>NC_133319.1:3358470-3404031 GCF_012295235.1 Primulina huaijiensis | reverse complement strand
GTATTTAATATTTTTTATTAATTACAGTTGTACTCGATCAATATATCAAATTCAATTATAAATAATTTAATTTGATGACATGATTGTTATCTTTATTTAAACTAGTGTATCGATGCACGTGTTGCGTGCTTGTACAATATTTTTATAATTCATTTGATTTATATTTAAATAAGGATCAAAATATAATTATAAGAAATAATGAGTGACTACACTGCAATTTTGATATATGAACTGAAAAAAGCAAAAAATACTTTTAAGATAATTATTTGGTTAATTTACATTTCTCATTTGGGTGTGTTGATTTTAGATTGGATATTTATTTAGTTTGTTGCTTCGAGGGAGTTTTGAAAATGCTGGAAATCGTAAAAAGTGGTGAGAAAGTTGAGAATTTGTGAGTGAGATGATTTGCTCGGAGATATTAAGTGTGGATGGATATTTTAGGATTATAAAAGGAAAAATTTGGTGAAATTCAACGTGATACTAAAAACAGTTTGTATATGTTGTTTATATTTAATAAGATAGTAAAAAATATGATATCGGTATAAATTTTTTTTTATATAATAATTAAATAAATTTATTATATCAATATTTTTATATAATTATTTAAATATTCATACTTAATAATTTTATTATTCTGTATATTGTACGATACTAATTATTTTTTAAAATTTTCCACGTAAGCTGCTAGCAAATCGTGCGTATTGGTTGGCTTAGCTATATAAGACTCCGAACTCATGCGTTCCCGCTATTCCTATCTCTACCTTGCGCTACTCTGAAGCCGCCGATCACTACGGACTCCCGAAGAACATCGAATTCATCCGAAAACTCTACGCAATTCATCTCCATTTTCCGTCTGATCTAGGATCAGAGGTAGTAATTTCAAATGTTTTTGCTCTTTCCAAGTGCCTCTTTCCATTTTCATCGTCACTTTCCTTTTACGCTTTTTATGTTACCTTTTATCGAGAGTTTTGAGTGATGGATTTTCTGATTCTGATTAGTAATTAGGTATTATGTAGATGAGTTCGCGTTTTGATAAACCATTATATGATCCTGTTTAGCAGTTAGAAGGTGAGACAACTCTACTTCACATGCATATGGTTTCATCATTTGTTTATTCGGTTAGTTTTGCCTATATATTCAATTAGATTCTAAAATTATAAATTTTCATTTGTTTGATATAACTCAAAGCGTATAAATGGTTTCACCACTCTCAAGTTATCTTCAATTTCTTACTTGCTGTTTATGCTGTGGTTGAATCATTAGTTTTACAATTTTTCCTGTCATCGACCAAAATATAAGTTGTTCTTTCATTTTAATTTTAGCGTTATGTTGAATAAAGTAAAATAATCTACAAAATCATGATGATGTTAATCAGTGTTATATCTATAGATTTGTCGGTTACGTTTTTTTGGACAGCATTATATCTGAATCCCTAGATGCAGGTAAGGTCAGCTGTTACCTCCTCAGATTGATGTTTCATGACATTATGTTTCTATGATGATTTGCATTGCTGATGACATTTTCTCTTTTTCTTTCTTTTTAATTGTTCTGTGGCTTAGTTGAGTCTGAGTGTATGGTACACAATGTTACAATGGATGGGTGGATCAAGGCGGAAAGTGGCAACTGTGAGTTTTGATCAGCTGACTTCTTTGCATTTAAGCTCACTATTTTGGGGACTCCTAGCTGAACCTACGAGTGTTTTTTTTTTTAAAAAAAATTATGACTATTTATTTAAGTAACAACCATTCATACAAGGTGTATAAGTAATTTGTTTGAGATATTTTCATATTTGGTAATTGTACCTCGTGTTAAGTTGGATAAATGACTGAAAACACTGCAATAACTGACAACATAAATTTATATGTTCATAATGACAAAAAGACCATCAAATCAAGGATTTATCATATAACAAATGCACAGAGTATGAAGGTCGGCCGATAGAGGTGGCCCCACTTTACAGGCTACTATTACTAGAGCCAAGTTTTGGTCATCAAAGCTTTGTCCAATCTGACAGTTTAAGCTCTCTCAATACTTGTTAGTTTAGTCTAGCCAGCATGAATGTTCTGTATCATCTAAGAGGCACTTAGGGATAATTCTTTTCATCGCAATGAAGCATTTGCATGACTTCATTTTGCTCTAACAGATGTTTTTAGTTCTCCTGTGCTATGCCTTTTTCTTCCTGTTGCTTAATTTACATTATAGAAATTGATGCAATCCTTGCGTTATGTTGCAACTTTTGTCTCGTAGTTTGTTTCATTGGTTGAGTTTAACATTAGCATTTGTTTTCATGCGGGTGATTCATGGCGAAAAAATGCAGTCAAGAAATTCAACCCATAAAAGGTGCAAACTTTCTCTCCAACATTTCGATTTCTTGTTCTCTCTTCATGCTGATCTTTCAGCAAATGAAATTCTCAGTACTTTCCATGTGGAGCGGAGTGAATATATTCTGTCCCAAATTGATCTTGACTTAAAAAAATTATAGGCAAAGGCAGTATTTTGAACAAAGGAAACGGCAGCAGCAGGCAGCAGGATCAGAAGGCTATGTTGATGGAAAACCTTCGTGCAGTCAAAATTGTGAAAATAATAGATCACTTGACATACTTAGTTTGGTAAATGCATCATCTAGAGCTTACGAGAACGAGACCAGTAGCTTGAACGGTAATTTGCGATACTTTCGTTTTGTGCTTTTACATGCTTGATTTTCAGAGATTCTCATTATTTGATGTCGATGAGGACTGTTAGGAGTGTAACTCATAGTTATTTGTCACTTGAGTCAACAATTAGTTGAGTATTGACATTACTTTTTTTATATAAAAAAGTAGAAGTTATGTTTTGTTTTCTTGTATCTACACTATGCTGCTGATGACTAATAGTCTCCATTTTATTGTTGATTCTTTTTGGATTTATTTGGTTCGATGTATATATTTAGTTCCATGCTTCTGATACCATTTTTTTGGCAGTTGCATATGCAACATGGCTTGCTTAAACATCATTGAATTTCATAAGCTGTACAACTATTTAAAAATAATTTTGACATTTTGGTTCATGACTGCGCTCAATGCACCCATATTTGATGATGCATATATTGTTGGAATTAGCAAGTGTCTTAATTTGTTACATAAAATTTTCACTGATATGTTTTAATTATTTCTTTCCGATCTTCAAAAGCAAGAGATAACTCAAATGACGATGATGGTTTCGAATTCCATCATCAGTACGCCCACCAGTTCCCATCTACTCACACTGGTAGAGACACAGTAAATCAATCTGAACCAAAAGAAGAAAGTATGCTTCTGATCCTAATTCGTTTTTCTTTTCGTCCGACTAGGTCAAATGCTTTATTGTTTTATCGAGACTTTGTCTTTTGGGTTAGCGTCATTCTCTGTTGTTTCAGCCTCAGGAACATCAACTAGCCACTACTCAGATACTGGAAAATCAAAGAAGTGAGTGCGTTTAAATGTGAATCACATACATGCTTTGGAATTTGTTAATGAATTTGTTGCAATTTTAATAATTTATGTATCTATTAAATTATTACATCATAACAATGACTTGTTTACTTTATTATGTTGGTAGTCGACACAATTTATGTGGAATATCATTTCTGTGGTTTCTGTGCTGCATCATGTTTTATGTTTCCTAGCTATTGTTTGAAGAAAAATCCTCTTATCCAGAAGGAATTAACACCCAATTCTTCACAGGGTTCTGGTCCGTTTAACTGATCCAAAAGAACATTTAGTTGGGAATGACAACAAATTTGATCATTCCATATTGTCCCCTGCACAGCGTGAGCATCAATTGATCTGTGTTAGTTTCTTTACTGTTCCCAAAGAACATATGTTCCATGTTGGCTGTCAAACGAAAGTCATGTCTATGTTGGAGAGTCATTCTTAGGAGGGTGTTCATGCCATTATCATCGATACTCTGTTTGCTGCAATATTGACGATAAAAATTTTGTATGCGATACTCAGCTGGAATATATTTTCCATCTTGTTTGATGTTCCCAGAGATGTCAGTTATGGATTTGCTTGGCGATGGTGGAACAAACAGCAATGCAGAAGAAACTTCAGTGCATGAACAGGAAGCTCATGTTGCATTTTCAGTTGAAGGTTTGCTTTTATAATTTATTGAATGATAAAGTTCTTGTTTATCATTGGGTGAAATGCTATAAATTTTGTATCATGCTGTCTGAAAATTTTGATACACTATATATTCTTCGCCTCCCATTCCCAAGATAAAATATTTTGTTTCATTTTGGCAATTTTGCTTTGTAGTCCCTTTGTCTACACATTAGATAAATCATTCTCCAAAACTTCAGAGTTTTACCTTACAGGATTGTGTTATTGCAGATAAACTCACTTGTAATTCCAAACTATGAAGGAATCCTTTTTTCTATGAAAATTATATGATCTTTCGAATCGTTAGTGGGCCTTATAAATTTAGCATGCATTAATAACGATACATATCTTGTTCATTTCAGGTTTAGGGAAAGTGGAGGCACAAACTCCAGTTCAGTCACCAAAGACACCAGGGAGGTAATCTCGTGAAATTGCTGATGGAAGAGGTCATAACGGGGTGTAATTTAAGAATTTTCTGTCAAGTCTAGATTTGATCTTCTAGCCATGGTTTCTGTGATCTAAATCCTGAGATTTCTAGCAGTACATACAGATTTTGTCGCATGTGGATTCTGAAACCTTAACATGAATTGATTTTTCCATTCTCGTATCTCTCAACTGAGAAGCTCTTCACATGATTCCCCCACTGCACACTACTTAAGGAGTGTTTGTTTGGAACCATAGCATGAATTAATTTTTCCATTCTTGTACTTCTCCTTCACTATATAATCATATACTGGCCCTTTACGTCTCTTAAAATAATTCCTTGCCGATAATCCATTTGATTACTACCCTCTTATCTTTTGCTGAATTTTACAGATTCTTTTTAAAGGGTTATTCTTCACCAAAAAAATCCTGGAAACAACCTACAGCATCCAAACACATGGATTATAGTTTTGATGATCTTGGGTTCCAAATGGTGAGCATTTATATCTCCGATTTTCAGCTATATAAATAATTCTGGGGTCAAAATCGGATGTGCTTGTAGGTCCCAGGTATAATCCTTGTGCAGGGCCGGATTCTTATTCTAAGCTATTTAGCATGCCCATAAAATTTATTGAATGCCATTTCCACTTGTGTTATTTAACCTGCACCTGCTAAGGTGCTCAACATGTGTTTACCAGCATGTATTAATTGGAGCTCCTGGTAAATACTTGATTATACTGTCAGCTAAAATTCTCTGTCTTCAGCCATGCAGGAAGAAGTCAACGATAGTAACCATATTCCTGGTTGTTAAGCAAACCGACAATTTAAATTTTGTTTTCATTATTTTAAAGCTCTTGTCTATATCATCTGGTTTGAAATTATATACACAATCAATTTTCTTGTGAGTTAAACTTTGAGCCAAAATATGGTGAATTTTTATTCTAATAGGAAGTGGGAATTGGTCTAAGTTTTAATTGGCGAAATTTACTGATTGACCAATGTTTGATTATTTCCAATTATTCAGGCCTCCTTAACTGCCATTTAGAAGAATCACTTCTTGTGTGAATGTACTTTATATACCTTTGTATTTTGTCATTGGTTTATCAAATATTTGCAGTTGCTGACATTCTACATGTTACCTGCCAAGTTATTTTAACTCCAGTATTTCTGGGTATATTTATCACACTTTCAGACTAATACATCAAATGGATAAACTACAGGACGTCATGATGCAAGATTCTGAATTTTCACCTTTTGCCAGCTCTAGAAAATACCCTTTCTGCTCAACAGAGAAGGTGAATATAATTGGTGATCCAAATCCAAAATTCTTAAATTTCAGAAAGTCCTCTCCATTCTATCGGAATGGAAGTGATTTGAAGGGTGTTTTTAGCAAGAATGAGCTTTTCTCCATTGGCCGAGAAAATGGCAGAATCATTTGGAATGGTAGTGTTTGTTGTTCGATATACCTCTTCATTTGTAACCAAATTTTCTTTGTTTTACTTATGATTTGAAGTGATATATGAGGAATTGTTGAGCATGCATCATCTGGTTTAATTTTTTCAGATCAAAAGAATCTAAAAGTTCGTGTAGCCAAAAGGGGTAGTATTTGGGTCCATGGTTTATTTTTTGTGGACTCTATCAAACATCTTGAGAGAAGTTGAATCTGCGTTTGTTGCACTTTGAATTGATAGTCGAATGCTTTTGGATCACCTGGAAATTTTTGACCAACTTACCATGTATATAAGTGTACAGTGCTAATCGTCTTTGACTCTAATTTAATGACATTTTCTTTATCATTTGAAACATGCTCTTTGAAATCAATTGTTACTGGTGAACTATCACCTACCTTTAACTTGTAATTTTTTAAGGGGTTATCAATGACATTCTGCCTCTTAAGAAAGGCATCATCATGACAATGGCGTTGCTACTAGTATTTACTATCTGAAAATTGGGCTTCAGATTTTTTTTCTTGTAATTATTTTGTTGAGTTGGGTCATTAGGTTGCTTAATGACCGAGGTTTTTCCTATGTCGTGTTATATTTTCTTCTATACGCAAAGAGTTGGTACATATCATATTTTTATTGGCCAAGCCAATTTCTCTTTGCTTAGGTAGGATTCACTATATTAAATGATATCACTGGGAACATTTGTTCTTTTTCTATTCAATAGGTCCATACTTCTTAGATGGCAATGATGATGAATTGGGAGATTATGAATCATTTTGCAATAGTCGGGCAGATCCAAGTGACGTCAGTTTTAATGATCATTTCGATGTTGATAACCATTGGAAAAGAGATTTCAAATTTGAAGACTGGAATCTACAGACTAGAAGGTCCGGTCCGCCTCATGTAAATATATTCTCCATTCGTCTGAAATATGTATTCTACTGACAGGATTTCTTGTGACTTCAGGTTCAGTACCAAACAAAATCGAAGTTTTGATATGGCAGGTAATTTTTTCCCCTCACGATTTTTAAAGTCGACGGATTTTCCTCTTACTATAAGTTTCATTGTTGCCGGAAATATTTTACCAATCAAAGAAGATTTATTAAATTTTGCGTGAGTTCTCTTCAGTTTCTGCATTGTTTTGTAGATCTATGATACAAAATCACAGGAAGTCTGGTTTTTGGAAAAACAAAGGTTCTCTGTATACTTTGGTGTAGTAAAATAGTTGCATTCCATCTCAGTTATTACTAAGCCTAAACATTTTTCTAGGGCAAAATTATGGGGAAAACAAACAACATTTTTAACCACCAGCAAATTTAATCCCAAGTTTCAGTTTTCTCATTCCTGTAGCAATCCTTTAGAAATTATATTTCCAATTCAACTCTATAGCATTTTCGACTTCCTCCATTTTTCCTTAATTTCGATAGCAAATGTTTCGTTCTTTTTCTTAAAAAATCCATTCCCCTTCATTTCTCATTTTATGTTTATCAGCTTCTCCAGTAAGAATACTAATTCTCGATACTATCTGATGCTGCTCTTTTTCCCCTTTGAAGTTCGTTAAAAAATTTATGTTTTCTTTTTCTCATTTGATCAGATACACTTCTTCCATATTCAAAGTACAAAATACCGGAAGACTATCCTGATTTCAAAATTTCAGATACAAGGTGGGTATTCAAATTATCGGAAGAATTTTTACGTTAAAGTAGTGCTCCCTAAGGGTTTTGTTCTGCATAATGGCAGGTATACTACTTTTAAAATTGATGATGAAGATAAAGATACCTCTACCTGCTTTGCGAGTGAGGACACGAGAGAGATTAGTCGGCTGAGGTTTAACATTTGTCATTCATGTCCGACAAATAAAAGATTTCATTTTATTCCCGTAAAACTTATTTAAATTTAATTTCTTCATGCACAGTGAAGAATCATGCTCTTCCACAGCAGGTTAGTTTCATTAATACACAATACTAAGTATTTGCAACACACACACACCCACACACACATACACACACATGTATGTACATGTGTATATTTCTTCTTTCAATTGTGAACTTTTCATTGTGATTAACTTTTTGCGTTCAGTGAGGGGTGATGCAACCAAGAAATCTTGAAAAAACAGCATAGCGTGCGAGATGACGCCCCCTGGTATGCATTGACGACCGATGAAAATGATCAGTTCTGGATAAGATAATATTTCCAGAGAAATAGAGTTGAATTTTTTTTCTTCTGACAATCGGGAAAATATATATATGCAATGAAACAACATTATTTGATTTCCATCGTATTCAAATGATTCACAGATTCTCGTCTTCTCGTAAACTCCTTTTGATTGATATATCTCTTGTTATTTTTCTGCAAAGTTATTGATTTTGGGCATGGATTGATCTAGCAGAAGGGTATCACATGAAAAAACTTGAAATTTTATGTATATTTTTCTAAAATTCGGCATTTTTCCCTCCTTTTAAGCATTCTAAAAAACAAGTACATTATAAAGCCACTCCCAGGGTTTTCTAGATCCGCCACCCGTGGGTTAATTTTAGGCATATCCAATATTTTGTATAATAACATGATTTAATATTCATTACATTATGGTTGGAAAAGGTATTTGATAAGTAGATTCATCGTTTTTATCTTCGATAATATCTATCCATTGTATTACAATAATTATCATCGATATTTTTATAGATGACAGTCTTGTTTGTAAAATAAAATACATGCATGCAATGCACATGTTGCCTAAGCTTTTTGTCACTATTTGCTGATTTCGAAGATAAATTTATTATATCAAGGCAGTTTTGTGACCGCCCGTGCCAGAGTGCTCGTGATCGATGACAAGCTGTAGAATCTTTATGCATAATTAATTCAAGGTCAATTATTGGATGCTCTTCCAAATTCTAATTATATAGACATTCTTCTTGTTGGGCCTTCCGTCTTCGTCCCATCCCATACGAAATTTTTTATTGTTTTAGTCTTTTTTGACCAAAATTCATTGATTCTTTCGAATAGTATTTATCTGACATCAATATTTTTCTACGTAACTTATGTAGTGTAGGACCGAGTGTTTACCGCTTTACCAAAAGTTATAGTTGGTGGTAATGGTGCAACTCAGATCTTTTAAACCGCACAGCAACTCAAGCACCACGGTTCGATCGCTCTACCAAGCAAGGACAATTATTGCATCCAACAATCTTCATCCCAATAATTGCACTCTTTGCAATCAATGAGAATCGAACCCGTGACCTTGGCTCTGATACCAATTATAAGACCGAGCGCTTACCGTTTTACCAAAAGCTATAGCTGGTGGTAATGGTGCAACTCAAATCTTTTAAACCGCACAGCAGCTCAAGAACCACAGTTCGATCGCTCTACCAAACAAGGACAATTATTGCACCCAACATGTAGCGAGAATAAACTCATATTATATACATCAAAATAAAACTAAACAACAAAAAATGAGAATTAAAGCAAAATGACATCAAATATTTCAAAATGAGAGAAAAAGCTTGTCGTTTCTCTTTATTTTACATAGATAGATTTTAATATATATAATATATCTTTTATTCTTGTTATAAAGTCATGTATGAGAGTATCAGTTCTAAGTAAGCCATATGTAATAGATTTATTGGTTTCAGATGAAAAATGACCAAAACAAAAAAAAAATTTATGTCAGTGGATGAAAATCTAACATTGACAAATCACATGAAATGTAAACTTGAAAGATTAAAATAGAAATTGTCCCATAAAATAATTAAATTTAAGGAATACGGAAACATTCGAAATCAATTTTGCGTTGGTAAAATTTTATATATCTTAAAATTTGTTGTATGAAATTTAAACTAGTTTTCATTTGAGTTCCTGATCAATTAATATGCTTTTATTATTCGCTTTCGGGAATTTTATTGAGGAAAATGGAAAAGGTCAGTCAATGAATCACTCAACCATCGCTTATTTTTTATTGGGCAAGTAATCTTAGTCGTTGTTTACAAATTCATATGATTCATTAAATAATTTCATTTTTTGTGCTTGACGGGGAGTACAATTAATGAATTTCACGTCAATGTTTAAATCAAGCTAATGTATGTATTCATTTTTATTTGGTCAACACACTGCACCAAATTTCTTTAAAATTATTTACATGTTTTCGGAAAACTAGTAATAAATATTGGCAAAAACTTGTGTGAGACGGTCTCACGGGTCGTATTTTGTGAGACGGTCTCACGGGTCGGGTCATCAATGAAAAAGTATTACTTTTTATGCTAAGAGTATTATTTTTTATTATGAATATCGGTATGGTTGACCCGTCTCACAGATAAAGATTCGTGAGACCGTCTCACAAGAGACCTATTCATAAATATTTATTCTCTTGAAACTCAAATGCGTGCATAAATAAAATGTTATTTTTATAAAAAAAAAAATTGCATGTTATCCTTAAAACAATATTATAAGGACATGCGAGTGGGTTCGCGCGAAAATCTTTAACACGGTGAAGTCCACCTCTTTTCTTTTATTTTTTAAAATTGAACGGACAGATTTTTCTGGCTGTTATTAATTTTTAATAAACAAAAATCGATTAAAAATTTAAAAATATTAAAAATTGTAAAAAAAAATAAATACATCAGAAAAATATTTTTAAAAAATCATCTCTTTTATTTTATTTTTAAAAATTGAACGGCCAGATTTTTCTAGCTGTTATTAATTTTTAATAAAAAAATCGATTAAAAATTTAAAAATATTAAAAATTGTAAAAAAAAATAAATCAGAAAAATATTTTTTTTAAAAAAAATCATAATGACTATATTTTTCAAAATCCAAACATTTGCCAATAAATAAACTTCATTTTTTTTCTTTATTTTACACATAATCTTCAATATTTTTCCATATATAGTATTCAATACAATTTAATTAATATTCTTCAATATTTATCATGTGTACACGAGTTCTTCATCATCGGAGGATGAAAATTACAACTATATTATCATGGTCGATCAATTTCTCTTCACAACAAAATGACCACCAACCCATAAATAGTTAAATACATGGAGTGCATCGTCGTTATGCTTCAATTGGGAGAGTCACGCAGCACACATGTCTACAAACGAAAAGAAAAAATCGAGAATGTGTTGTTAGGACTGAGAGATTATATAAAGATTACTTCATCAGTAGTCCCGTCTACACTGAGCGAGATTTTGAAGGAGATTCTGAATGAGGAGATCATTGTTTTTAGAGTTGGGGAATCTTACAAACCAATGTGTCTTACTTTGTATAACGGAAGGACGCAATTGGTAAGCTCGAGTTGTCATCATTGCAGAAAGTTACCGTTGTAGTCTAAATGCTTTCGTATTATGTTGTGTGCGATGTTGTTGACGAATACTTAAGGATATGTACATTGACAACATTGGAATGTTTGTAAATATTTTGCAAGGGGTGTACGATATATTTTCTGAACAATATTTGAGGCAACCAATACTTGAGAACGTTGCTCGACTAACTGTTGAAAATTTTCAAAGTGGATTTCTCGGCATGCTTTGTAAGCATTGATTGCATGTACATGGCTTGAAAGAATTGTCCGAAATCTTGGGCATGACAATTTCAAAATGGACACCCAAAAAGAACATTCAGTCACACTACATGTTATTGCATTGAAAGATTTATAAACTTGATATGCATATTTCGGCATACCATGATCTAGCAACAACATTAATTTGCTATAGAGATCCAATTTGTTCTTAAACCTTGCAAAGAGTGAAGTCTCTCGGTGTGGTTTTAGGAGAACAAGAACGAGTACAACATGAATACACTATCTTGTCGATGATATTTATTAATCTCGGTCTGCCTTTGTGAAAACCATCATTCATCCCTTCACGCAAAAACCTATTATTTTGCATGATATCAAGAGGATGTGAGAAAAGATGTTGAGAGCATTTTATGTACTCCAAGCATGCTGACATATAGTGAGAGGTTCATCTCGTATGTGAGATCCAATTGATTTAAATCATAAAATAAAAGCATGTATCATCTCCATAACATGATTGTCGAGGACAAAATAGATTCTATGCTCAAAGATCATGATTTCTCAACTGAAAATGATGAATACATGCCCCAGATATTGTCCCTTCAAGAGATACTACCATAGAGTTCAACTTATTAATGCAAGTTCATATTATTTTAATGTTTTCAATCTTTTTATATGAATTAGTTGGTATGTTTTTGTTAAGATTTATTTATGGGTTATGCTGGTTTTTTAAATAATCTTTTAGTACGATAATTTGTAAATCTACTCAACATGTATATGATTTAGTAGTATAAATTTTTGGGAGAAAAGTTATAAGTTGGTGCATTGTTATGGTTTTTTTTTTAATTGTGCTTTAAAGAGAATTTTAGTATAACGATCTACAAATTAATTCAAAAATACAATTGTGCTAAATGACATAAATCCATATTTATTTCAATAAGGTCTTGTGTTTAATTAATCAAATCCTTCCAAACACATTAGTACTAGTATTTTTATTTGTCAACTCAACAAATGATCCGAGCTCAAACTCGTAAACCATTTATACGAGCATACAACAAATGATCCGAGCTCAAACTCGTAAACCATTTATACGAGCATACACGAACATGTAGACAATCCAAGCTCATACCATATAAACGAGACGAACTTGAGCTCGAGTCAGCGAATCATATAAACAAACATGTTCGCGAAAAATAAAGTACAGCCGAGCTCAAGCTTGCGAGCCATATAAACGAGCCGAGTTCGAGATCGCGCAAGTTCATGAGCTGAATATACTTAAACTCAAGCTCGACTCGATACGATTGTCGAAAGAGCTTTCACTGAACTAAACTCCGAATAACTCTCGAGTGTCTTGTTTCATTTACATCATTAAATATGGATTCCAAATATAAGGATACATATCAACCTTGAATGCATTATACAACGATAATATCTCATAATATANACAATTAAATTAAATCAAGTCATATTATACTAAAAGTTAACATAATATTTACGTATATAATAAGTTCCACCAACCCCACCAAAAATTAATTGTATTGGGCATGGACCTTTAATTTGGTAGCATGACAGTTGTTGTTTTAATTGCCTAATAATTACAATTGTTGCCACGACAATAATAGTTAAAATTCAATAATAATTAGCATGTTTTTTAAATTTTTGTTTTTACGTGGATTCGATATATTATCTTATAATTCTAAACATGCATGCAATATATTTTCACTAAATACACATCAATGAATCTAATTTTAATTATATATATATATATATATAATATATATATATAAATCTCGATAGATTATAGGATTATATCGCTTAATTAATAATTTTATTATTATGTTGTGGTGTTCTCCTCCAAAATTAGGCGTCACGTCTGTTACAATCATTTGATGTGAAAATGACACGTGTACAATCGGTGATCGCGACAATTCGTTTGAAATTTAATATATCTAATATATTATTATTTAATTAAAAATTATCTAAAGTAGACAATTTAGGTGAATGTATACCAAAATGATTTTTTTTTTTTTCATTTATAAAAATCATTATTAATGTTCCATAAATAACTTTCCATGTTTTCTGATTCTCCAACATTAAGAAATAGGTGTCTCTTCATATAGATATATATAATATCTTCGTTCAATCCATAAAAAATATTATTTTTAAAATTTTTTTATTGTTCGATCGAAAAAGAGATCCGTCTCACAAAACTATTAAAAATATACCTTGACTTTATGAAAAATATGATAAATTATGGATCCTTTATAATAAGGGTAGTAATCAAATACATAGTTTTAATCTTTATTAATTTTTTTTATTAAAATAGTTACAAACTTTTGATGTGTTTATAACCGTACGTATATTTTATACATATGTGTATATAATTTTTTTTTAAAAAAAATTACAAATTTCAATGCTAAAATTCATTGATCCCACGGCCTACCACGTACAACCCATTAATAATATTTTGACCTTATAGAAAAAATTGATTATCAAATAATAATACAATCTTTTTACCAGAAATAATAATAATAATAATAAATATTCAAAAGCACAAATTACAGGGCTTCTTCCAGCCACGAGGATCGATCGATCGATCACGAATTAGGGTCTCAAGTATGTCAAAACGAGTTAAACACACAAAATCTGTTTAACAAACAAAATTGGTCTCACGACTGGTAGAATGTTTTATATTTCATTGAATATATATTTGGAGAAAAGATTTCTTATTGGGAAAACAAATAAAACCTAATTCTTAAATAATATATTATTATGTTATAGCAAGTCAATTTATCAAGACATATTTTTTATTTGAGTTTTTTATTAAAAAAAATGCTTTTTTATGTCAAAAATATTATTTATCATTGTAAATACGAATATAATTCACTCGTCTCATGGATTATATATACTTATATTTATAGATATTGCAGATTTGAAATTATATATATATATATAGTGTAAATGTGATACGTTGACAACGTGGGAATCTACGATACAGAAGCGACGGGAAATTCATCGTATCGCTTGTCTGAAATCCTAGAAACAGTAAAAACTCCGAAATTAACTAATTATTATTATTATTATTAATTATTGAAAACATATTAATTCATACATAATTTTTTTGAAGGAGAAGAAATTGGGTGTGCGAATTAAAAAGCATTCACTTAGTGCATCTGTCTTCAAGTGTCGTGCATGCATTTTGTGCATCTGTTCCCTTTTGCATGCCCGGCCGCCCGCTTTTTCTCTCTCTATTTCTCCCCTTATTTCTCTTTCTACGCACACGCTAACGCTACATACACGTCTATGTATCTACACTGCTACACACACCTCTATGCCTAATCCGTTTGTTTATCTATTTTTGTTTTAATTAATTTGATTTGATTTTGGCACATCAGGAATCAGTAGTACCACCGACGGGGATACCGGCGCCTGCCCCCGTTTTGACTGTTTTTTTTTGAATCTCAGATTCAATCTTCGATTTCCAGTTTGTGATTTAGAAGATTGGTGACGTGGGTTTTTGATTCGGCCTGCAGATGTTTACGTGCATTTGATTGATTTGGACAAGGTGAGTGGAACATGATTTTTTCTGAAAAATTAAGGTACATGGGACTGTTCCGCGTTTTTATTTCGATATGGCGATTTGCTCGAATAGTTCTCCGTTTTGTCCATCTGGGTCAGCAAGATTTCATTTTTTGACGGGGTTCTAGGGTTTTGATTTCGATGTTTTATGTTTGGGTTTAATAGGGATTTTGAGTTGGGGAGTTGAAATTTGCGAGAAATGGGGTCAAAGAATTGCATGAATGAGGCGTGCCGTACTACGACGTCGTCTGAGTGGAAGAAAGGTTGGAGCTTGAAATCAGGAGGATTCGCCACGCTTTGTTACAACTGCGGGTAATTTCTGAATACCAAATTTGACCCTTCTCAATTTTGCATACAGTTTATCGCCTCCACCGCGTCTGATTTCAGTTCTTGGGGGGTAATCTGGGGATGTGAGATATTAATTCCTAAAATATCGTTCCGCTGTAGAGTTTTTCTTGTTCTGCTGGTATCAGTGTTTTCTTTTCTTTTCTTTTCTTCGTTGTCATTGACATTCGTGTGTTTCCTATTTTTAGAATTTTTCTTCTATTTTCTGCCGTTTTTAGTTCCCTTGCCTTCTCCCAATTTTTTTGCAGTTTTTCCTCGTGGTTTTTTTTGTGATTGTTCATTTTATTTTGAATTTTCCAAATAAAAAATTTATTATATTATAATCTGTATTTAAATTGGCTCAGAAGCTAAATCTATATATATGGAATGTATATCTTTGAAAGATCAAAGTTTCATCCATATACACGCTTCACTGGCTGTGCTCGAGTTCTTGAGCGTGTGTATATTTTCATCCATATACATACTTCACTGGCTGTGCTCGAGTTCTTGTGTATGATGTCTATATCCTGTATCTATTTGTTGTGTTCGACTAAATATTTTCTGGGAATCAAAGAAGTTTCTCTTCACTTAATCAGTTAGTTGATTTGTGTGGTCTGCTCGTGTTGTGATATGGCCTAATGTGGATTCAGATTATCGTATGATAATTCAGTCTTCTGTGAGACATTCCACTTTAAGGAATCTGGTTGGCGGGAATGCAGACTATGTGGGAAGGTAATAATAATATTCAGTCTTTTTAAAGAAGTTCTTATGTGTTAATTAATTTTATTTATTTATTTATTTATTTATTTTAATCTTTGTGTGTGTGTGTATCTTTTTGTCGTTTGGCATGACAGATCATCCATTGCGGGTGTGCCGCTTCAAGGTATCAGTACGAATACATGGATTTTGGAGGTATCAGTTGCCTAAGCTGTGCAAAGCATTTGGAAATTCAACCTGTGCAACCAGTTCAGGTTTTGTTGCTTTAACATGGCTAAAAATGCAAGAACTAAAATGCACTTATTTTGAGATGTCAATCTGGTGGGTATGGATATGCAGATTTTTTAAATTTTTGATATTTTTCTGAGATTGCAAATTTCATTCCATCTCACCCTGTCCTCTTCGAATTCCTGAATAATGGATTGCATGTATTGTGAATTGACATTTTATAAAAAAAACCGTTTCTCTTGTATCAATAACCTTAACATTATGTGTGTTCACATTTTGTAGAGATTCTTGTCTTTTTCGTAGTTCATGAATTTGTTCCTTTGAAAGCCTCTGAAGTTGAATCCTGTTTAATTGTGATCCATCGTCTGATTAATTTTGAATATTTTTTTTCTCTTATGAGATGATAGGATGATTCCATGGTGCTTATGCGTGAATCGTTCATGCAGACCCCTGGTGATCTTCCCAGTGGCCCATTCATGACAAATGGTGTAAAGGATGTGTATCCTCTAGTTACTGAGAATAAAGGAAATGACGACAAATTTAGTAACGAGAGACTTCTTCATTTGACGAAGGCTGTGGGAGCAAATGACGTTATTTCGAAGCTCGAGCAACTTAGACGAGAAGAATCCATGTTGAAAACCGTGGACGCCCAAAAATGCATGTCAAATCTCAGACAGCAGAGTTCTTCATCTTCTTTTCTCAAACCAGATATCGGTCGACCAAAACAAGAAGTTAAAGATACATTTGAGTCTCTGGCTCAGCAATCCCTAAACTTCGCTTTGGCAACTCCTTTGGGTAGTTCAAGTTCAGTTCTGCCTTTTCGTGGAGAGATTATTGAAGGGGTCGAACAGAGCAAAAGTTCTTTCCAACATGGGAAAAGTACAAAGCAAACATTGTCAAAGCCAGTCAAGCATAGCCCTGCAGCTGGTCCAGAGACAAATAAAGGCAATATCACACAAAAACGTTTTGCTAGGACTCCAGCTGATGTGCGTGGCCGGACTCAGCTGCTTCCTCGGTACTGGCCTAAGATCACTGATCAAGAATTGCAGCAATTATCCGGAGAGTATCCTCTATAATTTATTTGTTTCTTATTTTATTCCTGAAGCATATTTTTTGTGAAGAAAAAAAAGTCTGAAGAGTTTCCTTAACAGTAGATTTTCAGCTTGAAATCCTCGATTGTACCATTGTTTGAGAAGATCCTGAGTGCAAGTGATGCTGGCCGAATTGGTCGCTTGGTCCTTCCTAAAGCCTGTGCTGAAGTTAGTCTTGTGTTTTTGCTTAGTGTTTTCAGCATCTAATGACAAAACCTCGGTAATCACCATCACAATAATCTTTGTTGCAGGCATATTTTCCTCCTATCAATCAATCAGAAGGCATACCTATAAGGATTCAGGACATTAAAGGAAAGCATTGGACATTTCAATTTAGATTTTGGCCTAATAATAACAGCCGGATGTATGTATTAGAGGGTGTTACCCCTTGCATCCAAAATATGCAAGTACAAGCCGGTGACATAGGTATATCCTTGGATAATTATATAATTTTTTTTAATTACTAAATAGTATTTACCATCCATGATTATTTGTCAAACTGTTTGATGGAGACAAATTTATATTTCTGTGCATCGTTTGTGTTTTGAGCAGTGACATTTAGTCGGATAGATCCTGGGGGTCAGCTCGTGATAGGATGTCGGAAGGCGACAAATAACGGTGATGTGCTGGTAAGCATTTTATGCATGACCCTGTTGATTATTTTAAGTTGCTGACATGAATGTTGTTGCGAAACAAGTAGGATTCCCATGCGACCATCCTTCCAAATGGTAATTCTCCTAGAGAAACGTCGTATTCTGGTGTTACTGACACCTTGCTTCCTGTAAGTTATTACTTGCTTTTTTCCTCGATTCGATTGATTTTACACCTATGATAATGACATGATCTTGTTTCCCAAAATTCGGAAGACTGGAGGCCGAACATCTGATGATTCCATGCAGCAGAGTAATCCTATGTCTGAGAAGAAGTTGAGAAACATAAAAAATAAACGGCTTCTAATGCACAATGATGATGCTCTGGAGCTGAGAATTACTTGGGAAGAAGCACAAGAATTGCTTCGTCCCTCACCATCTGCCAAGCCAACAATTGTCTTGGTTGAGGACCTTGAATTCGAAGAATTTGATGTAAGAAAAGTTTCATGTATTCATCCTATATGGTCTTTTAGTAAATGGTGCTCATGTCTTGAGGTGTAAGATTATGAAACTTTTATTTTGCTATGGTTATGGTGTTCAGATTTCACTTTGGATTCTGTTGTATTGCATCAATGCTCCCGTTATTTTGTATATCTATTAACATGGCACAACAATTGAAACATGATGCTTCGGCTGTTTCACTTCCAAATTATTGAGTTATACTTTTATCATCTATAACTTTTGGTGCAAGTGTTAATGTTAGGTGGTTCAGCTTCTTGTTTTTACTTCGGTAATAGTTTGTACTGATTATTTCTCTGTTGCTTATTAGGAACCACCAATTTTTGGAAAGAGGACAATTTTCACTTCTCGGCTTTCGGGGTAAAAATTTAAGGATTTTTTTATTCCGTAAGAGTGAGACTCAAATTTAAATTAGTGTCTGCTGAAGGCTTTTTGTTCTTGCACGTTTATTAATAACAATGTTCGATAATCTTATCAGAGAGCAGGAACAACTTGCACAATGCGACATTTGCTCAAAATGGCGAAGGTTACCCGTTCATGCTCTTCTTTCTGCCAAGTGGACTTGTTCAGATAATATATGGGACTCGAATAGGTTAGTACTTTGAGAGGTTCGATATAGATAAAAATATTGAATTTAACTTTCGAGCATGTATTCTCGGGACCATATTTGAATAAATCTATACTAGAAATGTTTAAGGCCAATGCGGAGCTATTATTATTAATAATTTTTTTTTTGAGTTGAATGTTTTTAGTTTTTTTAAATTGGATGGTTATACCTAAAACTTCAAGCATCAACAAAAATGGACGCTAAAGGCAGAAAAAATCAAATTTGTGTATCGTTCGGGTTCTTGTTCACGACACTAGAATGGGATTAAGTGATTCAGTCCAACCTTAACATGAAAAACTCTTAAGATTGTACAATTCTTATCCAGTTCCGTACCCTTAAGACTGTATGAATCATCTAAGTCATTCAAGTTATTAATACCTTTTTTTTTTCTATATGTTTCTAAGTCTGTCAGAGCAGTAATTTTGAGCCTTTACTGCTCCATCAGAGGTGGAGCAAAGGGAAACTTATCGATGAGCTGTTTATTTGCTTCAGGTGTTCATGTTCAGCTGCAGACGATGTAAGTCCACGGGATCTGGAAGCTCTCTTTACCTGTAACAATGGTATGAATTATAAGCTTGCTTCCATGAAAAAATCCCTCCTTTGTGGTCGTTTAAACCTATGAAGTAATCGGGGAAATTTTCTATTTTGTTAACCTGTATGTCTCTATATGTAGGTGTAAACCATTTTTTATATGTTTACTTAACCAAATAATTTTTCTCATGTACGATGCTGAATTGTTAGTGCATAATTTCCAGAGTTTAAGAGGAGGAAAATTTCAGATAATGTGTCAAAAGAAGGGGAACCATCTGGCTTAGATGCGTTGGCTACCATTGCAGTTCTAGGTGACATTGGAGAGTCTTCTACTGGTGCCACCACGAGACATCCTCGACACCGGCCAGGATGCTCTTGCATTGTTTGCATCCAGCCTCCGAGTGGGAAAGGAAAGCATGAGCCTACGTGTAAATGCAATGTCTGTTCAACTGTAAAACGTCGGTTCAAGACTCTAATGATGCGTAAGAAGAAGAGACAATCAGAACGTGAAGCTGAGCTCGCCCACGAGAAAGATAAGCCCGCTCTTGCCAAAATTTGTTTCGAGAAGGAAGAAGAAGAAGACGACATCGCTGGAAATGCACTTCTAAATATGAACCATCATCAGGAAAATGAAGATGGAAATCGAATGCCTACGGAAGAGGCAAAAAAGGGAAGATTGGATTTGAACTGCGATCCATACCGTGAAGAGGATGTCATTGCCGAGGATAATGGGATGAGCTTGACAACATTGATGAACGTTGCTACTCTTCCTTTCGATATGTTTCTGGAGAAGCCGAACGACTTGCCGAGCCTCGAAGCATCTATGATTGAGGATAATGTTGCTGGTGAAGGAGCCATGCTGCTTCCTGGCGTTTCGGGACAAGAAAATAATCCCGAAGATGGGTAGGGGCATAAATTTTGGGTGATATATTTCTTTTATTTGATGTTATTCTTGTGACCACAGTCTTGTTTTCTTGGATGCATATACTTTGTTTCTAGCTAAGTAGTCATACAGGGAATAGAGTTGAGTGAGTGATTTGTTTCCTTTAAATTGTGGTTTACTGTTTTAAAAAAATATCCCGAGTGAACCAAACTCGTTGAGACTAAATCAAGTTTCAATACTTCCACATTTATCGAAACAACCCTACTTGTAATGTTCTCCATCTCTAATCCCTTCAGCATTTAAAATATAAGAAATTAATGTCATTATTTTTTTTAGGAAAAAATCGAAATTTTTCATATAATTATAGTGGGTTGCTAATAATGCCACATATTTATTACACTTTGAATGTAATAATGCTACTACATGCACAAACTCATAAATATCATGCACAAATCTTAATCATAACACATAATTATCAAATCCAATATATTTTACCAAAAAAAATCTTGAGATGCAACACTTAATAACAATATTAATGCACAATTAATTTTTTTTGACTCATTTCATATATATATATATATATATATATAAAAGCAATCTTCTATTAATTATTGTAAAGTCCTTCACGGGGCAATGATACTATTTAGGCCGGACGTCTTTTCAACTGGCTCCAGTTAGTGTGCAAAGAATGTTTTCAAAGAACCAATTTCTTTATCCATATGTTACTGTCAGTCTGTCATCCACCTAATTATTATTATCGTATTTGGAAAGGGCCTAATTATTTTTAAATCCCACTGAAAAGTACAAAACTATGGTGAATGAGCTTCGAGCAGCCAATGTAAACATTAGGCCTGCAATCCATTTTTTTAATAATAAAAAAATTAATCTACCCTCTTCAACAAAATCAATGTCATCTTAAAAAACCTAATCGAGAACCAAAACAATATGAGACAATCATCCAAGTATTAAATTGTCGATGAATTTTAGATTTCAAAATAAATAATTGGTCTTAATACATAATTGATTTTTGTTATATATTCAATTATTCATACTCGAATAGTTGCATGTGAATACTTTGAATGTTAATTTCATTATTATGTAAATGATATCTTATATTCTATCGAGTTAGTCTTATTTTATCGGAATAATTCTCTGTCCCAAAATCATTAGATCTCGTGAGTCTTTGGAAGTTGACATTATATGTTTGTTGACGATCAAAGATTAAAATTTCAAAACATCACCACTATAACTATTTATATATCCAGGTGAATCCCCTCACGTACGGGTTCAACTTTGTTTCCTTTCTCTTGTATTCTACGTACAGACACTAAAACGCGTGACCGGCCTAACATTTTGGCCCTTTGAAATGCCTTCTCGTCCCTTACATTGCGCCCTGTTCGATATATTCCCACCAACCACACATTTACTTCCATTCATTTCACAATTCTCTCAATTACGAAGAGAATTTTCTCAGTTAATGGGGGACAAAGCAACGCTAGAGAAAGCAAGAAAAGAGCTTGAGGATTTCTATCTCGGAGTTCCAGATGATTCAGTAAACCTCACTTTCCAAGACTTGGCTCAAGTGAGGCAACAGCATGCACCAGACAAGAAAAAAGCCATTGTATCGGATTCGAGCCCGGAAATGCGGTTAGCCAAACTCCCTAGCCTAGACTTCACCAAAGGCTTAGAAGCATCTTTTCAAACCACTAATAATCACCATAATAATAGTCAGCATGGTGATCACCATAGATCTAACGAGGATGATTTTCGGGGGACCCTGGGGATTATGCATGGCCATGATCACCACCACCATCATCGTCATCATGCGAATGTGCATAGTCATGACCATCTTCATGGATTAAGCTTACATGGTGGTGATCATGGGGTTGGGAGTTTTCAGAGGAGTGTTGTTTATGATGATGATATGAGCCATGTCAGTGGCATGAGTGTGGCCTACGGCCGCGGAGAGAGAGGCGGCGGGAGGCCGCGCCCCGGGATTCCACACTCCAATATCTGTACCGTATGCTGCAATTATATCTACCTTTTCCGGCACCGTTGCTTAGTAAGTAGCTAGCTAGTTAGTTTGTTAAAAAATTTAAATGGACGCGCATAGATTTTGATCAAACGCCATTTTTACATTTATTATGCGTGTTTATTACAGGTGTGTGGAAGGGTGTATTGCAGGCAATGTGTGAGCATCGGAATGGGAGTGATGACCGAAGGTAGAAAGTGCATTGAGTGTTTGGGAAGAAGATTCAGCCAAAGGTACAAAAACTACATGATCCAATTGCTGGGGCTAGCTAGCTAGAAAGAATTTTCAACTTTATTTTAAAAATTTATGTATTCTCTTGTCCGATATATACGTAAATTATACATAATCATGATTCATTTCTTTTTATGAAGGAGAGTGCCAACATATGGTATGATATATGATATTGTTTGATAGATATATAAAAGAAGCTGGAAAGATAGGGTGCTGTATGGGATATCCATCTTTGGTGAAACAGCAAGAGCTCAAATGTGCAGAGAGAGGACCTCGAAGAAGTGGCGAAAATCGATACGCTCGTAGCGTGATGGTGTCAAGATCAAGAAGTCCGGTGACTCCAAGAACGCCGAATAGGCCACATTCTCCTACTAATCACCATTCGTTCCCGGTGACTCCAAGAACACCAACAAGGACACATTCTCCACAAAACCCCCCTTCATTTGTCGCGAGCTCGTCTCCCTATTCGCCCTATTCACCAGCTCACCACCATCCATTTCCTTTCTAGTGCTGGTGAAAAAATTATTTGGTTTTTCGTTTATAATCATTGCTTTATCTCCTGTTATTTGAGGACTAAAGGAAATTTTTTGAAGAGTTCTTTACGTTATGATCGAAGGAGTGCTGGCTTTAATATTGGATGGACATAAGTGACTCGACCGGCTGAGAGAATAATGGTGCATTTTAGAACAATGTTGTATGTGTCCAATGTTGTTCAAATTTAAATGTTTACTTCCAAGTTTGAATAATTAATGGTATTCTACAATCATTTTAATCATAATAAAATATATTTAAATTTCAAGCCATTTTAAATAAAAATTTAATAAACTTTTAAATAACTATAATATTTCATAATTTCCAATTTCATTCAATAACATCCGAGATTCTCATGATTGATATACTTGAATGAGATAATGTGAGAATAAAATCGACTTTATAATGAAATGAGAATATGAATCAAATGATATGTTTATTTTATTCAAATAAATGGTAAAAAATAAAACATGAATGAAATAAAATTATTTTTAATTATCAAATAATTATTAATTAAATTTCAAAAATACTCAAAAATATTGTTTATTATTATTATTAAAAAAAATAGTAATAAAATTATAAATATTATACTCTATTAATTATTATAAAATTATCGTTATCATGAAACTAATAAAACTAATATAACTATTNTAAGAATGATCATTCTCATTCAAAATGAATAAAATGAGTATTTCAATGAATATGAGAATGAAATGTCGTACCAATCATGAGTATAAAGAATAAGATGATAACGTTCTTTCAATTCTCATCCATTTTCTGGTATCAAACACTAACAACAAATGTTTATTATCCGAATAAACTAATCTCTCCATGAGATAATCCTATCAATCATGCATAGTGCATAATAAAAAAACATTTAATATTCGTTTTCAAGATAAAAATGGAAAATCATTTAAAAAAAAAAAAACAAAACAAAACAAAACAAAAGGTAAAAAAATGACATGACTATATTTGTTATGAATAATGAAGCTGGTAATATCCTCGCTGAGCTACTGTCCTATACGCCGCAACACAGACTCCAAAAGACTCGCTTACATCAAACACCTTCGCAGGACTTCTGCGTCTCTCCCCAAACCAAAAATCAACCGCTTCGCCTCTCTCTCTCCATCTCTATTGGTAACAATGGCGGTCGGTGGCGGCGCTATCTCCTCCGACGACGTCGTGATTAAGTCCCCCACGGACAGGCGGCTTTACAGATACATTCAGCTCGCTAACGGTCTCTGTGCTTTGCTTGTTCACGATCCCGAGATTTACTCCGATCAGCCTCACGGGGAGAGAAAGCTTGGTGACAGTGAGGAAGACGAGGACGAGGATCAAGACGATGAAGAAGAAGACGATGAGGATTTTGGAGAAGGAGATGGTGGAGAGGAAGATGAAGCAGAGGAGGAGGAGGGAGAGGAAAATGGATTCAAAGGCTCGTTGCAGAAGAAGGTTGGATAGATTCTGTCAAATTATGGGGATTCAATTACATCAATTTGAGTTTGTTTAATTCATTCAGTTCGATAGAGCTTTGTGATATTTGAGAATGAAGTTTTCCTCGTTTTCTATTTTTTATACAGGCTGCGGCGGCAATGTGTGTGGGAATGGGGAGTTTTAAGGATCCTTATGAAGCCCAGGGCCTGGCACACTTTCTAGGTTTAATTTTACCCCTCTTGTTTGACTATGAAATGCTACTCCTTTCATTTGAGCGTTGCGAGTTGTCGACTGAGTTTCCGTAGGATGAGATAGTGTGGAGATATAGGATAAATAACTACAATCGCAGGCTGAGATACTAAGATCATACTTTTCGTTGCACGATATTCAAGGAATGCTCTTGATCTTACCGGGCGTGAGAACAATAGGGGGCAATGGATCATTCCTTATAAAGTAAATATGAAGTTTTCTGTTATTTAAACATTCTATCTTGAAACTTTCAATGCAGAGCACATGCTTTTCATGGGAAGTGCTGATTTTCCAGATGAAAATGAGGTTTGTTTATCAAAATTGTTTCCTCCGTGTAGCTTTAAATGTTTGATTACATGCTGGTGGAACTTTGTAGTGTAGCAACTTGCCCATGTTTTCTTTGATCTGGCAAAATAAACATGGTGGAGGGCTGAGGGTAGTTTGCAAATGATTGAACTGAAGCCGCCCTAATACGAAAGTTTGAGTTGAGGGATAGGTAAGTTGTGAATGTCGAGGTAGGAGAGAGACGAACAAAAGTAAAATTAATATGTAAATGTAGAAAATAATTATAACATTTAGAACTCAACCAAAACTGTCCTAAATGTCATGATTTGTTTGAATGTTGAAGTCTAGAGCTCCTGGTGTGGAACACACATCCTCTTGTCATTATCTTGTGATTTGGTAGAGGTCGTCTAATTATGTATATTATGTAATAGTCTTTTTTTTCTGTTTCTAGTACGATAGTTATTTATCTAAGCATGGGGGGTCATCAAATGCGTACACAGAAACTGAGCATACCTGCTACCACTTTGAAGTAAAAAGGGAGTTTCTTAAGGGTGCCTTGACAAGGTAAACAAAGGGTTCTTTTGCAGGATGGAAACTTCATTGATTTGATTTCTTTTTTCAGCCGCTAGGCAACCTGTTAATAAGTTTTTTGTTGATCCAATCTGTTTTTGTTGTGTTTTAGTTACCATTGATATTCTTTTTACTGGTACTGGAAATCATAATATCTTTGCCATACTGATTTTCTTGAACATCGTTTAGTTCGTAGAGAAATGAGCTAACTCAAATAAATGGTATTATTTTCCCCGATCTTTATAACCCCACACATACTTTTATATACACTTTATGTTTTGTTTATTTACCCTTAATGGTCACTTCATGAATGTATTGAACCGTATTTTGCAGCTCTTTTACTGTGCCTCATGTGAGTGCTTGAATATATCTTTGTTTATTCACTAATATTTATATGTGAAATTGTTTATACATTTACATTTACTTACATTCACATCACCAGTTCTTTATTTTGAAGAAACTAGAATGCTATATTTTTTTGTTATGGTTTCTTTATATTGTGTTTCTGTCCAAGATGGTAATTTAGCTTCTATATATAACTTTGACACATGAAATCATTTATGTCTATGCTTAATAAAACTCTTTATAATCTTTATAATTGTGTAAGATGTTGCTAATTATTCATGGTTACATCAAGTGAACAACCGTTTTATGGTTTTTTGGAGAACATGTAAGATTTTGTCGTGTGGTGGACAAATGCAAAATTATGTCAGTTCTTCAAAATTTTGGACTTAATAGTGATGCTGATTGATATGAAGGGTAATGTAACATGAATTGCTTGGATTCTGTTAGATGCAGCATATGTTGTACTATAATACTGATATCTTTTCATCGTGTGATGTTTGGTTATGGACTTCATGATTTCGTTTTGCAATCATGGAAGTTGCTTCTTGTTTTTGATTTGCTTGTGTTTCTTGTATGCTAGATTATGTGAATGCTTATTCTTGATGTCCAATTTTTCAGATTTGCTCAATTTTTCATCTCACCTTTAGTTAAGGCTGAAGCCATGGAACGGGAGGTATTGGCCGTGGATTCGGGTAGCTCAAGTTTTATTGTTTGTGTCCTCATGCAGTGTCATAAAAGATCATACTTCTTTAGTGATTCGTTGTTTTCTGCTTCTGTTAACACTTGGAAACTCAATGTTCCTTTTTTTTTTTATCACACGGCAATCTGGGTTACAGAATTTAATCAGGCTTTACAAAATGATTCCTGCCGGCTCCAACAACTACAGTGCTATACATCTGCATCTGATCATCCTTTTAACCGATTCTTTTGGGGTATTTTGCATTTCTATCACCTTCATTTTGTGTTCAGTGTTTTTGCTGGTAAGTTGTGGTTACTATTAAACTTCCCCTTTGGATTATTGTAGGGAATAAAAAGAGCCTAGCTGATGCCGTGGAAAAGGGAATAAATTTACGGGATCATATTTTGAAGCTGTACAATGATTATTATTATGGTGGATCAATGAAGCTAGTTATTATAGGGGGCGGTAAGTTTTTCAAATGTGTACAAGTAGTAAGTAGTAAAATTGAGTTGATGTGAATGTTTTTAGTTTGTTAACTGGTCCAGATGAATTTTGAGTTTTTAATTGGATTCCTGTTATTGAGTATTTAAATGGCTATTTAGGTAAGATTAGGGCAAAACACGTACAATAAATTAGCTGTCTTGAAAAAGAAATGAGTATCAGCTGTCTTAGAACAGAAAGGAGCAGCTGGGGGCATGTTTATACTTCACCAACCTCCCCACTTGACCGAGAGAATAGCACTGCAAAAATTGTGTTACCTGTACAATTTCTAATTTTGCTTTCGGTAAAGGCGATCAAGCAATCTGGGTTGAGATGGGCCCCAACCTGTGTAAATTCATTTAATTTAAATACACGAGGTCATCTTTGTCAACTGAAGATTTTAGCGCACCACTAAACATTGTAACCACCCTTCACAACCCTCATGTCAGCATAGTGGTCGAAAAATAAATATACTCTGCGTATCTGATGGCAACAATCCCATGATGAAATTAATTGTAATTCATGATGTTTGGGGATATGGTTTTTGCTCTTAAGCTGGATTTGCTTAAAATTCCGTAGGGGTTTGGAAAAAAGGTACCTCTAAGTGTGGTCTAGGTAATAGTGATGATTAAAAGGTACTCTCTTGGCTCAGGTGGTAATATAAGAATCTACTGGCTCTTTAGTAGTGTTTCATCTTGTTACTTTCACGGCCTACCCATAGAAAGACATGATCTGTCTTATCCTTTTGTTATTATTTAACTGCTGAATTTAATTTTTGCAGAGACTCTAGAAGTTCTTGAAAGTTGGGCCCTCGAATT
The DNA here is from genome assembly GCF_012295235.1 of Primulina huaijiensis. NCBI lineage: Eukaryota > Viridiplantae > Streptophyta > Magnoliopsida > Lamiales > Gesneriaceae > Primulina > Primulina huaijiensis. The sequence continues at coordinate 3,375,813 of NC_133319.1, read as the reverse complement.
ATTTAGCAATGTCAGGAAAGGCCTTTCGGTTAAGCCAGAGATTGGGTTGAACGTTCCTATTTGGAAAGCAGGCAAACTTTATTGGTTAGAGGCAGTTAAAGATGTTCATATCCTTGATTTGTCATGGACATTACCTTCACTGCGAAAAGATTATTTGAAGAAGGCTGAAGATTACCTGGCTCATCTCCTTGGACACGGTGAGATTGCTGCTATTACAACTTGTTCCTTATGTTGGTTAGTTGCTCTCTAAAAGCATAACAAAATACATATGCTACAAGCAAGAAATAATATGTTTCTGCTTTTATTTTTGTATTTAGCTCTTCTTGATAGTTTGCATCTGGATTTGGGAAAAAGCTACTTCATGTATACTCTCTGTAAATGATGCAACTTGAAAATTGAAAACACATGGTGCAAAATTCTGTTTCTTGTAATATATTTTATTTATATATTTATTTTGGTTCTTGTGTTTGCTTTTCACTCTTGAGATTAGTGGGAGGATTTGAAGTAATTAGTGTATAAGATCACCCTTTTTCGTCATGGTTATATCTGAAATGTTTCTATCTTTTGGATTTCTTGCTTATCTCTAAAATGCCTTTCTCTGTTCAGGCATTTGTTAGAATTATGAACTACAGTGCATGCTTATGGGTTTTTCCTGGCTTCTAAATGTTTGTTCCGTTATTTTCAGTCTTGTCAAATTGTTATATCACCTCTTGCATTTACTCGTTATAATCCTTGCTTGTGTGTGTCAACATTTGTAAAATACTATTTATATCCTATCAGTGATTTTAGCCCAGACTAATGGGTCTATTTCGTTCTTATTTTTAGATAAACTCTCTAGCTTTTGAATATATATAAATCTCAAACTCCAAAAAACGTGAGCTGAGTAGAGCGGTTTCGACAAGATTATCATTTTACACCCATGGACTTTTACCTCATTCATCACCTTACGTAATTTTCTCTAACATTGGCATCTCAAAACGTGTTTGATATGGGCTTATCTTCTGTTTCTTCATCATTGATTTCTGCCTTCTGTTTCTTCATCATTGGTCTTTCATTCTATCCGAAGTAACAATCTTTTGATGGTATGGATTAGATCTGGTAGCTTAGGACTTCAAAATTACTTTTTGTCATCTTCGAAATTATAAATTGTGTTTGCCTATATTTTTATGAAATTTTTATGAAACGAGTGTGCTTGTATCTGAGAATTTAAATTTTGACGGAGAGAAACATTAACATGATTCCAGAGGGCAAGGGGAGCTTGCATTTTTTCCTGAAAGCTAAAGGCTGGGTAACTTCTATATCTGCTGGCGTTGGCGATGAAGGGATGTGTCGCTCTTCAATAGCTTACATTTTCGGCATGTCTCTACACCTCACGGACTCTGGCTTAGAGAAGGTAACAGTTTCCTGCTCCTTCTGTAGTTACTAATAGAAATAAAGTATTATCCGTTAGATTACATTCCTTGAAGAAGCAACTTAGTACTTTGAATGAGTAATTTCCTCTTATGCACAAAGTAATTTTGTGTAAATATTATTGCCATTTGTCAGCAGATTTATTTACTTCAATAGTGAATTGACGAGCTCACAAATGTCGCAAGAAAAAAATATCCTTTGTTTTAAGGTAGTATTATTTTGATACATGCAGCTGTGAAATTGCATGATGTGATAGCAAGGGTTTGTAGCTCTTTGTTATCAGAGTAAATATGGAAAAGTTATCCTTAAAATCACATTTTCAACTTCTTTAAAACCTTATAGTAATTCAATAAAGACACACAAATATAGATAGGAAAAAATGGTTGATTTTGCAGCACTACTTGAAACTATTTGTATGTAGAAAAACAAGCTTGAAAATAGATATAATGTGCTCACTGATATCCGTTTTTTAGACTTTAGAAAAGCAGCATCTTTATTGGACACAAATTAGGGTTCATGTCTGAGTTATTCGGTCTTGCAACATGGCTTCAAGGGCCCAAGGCACCTTTTTTTTGTCCCGTCCTTTCTGTTTGGGTTTTTTTTGGCTTTTTTCTGTTTTGCTTACTTATGAAATTTTTTCACCATGCCGATTGTTAATTTATTTACTACTCTGTCCATGGGATTCATGGATGTTCAAGAGCTTTGGTCTGCCATTTTTTCTCCTTTTAACTTATTGACTGATGATGCAGATTTTTGAAATAATTGGCTTTGTTTATCAATATCTCAAACTGTTGCGTCAAATTCCTCCTCAAGAATGGATTTTTAAGGAACTCCAAGATATCGGAAATATGGAGTTTAGATATGCTGAAGAACAACCCGCAGATGATTATGCTGCAGAACTTGCTGGTATTTTACATATCACATTACTACGTTCTTGTTTATATTCATTGGTTCCAAATTTCATAATCCATCAATTAGAAAATTTTCAAAGTTGCTTTAATATCTCTCTCATCAAACTAGCATGTAGCAATACCACTCATCTCATTTGGCTTGAGACCTTGTGAAATTTTATTATTATTTGATTTCCCCTTTTTGCATCGAGGCATTTTAATTACAGTTAGCCTAGATATTATATTCCTATAAACTGACTTAGTGTTTTAGTTATTAACAATAAATTAAAGTATGCAGCAAGACTGTCATATGACCAACTTGATGAGCAGAAAAATCTCTATACTAACCCATCGACAGAAAAACCATGCATAGCAGATTGATTCTATTTGCTTATAATATCTAACTACTGCTGTTTATCCAAGAGAATTCATGAGATGATCCATCCAAAAGAGATTTTATTAAAAAAAATCATCATGATCCATCCAGAGAATCTTTTTGAGGAATTGTTTTGTTGCTAAAACCTTTATTATCTGTTAGCCATACCTGTGCGCTTCTGATGTTGATATCTATAAATGCCTTTATACTGTGTTTGACTGGAGAGATTGGAGGAGGGTTTGATAATAGATATTATCTATTTGGGAAACGATCCATTCTTTGTGTTGGTAGGAAGAACAAGTGAGAAGAGAGGAGCAAAGGGTTGACCATCCGTTATCCTTCAAAGTCTTTAAACCCTGCGATGACAAACACACCTTTAGAGTTGGCACAAGATTTGGGAATTTGTTTAACAATGAGCCCATTTTCTACGCTGAATCTTTTTAATGTCCCACAACAATTGTGGCATTAGTCTTCAAACATTCTTTTAGAATCGAAGGATGCTCATAAAAAATTTTCCAGAAATTTGAATGTCATTGGGATAAGAATCATTTACTTTTGTCATTTAAAATGATGCAGATCCCAAGTTATTTGGTTTGTCTTGCTGAATATTCATTTGACTTGTAATAGAAGAGGTTTGAAATGGTTACTTAAATATAACTGTAGTTCTGGTGTTTGACAGATTATGAATCTCGACAAGACATGTGAAGAAAGGGGTATATAAATTAAAAAACAAAAAACAAAGAAATCTTTTTCTGAGGCTTTCTTGGGTATAAATTTCATTGTTGTCTTTGCTTATATTTAATAAGGCATATTAAATCACTAGAGTTCAATTGCAGGAAACCTCCTGGTTTATCCTCCAGAACATGTTATCTATGGTGACTATTCATATGAAGTCTGGGATGAGGAGATGATCAAATATCTTCTGGATTTCTTCGGTCCTGCAAACATGAGAGTCGACATAATAACCAAGTCTTTTAACAAGTCATATGGTGATTTTCGCTTACTAGTTATTTATTGTTTTATTTTATTATCTTGTAGTCACGTGCTGGACTTTTCCTTAAATAACATAAATGTGTAGGATATGAAAAGTGATTGATTGAGGTTCTCCAAAATATGGATATGAAAAGTGATTGATTGAGGTTCTCCAAAATATGCTGTTGTTTTAGGAATATCAGCCATGATATCTGTATGCATTTTCTCGTGCCTCTAGGTTAAAATATTTAACCACAAAGATCACATTCTATAAAGTTTACTATTTTGTGTGAAAAAAGTCGTAATACGTTCCCGTTCAACTGGTTTACCTAGGAACTGAATTGGTGACGATGGGTCGTCCAACTTTCATAATTCATATTTTTTGTATGTCTTTGATTACTATGGTTCATTACCTTAATAAATTGAAGACTGAACCATCTTTGTGGCTTTTTGTTTAGTTGCTGAATCATCTATCATCGCTTCTTGCTATTGTTTTTGGTTCACACCGACAAACTCTTGTTCAACTCGAGTATCACTAGAAAAATATCTTTAGAATATTCATTATTTCTATGATGAGTTTTATCCCGATTAATGGGTCAGCCTTTTGTCTACATGATACCAAATGATCGTAGAATGTTGGTCCTCTTACCCCCTTGCATGATTTTCAGATGTTCAGCATGAGCCATGGTTCAAATCACGATATGTTGAGGAAGATATACCATCTTCTCTGATGGAGTTATGGAAGGATACTCCAGAAATAAATTCCTCTTTACATCTGCCATCAAAGAATCACTTTATCCCACGTGATTTTTCCATAAGGGCCGACAAGGCACCGTGCGATGTTGCAGATGCATCATCTCCAATCTGTATACTTGATGAACCTCATATGAAGTTGTGGTACATGCTTGACAATACTTTTAGACTTCCTCGCGCTAATACATATTTCCGGATATCACTAAAAGGAGGATACAGTAATTTAAGAAATGCGGTCCTGACTGAATTATATATATTGCTCCTGAAGGATGAACTCAATGAGATTATTTATCAGGTTACCACTCTTCTGCTGTTTTCTGTGATCTTGATCTGCTTTTTGCGTGCTGATCCCGGTGAAGTATGCTGATTTTTTTATAAATATTATGCATCTTATTATATTTACTGCAGGCGAGTGTGGCAAAACTGGAAAGTTCTGTTTCTCTTTATGGTGATAAGTTAGAGCTGAAGCTTTATGGTTTTAATGATAAGCTTTCAGTTCTCTTGAATAAAGTTCTGGGAATAGCTAAGTTATTCTTGCCAAAGGATGATCGTTTCAAGGTATGTATAGTTCTTCTTATTAAAAGGAAGATGAAAGCAGGAGCATTATTCAGAACTAAGAGTGGTTGTGAGGATGAGTTTAACTTGACATTGAACAAAAGCACAGATAAAATGGTATCTTTATACACTTTAGGCGTTACTGTAACCATTGCGCTGTTTCATATTGTCACTTCCTTATTAGTTATTTCATTGTTAATAATTTTTCCTTGCAAAAAGAACAAAAAAGGGATTCTGCATCTTGCATGTAGGATTTTCTGCTCCTCTAGTTGCATTCGACATGGGATAAGAACTGTATATAGTTGGTATTGATCTATGAGCAATTCAAGTAAGTACTTTGTCGAGCGAACCATCGATTTTTTTTATGCAACGAGCAGCAGAGTCAATGATCAGGTTATTTAATTTATGTTATGATAGGTGTGTCCATTTTTTGAATATTTCTTTTAAGGGGTGATAAACGTATATGTCATTCATTCCATTCTAAAATGATTTTAGTTAATTTTTCTCACGATGATTTTGAACTCTTTTCAAATGTTTCCATGTTTGGCAGGTTGTTAAAGAAGATATGGAGAGAACTTTGAGAAACACCAACATGAAGCCTCTAAATCATTCTTCCTATTTAAGGCTGCAAGTTTTGTGCCAAGGTTTCTGGGATGTGGAAGAAAAGTTGTGTTTGTTAAGTGATTTGTCTCTAGCAGATTTAAGGGCTTTTGTTCCAGATCTTTTATCCCAGGTTTTAACTACTTATAATTTTGTTGCTCAGTTATCTTTAGCCGTTGAAATTTTGTAAAGCAATAGAGATGAGTAGTCCCGGATAATAGAATTTAGATAATGATAACATTCTTATTTATGAAACAAAATGATGTTGAATGGGCATAAAGTTATTCCTTTATATGATATATATGTGGCAGTCATGTTGAGTTCCTTTGTGAATGTAAAACCATTTAACACTAGTCATAGCATTTCACAAATCGAGGTAAAAATGTACAACTAATTTTGGCTAGTACAAATTTATAACTGAATAAGCTTTATCAACTTTTTCTGATAAACCTAGAGTATTTCTCTTGTGATACTAATACTTAATTAATTTTTTTTAATTTTAATTCAGTTCATTTTGCTGTGAATTTGTAGTAGCTTTTGTACAGAACCGTTTCCTAGCATTTGCAGTGACTTGTATTGATGTTTTTTAATCTTGTTACTCTGCTTTTCCATCTATTGTTTTACAGTTGTATATTGAGGGCCTTTGCCATGGGAATTTACTGGAGGAGGAAGCTCTTTACATATCAGATATATTTAGAAGTAACCTATCTGTACAGCCCCTTCCAATTGAGCTGAGACACAGGGAGTTTGTGATGTGCCTATCTCCAGGTGCTGACCTTGTCAGAGATGTCCGAGTGAAAAATAAACTAGAAACAAACTCCGTGGTGGAGGTGATCTAAAAATTATTTTCAATGAGGTTTGTTGGTTCTTGTGGCTGAAAACACCCAATTTTACTTTGGTTTTTGTGTTGGTTTATTTGCAGCTTTATTTTCAGATTGAACCAGAAGGTGTCGATTTGACTAAATTAAAGGCTTTAACTGACTTGTTTGATGAAATAGTGGAAGAACCACTTTTTAATCAGCTCAGGTATTTCATGTTTTGGTTGAATTGAACATAAAGGATTTGAAAATTCTTGTTCATATTCTTTATATTTTAAATTTTTTTGGAGGATAAAACGAGAAGGATGATATTAGTTCTCTGCCCTCTCTCATAAATCACAGTCCAACACACTTATGTAGTCATGTATGATGTATCCAAACATGATCACATGTTGTGTGTCCACATAGCTGTGCTAAATAAATGATATTTGTAATTTGTTGTTCGTTATAGGACGAAGGAGCAGCTAGGGTATGTTGTTGACTGCAGCGCACGGGTAACCTATCGCATATTAGGATTCTGTTTCCGTGTTCAATCTTCTGAGCACAATCCGGTCTACTTACAAGGCAGGATTGAAAACTTTATCAATAGCTTAGAAAAAACATTGGTAAGTGTGGATTATGAAACCTGTTATAAATTCTCAATCATATTTGTTAGTTGTTGTTTTCTTTCTTATTTGTATTTGTGTCTGTAGACTGTAGTTTGAGTGTGTTGCGGGTAAAATCAGACCATTCCATAAATCATTTTCTTGATGCCCTGTTTTCTTTGCCCCTAATTTTCCAATTTCTGTCACTGGCCGAAGAAAGGGCAACATTCTGTAGGTTTGGTTGTTTTATTGTGTCAATTGTCGTATTCAAGTTTCATAAAACAAAATAGATTGACAACTTGATTGAAGTTGAATTGTCTGCTTCCTTGATATGTGTTTTCCTAATGAAATTCCTGTTGGTGCAGAACAAACTCGACTCTGATACCTTTGAGAATTACAAAAATGGTTTAATGGGGAAGCTTCTCGAGAAAGATCCATCTCTTTTGTATGAAACAAATCGTTTTTGGGGTCAAATTGTCGATAAAAGGTAATTCATTTTGTTCCAGAAAAGGTATTTTACTGTCTGAGTTCGATTTGAAAGACGGATTATACTTGAATCAAGATCGTTAAACCAACAATTGTTTAGTACTTTCCTTCCTGGGATGTCCTCTAGTTTTAGGTATATGTTCAACCAGTTTTAGGTGAAAATCGAATCTGATTTGTTGCATAAAATTAAATTGGTTTCAGGTATATGTTTGACTTGTCGAAGAAGGAAGCGGAGGAGCTTCATGGTGTCCAAAAGAAAGATATTGTGGATTGGTATCGCACATATTTGAGGCAGCCCTCTCCAAAGTGTCGGAGGCTTGCAATTCGTGTGTGGGGTTGCAATACTGACTTGAGCAATGCCCAAGTAACATCTGCGCAGGTCATTAGTGACCTCGAAGAATTTAAGAAGAATTCCAAATTCTATCCCAGCTTTTGATGAAACAGAAACTAAATAAAATTTTTCATTCAATGTGTTATGATGAATTGGAAATTATAAAATCACCGGAACTTGATTATACGAAGGTGAATGAAGGTCAACAAATGAAGAACTGACTTGTATTCTATTCATTTTATCTGTTTCTTTTCCCCCCTCGAGAAAAAAAATGTAGTTTTTTTTGTATGCACGAGGCGCTCCGAGTCCCTGTCATGCGGAAAAATCATTTGGTTTCATTATGTTGTGTGCGTGTTAAAATTGAAATTAAAAAAAAATTAAACTTTTTAATAAGTATTTTAGATATTTTTACATAAATTTTATTTTTCATTGGAAAAAAGAGGAAATGGGGTTAAAAAAAAAAAAGGTGATTTTGGGATTTTAAAATTTACATTAAGATATTATTTTATCTTTATTATGACTTGAATATTATTTATGGTATATATATTGTTATAAAAAATAAAAAATTAAATTTCAAAAATTTAAAACAAATTTAATTTTTTATGACTTTTGATTAGTTTTCTTAGATAATTAATTAAATTTAAAACTTTTAAATACACGGTGTGAGTGTGTGTACAATGATAATGAAACTTGAATTGGAAAAATTAATTAAAGTAAATAAAGGTATTTGTGGAATTAATTAATTAAAGTAAATAGGGTATTTGAGGTCTATTAAAAATTATAGCATGACTCCAAGTTTTTTGTCTTATTATGCCCAGGTTTTGTGAAATATTTTCTTAAACTCTTAATATTCGACGCATGTACTTTTTACCAATTCATTTATCAAATGCTTTATGAGTTGTTTTTACATTTTTAATTAATTAATATCACAAAGATGATATAATATTCATATTTTTTTCAATCATTTCAATAATAATAATAATAATAATAATAATAATAATAACAATAACTATTTTCCCGCTTAAAAACTTGTTTCATTTTCTTGTTATAAAACTATCAACTACCAAATAATAAAATAAAAAACGTATATCTAAAAAAATGACTAGTTTTACAAATTTCTGGAGAAGTTCCATTATGGGAGAAGCGTATGACCCCAGGCCCTTTATTATTCATTAATCTTGTAAATATAAATATAAAATGTTTAAAATAAAATTTAGTTTAGGCTGTTTATTCAAGAATTTTAAAAAAAAATTAAATTAAAATGCAATTAATTTCAAAATACAAATAAAATTAAAACTAAAGCTTTACACAGATACTCACATTGAACAAAATAAATAATAAATAAATAAATAAAATTACGTAAAAGTCCAACTCTCATGCCCAAGTGCAAGTCCAATCAAAATATATTTTTATCTCTGCTCCCTTTATTGGGCCTAACATAAATCGATCCAATCTATCATTTTGGGCCCAACAGATCTAGGGTTTCGCATATGATACTCTCCCGTTCACCTGTAACTCAAACGAGGCACTTTTGCGCTGTGAACTTGCGTCTTCACGTCCAGAGATCAAGAACTATCGATCCGCTATGGTGAGAGAATAAAACCAAATTTTGTTTTAGGTTATCCACTATTTGATCCTGAGTTTTATACTTGCAATTTTCCTGGAGAGCTGATTTTTTTTCTCTGCATTTGGTTTCTCAGACCTTCAAAAGAAGGAATGGAGGCCGCAACAAGCATGGTCGTGGCCATGTCAACTTCATTCGCTGCTCCAACTGTGGGAAATGCTGCCCCAAGGTTTCTTTTGGTTGTTTTCATTAGCATTTTGTTGAATAATTTTTTTTCTTCAATATAATTTATATGTGCCTTGCCAGTATGTTTAGATCTGTATATTTCGTTGATTTGATTTTCTTTTTGAAATTAGTCTGTTAGGTGGTGAGAAATTGAATACGTTGATATTATTCTTTTAAGTGAATATAAGGTTATACTTATCTTTAACGCTGTATTGAACTCGCTTTATTGGTTAGGATATGTGTGTATTTGGTCAAATATTGTATTGTGGTTGGAATTTAAAAAATCAGCTCCTTCTGGGATTGAAACTCTGTTTGTAGGATGCCACTGCTTTTCAGTATTGAAGAAACACCAAATTTCTTTCTATTGCGGATAGGAATCTTTAAATTATCATGATTTTGCTTGCAATGGTGCATGAAAATTGTTATTGCGTCCCTAGGCGTCATTAGTTTCTGCTCGTAGTTATTAGAGGCGTGCCTGGTGCGCATAAAGATCAGGTGCATCTGATGCACCTGCAGGCACAGCCAGGTGTGGCAATGAAGCAAAGCTTTTAGCCTGGCACCTTTAAAGCGCATAAAGATAGGGTGCATCTGATGCACCTGCAGGCACAGCTAGGTGTGGCAATGAAGCAAAGCTCTTAGCCTGAAAGCTATGAAAAAGTAGTGTAGCATGCATGTGGTTCTTTAAGAAAATTTGTACCCTTGCTAATCATGTTTCTGCTACAAAATATTTTCTCTATTCTATTTCAATCTTCTTAAATGCATTTTATGAGCTTTAATTTATTGGCTTCTTTGAAATGTGTGATACTGCCCCTAGGTTGAAGTAATCTAATGAGCATGAGTGAGACACTGCTGATTAATTTTTCCATCATCGTTTTACTTTTACTTTTTTGGGCAGGACAAGGCAATCAAAAGGTTTCTGGTGAGAAACATTGTTGAGCAAGCTGCTGTGAGGGATGTTCAGGAAGCTTGCGCTTTTGATAGTGAGCTTCCTTTGTTTTAGTTTTACATGTCTCTCACCTATCATTGTAGTTGTAATCTTTCCTCGTAAATCATCGTTAGGAAGAAATCTATACAATCTCATACATATCTTTGTATCTCTATAGTGTACACCCTTCCAAAACTGTACGTGAAGATGCAGTACTGTGTTTCATGTGCCATTCACTCCAAAGTGGTGAGGGTCCGTTCTCGTACTGATAGGAGGAACCGTGAGCCTCCACAGCGCTTCAGACGGCCAAGGGTTAGTATTCTTTTACCTTTTATATTTTGCAGTTTGGTCTTTATCTTTTGGCTATTGATGATTTTCACTTCTCTCAACTGAACATGCAATTATTTTTCACCTTTCTATCAAACACCATTTCCTCAATGTACATTTCAATGTAGAACATTCATGATCCTCATCCTCGCCTCTCTTGTTGGCACAGAGTCAAACTTCCCTTTCAAGGGGTTGTCTCATCTCATGTATATAATGATGAGTGTGTACTCTGTATGCCAGATAAGTCCTGAAATAAAAACTTTTGAAATTACTGCTTTATATGGTAGATGTTTGCAACGAGAACTATATAAAGTCTGAAAAAGTAGGTTAAGTAGTTTCAAGTCTTTAATAACCATGACACCTAGGAAGATTCTCTCAAGTCTTCATGCTGCAACCAGTATGTTCTCGTTGTTTTCCCAGTGGGCCATGAACTAAAACAAAAGGGGATTTCTCTTGTGTATACAATCTTCTAGAGTATTTTGAGTTTAGTGAACTATATGCCTGTTTGCCTCACATGTTTTTACGGATTTGAAATTTACTGTTTTTATAAATAATATTTGGAAACATGAATAATGCATTGGTCACTTGATATCTTTTCATCTGTTTCTGTGTACATTTTTTCTATTACGTATATAATTATGATTACATTTTTTTACTGTCATTCCTTTTTAACATTTACAGGATGATATGCCAAAGCCCGGTCAACCTCCCCGTGTTGGTGGAGCTCCTGCTGCCGCACGGCCATAATATATTTTGGTTGAACATTTGCTATTAGTCTCGCTGAAGTAATACTATGGATATTGCATGTCCTGTTTTTTGAGCATCATCAAGTACGGTTTCAAGGGGTTTCTCATCGTTTGTTGGTTTCCATTTGGAAAAAATTTCTGTGTCTTGAATACATTCTCTCTTTACCGAATGTGAATTCACGTTTCAATGTTACCAAATTTTTTCAAAGGTCTACATCTATTTCTCCAGAGTTCCCAATATAAGGCCAAGCGAGTATACAAAACTGAACAAAAACTTGTACCGAACAAATATGGCCCGTAAAAGTCAAGGGTACTGGTCTAGTATTTCGTGGATTCTCGACCACGAGCTAGCGCCCATTCTTCTGGCTTTACTCTCAGTAGCCCTTGCGATCCATGGTTGGTTTGAATTCCATAAACCCTAAACCCTTAGAATCCGTGAATTCTTGACCACGAGCTAGTTCACTTTCTTCTGGGTTTACTCTCGGTAAGCCCTTGTGATCCATAGTAAGTTTGAGTGCCGTAACCCCTAAACCCTTAGAATCGACACGAAATAAGATTTGAATACCTTATTGAAGTAACCATCCTATCCCGATTTCAGTATTCAATTGAATTAAAAAAAAATAATCGGTTTTAGAATCATGATCAGATCTATGAATAAATATCGATGTCCCATTACATTTTGTTAAAATTAAGTGGTCATGTCATGCGTATGTCGCGTTGTATTCGTGACCTAGGTATATATTTTAAAATAACATAATTTTGTCACTAAATTTCTCTTATTTTGAAATATTTTTTAAAAAAAAGTTACGAATGTATTATATTTTCTTCAAAAAATAATAATAATTCGACTTTTTATGCATCTTACCTAAGATCGGCCTTGTAGTACTCGAGTATGTATATTCTGTAAGAGCACGTGTAGAATGTGGAGAAATAAGAGCCAATCAATTGTAGATTGGTACGAAGTGTGACCCACAATATCCAAGCATTTGACCAACAAAGGTACTGTGCGGGATTTTCTTTATACACTGATTACATGATCATCCATCCCGTTAGTACTTTGAAATTTAGATGTTTTCATGGGTGCGGCTATTCTACTCACAACATGTGGCCCCACACGAAAATAGCACAACAGATGAACCATATCTGAGATAATAAAAATATAGCTCGGGATAATTTTTTTAAGAATTCGCAATATTATGTGGTCGTTATGTGTTTGATATATTTGAATACAATATTCGTACAAAGTGTTAATTGAAAAATTATTTTGTTGTTCCAAATTTCGACAACACAAATTTGCATTCTCTAGTTTTGGTTATTTTTGTTATTGATATTTTATGGTACAATTTAATTCATTGACTTGTTAAAGATCATTTCTTCATTAGTATTGGTTTTGTAAACTAGATATCTTTTCTGGTGATATATTAATGAAGCTTTAAAAGATGAGTTTTGGATCAACGCAATATTTGATGAGTTTGAACAATTTGTCCGAAATAATGTATGGTAATTAGTTCCACTTCCTGGACACGGTAACATCATTGGAACCAAATGGATTTTTAAAAACAAAACCGACGAGTCTGGAAACATTTTTAGGAATAAGACATGTTGGTTGCTCAAGGGTATGCACATGTAGATGAAGTTTATTTGGATTAGACATGTGTTCATGTGGTCTGCATTGAATCAGTGTGACTGTTTCTTGTCATTACATGCCATATGAGAATTAAACTCTATAAAATGGATGTGAAAAGTATGTTTTTAAATGATATCTTAAGTGAGAAAGTCTATGTGAGACAACCAAAGGGTTTTGATGATCCACAACAATTGGACCATGTCTATAAGTTGAAGAAAGTACTCTATGTATTGAAGCAAGCTTCACATATATGGTATGGTAGGTTACTGAGTGCCTACTCAAAACTAACTTCAAACGAGGTGGGGTCGACAAAACTTTTTTTATTTAAAGGTCGAAAGATGATATACTCATTTGCCAAATCAATGTGGATGACATTATTTTTTCTGATTCTTCACAAAATCATGTAAATAATTTTATTGAATGCATGTCTTCAACATTCAAAACGAGAATGGTAGAAGAGTTAAGTCTTTTTCTTGGATTAAAAATCGAGCAAATACATGATGATATTTTTCTGTGTCAAAATAAGTATTCAAATAATCTAGTAAAAAAAATTTGCAATAATAACACTAAACATATGAAAACTCTCATGAAATCTAATGGATAACCATTGATTTTATTTTATCTGCTCTGAGTTTGTTTATAAGCTCTTTTATATTTCTTAAGTTTTTGTTAATCCATTAGATGTTAAGGTGTTTTAAATACAATCCTCTTATTTAGTATTAAGTGATAAATGTTTATGTCACGGTGTTGTCAACACTGCTAACAACATTCAAGCTAACATGTTCAAATTCAAGGAGAGATATGTTTTCAGATTCAGGGAGAGTTAAACGGAGTTGCTTGGAGTTGAATCAAATTGCGTAGACTTTTTGGTCCTCATTTTGTTCAGAACAGCCCAAAAAAAGTGATTGACGGAAAATGTGTCTTGCTCCTAAATTTCTAAATTCTTTTCTTTTTTGATAATATGTTGTATAAGAGTTTTGTCTATCTAGAATATCGAGTTTCTTAAACTATAGATTTGATATTTAATATTTAAAAGATTTTGTTTCCTAATGAAATAGTAATTTACTTATCTTGTAGGAATCTATTCAAGGAACCATATCAAAATGAAAACAAGTCTATATATATTCAAGAATAATTGTTGCACAATAGGCAACGAGATACGAGAGAACATTGATAAAGCTCCGAAGAATTTTTTGAAGAACTCACAAAGACGAAGCATCAGTGTTTCAATGTGTTGTTGTCAACACCCGTACAAAGTGTTGATTGAATGATTATTTTGTTGTTCTAAATTTCGGCCACATAGATTTGCATTCTTGATTTTTGGTTATTTTTATTATTGATATTATATGGTGCAATTTATTTACTTGACTTGTTAAGAAAAATAGGTTTTCATTTCTTCACTAATATTGGTTTTGTAAACTCGATTTCTTTTCTACTGATTATTTTGTCATGTGACACACTTGTGGATAATTATGTATGTGTTATTTTAATTAAGTTATTTATTTCTGTATTATATTATTCCGATGCATGTTAGACGTTACAATATCCGAGACAACACTTATATCTGATAAACACAATCTTTACTATCATGTTAAACAAAATACTTTCAGAATGTTCAATCTAATGAATCTCTAATTGAATTTATAAACCATAAAAATGGATGTCCTTAAAATTGTTTTCATTTATGTTACATCAAAATGTAATTAATATTGAATTCTTACCTCAATCTTGATTTACACAGATGCAGTTTTCTATCACTTACAAGTTATATAGGACACTCGATGTGTAACCATTATGGACTTAATTCCTTGAAATTGTTGTCATTTAGTTTAAGAGAATAATCCAACAAACTTGTAGCTCATATGGTATCAAGATCTCAAATTTAACACGAGATCTCAATTGTTATATTTATCTTCCCGCTCAAAAAAATGGTAGAATAAATAGAAAGTAAACTTTTTTCTAATTATTTAATATTACACTTTCAACTTGTGTTGACTTTGTCCCCTTATTTCGAAATAGGTCCTATGACAAGGAGATTTTATAGCACGATTCATCTCCCTAAATTCCAAATTATTCGAATTAAATTTTCGAATAAATTAATGTAGGCCTAAGAAAAATGAAACTTCAAGTGGAATAGTGGAATTATGCCACTCATCTCATTATACCATATAGATATAGGATCGATTTTCATAAATATTTGCAATTTATAACAAATTCATAGCTTTCTTGATTTAATCGAAATACACTCATTGTATTCAATGCATTTATAGAAAAGGGTTACTTTTTTTTCCCAAACAAAAAATTCTTATGTTAATAAAGGGTGTTCTTACATATATATAAAACGAGCATCTATGTGAGCACTGACTAAGATGACGTCTTGTATAGTTTTGATATATTTGCCACTAACCATGCCTCCCTCTGTGCTCATCTCATATTACATATATATGTATATCTACTAGGTCGACATAGAAGTGAGCACGGTTGGTGAACGACATCAAAATTATATATATATACCCAAACGACACATTTTTAAGATTTAAATTTAATTTTTCGTTCAAAAGGTACTAAACAAATTTTTTTTTCTCAATATGTATCAAATAGTAAAATTAAATCTGCCTTTTTAAAACACTTATTAAATTACTATTATGCGACTGTAATATTCAAACGAAGTCATTAACTAAGATGGAAAGAATGGTAATTGAAATTAGGCCTGGTTTGGACTTTGGGTCTAATTTTAGCCTGCTTGGATCAATCAAGTTGACGACATTATTGTCAGATTTTAGAACCGAATTGAGTTGACTTCAAAGTTGAAATTAGCTTGTCAGATTAAGAAGTAATCCGGATTGAAATGGGTATTTATTTATTTTTAAAATATAAATAAAAAATTATCGACACTTTGACAAAAAAACTAGCAATTATTTAAGAATATATAAATAACAATATTATGACAAAAGCTATAGTTGGTGGTAATTGTGCAACTCAAATCTTTTAAATCGCACAGCAGCACAAGCACCACGGTTCGATCGCTCTACCAAGCAGAGACAATTATTGCACCCAACAATCCCCTTTTCAATAATTGCACTCCATGCAATCAATGAGAATCGAACCCGTGACCTTGGCTCTGATACCAATNCCAATAATTGCACTCCATGCAATCAATGAGAATCGAACTCGTGACCTTGGCTCTGATACCAATTGTAGGATCGAGTGCTTACATCTTTATCAAAAGCTATAGCTGGTGGTAATGGTGCAACTCAAATCTTTTAAACCGCACAGCAACACAAGCACCATGGTTCGATCGATCTACCAAGCAGAGACAATTATTACATTGAACACTAACTTTGTTCTTTCCGGATATAATTCTAAGTTTGAAGCAGTGCATACCCCTACTAATATTATGGAAAAAAAACCCATTATTATTGTTGTTCAGATGGTCAAAAAAGTTTTGAAAAAATGAATTTTAATAAAGTTTTATAAGTTGGATTACAATATGAGGATTGGATAAATATTTTTTCTTTTAAAAAAAAATTAGTGAGAAAGGTCAGGATTATTCCTTTAACTGTTGCAAGGTAGGAGGCAATTAATGAGATTACACACATAATTTCTTTTAGTAGGTTTTTTGTTAGACGTTTTCATAAAACTTTATCCGTGAGACAGGTAAACCATGCTGACATTTACAATAATAAGTAATACGTGAGACATAAAAAGTAACTTTTTCATGTGTAACTTAAATATGAAACCAGTCTCATAAAATTGATCTATGAAACCGTCTCACAAAAATTGTGACCATTTTTTATTAGGTGAAATCAATAACTATGAAATGAGTAGGATAACAACTTTCTTTGGTTTTTTCCCAAATGCTTTTGCAAACTTTTAAATTTAGTCTTTCGAATAAAAATATTATTTCCACTCCATATTTTTGACAAAATATTTCAAAATTAAAATCGGGAAAATGCATATTTTATTGTAATACATATTTGAAAAAAATCACCCATGTTTATTCACTTGTAAATTTCTTTTAAAAAAATATTACAAAAATGAGATTTTAGGAAATCAAAATATATAACTATGATTATTGCATACTTAATGTACCTGCTCAGTTACCATTTTATATAAAAATCAATGATTGCTAGTTTTTTTTTTTTTTTTTTTTT
>NC_133319.1:3350380-3358445 GCF_012295235.1 Primulina huaijiensis | reverse complement strand
TGATCGAATCTGGTATAATATAAAGTTTCGGTGACCTCAGTTTGAGTCTTGACTAAGAAAAATTCGATATCCAAGTACTACTAATATCTAGTAAACTTCGAATCTTGACCGTTATCCGCATATTTCGAAATAATTTACACAAACGAACTCTAAATTTAACGGCTAATGTGATAAAATGTTATAGGTTATCGACATTTTTATAGTTTTATATACATTATTTCTTTAAGCTAACAAAACTAGACTCTCGATCATTATAGTGAACAAAATAATAAGTACCTCGTTACGACATTTTTGATTTATTAAAAATTATAATTATCCTCAGTGACAAAAGATGTTTGCTCATATATATATATATATATTTGAATTTAGTTCAAATAACTAATATTATAAATTTATTCATAAAAAAAACCCTAGTTCGTTTGATCAAAACGACACAGTTTGGCCCTCAAATTTATCCAAACGTCACCGTTTTGGTTTCGCCGCGGAAAATTTCACCAAACGAAAGCAAAAATTTAAAAAAAGAATCTGACAACATATACGTAAATATATATATATGTGTGTGTGTGTGTGTGTGTGTGTGTGTAGGAGACCGGGTGTGGGTATGCAATGTAGAGAGAGGAGGCGGGTGAGGGAGAAGCAAGATAAACGAGGTTGATTTTGTCTTCTCTGCATATAACTGAAAAAAAGGATGGGGCTTCAGAGAAGACGAAAGCAAACAAAAAGCAAAATTTTTATTACAATTTTGTCGTCCATTCCGAATTTTGGGTGCCCTTTAATTTTTTTCCCTTTTGGACCATTGTTTTTGAAAAACCCTTCTTGTCAATATATATGTGTGTGTGCGGGGCTATGTATATGTGTAAGCATCAATGAGATTACTAGAATTGAATTAAATTCTCAACAAACCCCAAATTTTGAACACATCTATTTCAGAATTCTCTGCTTTTTATGTAACGAGAAAACATTGTGAACATCTTTTCTCAAGATTGAAACAATTCTTAAAACCAGGGATTACTCTGGTTTTGCTTCCGGTTCATTGTTTTTTTCATGAAAAAAGGTGAACAAACAAAGATGTCTGAACTTGAGGTGGGTTCTGCCGCTAAGGTTTTGAAGGAGGAGCGTGAAGTTTTGCATCTGCGGAGGATGTCTCCTAGGCCTGATCCGGCGTCGCTTGCTACAGAGTATTTATCTGTGGCGGAGGAAGCATCCCAGGAAGTGTTGAATTGCATTCACCCTACACTCGACTCCGAGGAGGAGAGGAGTGATGTTATCGATCATCTTCAGAGGCTCATCAAAGCTCACGTTAATTGTGATGTGGGTCTTTTTTTTCTTCCCGAAATTTTTGAATGCATGCCTTTTGCTCTGTATATGAATTATGATGGATTGAGTGTATCTTAGGTGATCTTTATTTTATCTCTTTAATTTTCATGTGTTAATTATATCTATATATCTGTCTTGCATCATTTCAAAACAAATTAGGTTTGATGTGTTTTTTGTTGCTTTTTTTCTTTATCAGTTTGTGATTTTTTGGAAGGATTTGGAGGCTATATTTTTTTTGTAAAATAAAAGTTTATGATCAATTTGCAGGAGTGTTTGATAATTTGCTTGCTCGCCTGGTATATGTGAAGTGAAATTGACTTATAAGATTTGTTAGATTCCATGTTGTTTGCATTGAGTTATGCCAGATACGGTTGTCGGTACTTGAACAAACATTCGACATTTGAAAGACCGTTATGTGTGAGTTACGATTTTTTAAACTGATTTTTCGATTTCATAGAACTTTTATTGTCGATTCCAAATGAAATTTGCCACGTATCTCTTTCTTTGTGGATGAGATGGGGTTTTTTTTATCAACAAAACTTTCGTTGCTACTTACTAAATAATCTAGGATCCGAGTCTCTTGCATTAAGTGTTTCATGGTATAGCTCCAAATTACATGTTACACTACTATCGCAATTAGTAAGCTTATTTGTTCATCATTTATAGCGTCTAGTTTTCGAGCATTCTAAATTTTGGAGTTCAAACCTCACAGGTTTTTCCTTATGGGTCGGTGCCGCTCAAGACTTACCTTCCTGATGGAGATATTGATTTGACTGTCCTTAGAGATCCCGGTGCATGCGAATCTTTAGCCGATGATGTTCTTGCAATTCTACGTGGGGAAGAGCAGAATGGAAATTCGGAGTACCAAATCAATGACACCCAATTTATTGGTGCTGAGGTAATCTTCATTTATAGAGTTTGAGGCAACTCTGTTTCTGATGGTGAGCATGTACTATTTATGATAGCTTTTTCCTTGTATTATACATGTGGTGTTGTGGATGTTTGTTGTATGTGAAATATGATAATGATCGTGTTGCTGTGTTTGTTTTCAGCCATTTATGGATAGCCTGGATATTGCAGATGCTTCTGTTGTCGATCCACCTTCTCCCTTGTTGCTTCAATTTGTTAACTTTCAATTTGTTTACTTGTTTATAGATTAAAGTGATTTGGATCTGATTATAGCTGTCAAATTTGATATATCAGCGAATTGGAATTGCGATTATGCTATGAGATCTGAATTTTTACTGTGCTGTCAGTTTGAGGAGCGTAACTGATTGATTGTGCTGGTTTGGATTGTTAATGTCATTCTAAACAAGCTGGCAATTGTGTGCTCGTTTATTAGTTACTAATTTGTGCATTCTCTTGGTATATACAGTCATTTTATTTATTTCGAACTATTTTTTGTTTGAAACTGCAGGTTAAACTTGTGAAATGCATAGTGCGGAATATATTGGTAGACATATCTTTCAATCAGCTTGGTGGACTTTCTACACTCTGTTTCCTCGAGCAGGTAATAACGACCACTTCTGGAAAAATTGTCTGGGGTGGTTTTGCCATTTATGTGACAGAATATTGCTGGTCGATGTGCTCAATCGGTTATCAAAATATCATTTATTTATAACTGCTGAATTTTAATGCCACTCTCTGTTTTCTTATGATAATATATTGTGAATCTTGTTTTTCAATGCAGGTCGATCGCCTAGTTGGGAGAAATCATCTTTTTAAGCGAAGCGTTATCCTGATTAAAACCTGGTGCTTTTATGAGAGTCGCATTCTTGGTGCCACTCATGGTTTAATTTCGACATATGCTTTGGAAACACTTATCCTGTACATTTTCCAGCTGTTCCATTCTGCTATAAGTGGCCCTTTAGTGGTAATACCTATTGATATGCTATAGTAACTCTAACGAAATATATGCAAATCATCCTCGAGTCAATTTGTTATGTTTTTCTCTTATATCTAGGCCCTATGTATGTTCTTGGATTACTACAGTCAATTTGATTGGGACAACTATTGCATAAGTTTGAAGGGGCCAGTTTGTAAATCATCCCTTCCTAATATAAAGGGTAAGAAATGATCGTCAATTGTGTAAAGGTGGTTCAATATCCCTATTTTTCTCATTTTTTTGACTGTTTTTTTTTTTTTGTTAATATCTTTGCAGTGAAGATGCCAGATAGTGGATTGAATGACCTTTTACTTGATGAAAAGTTCATAGAGAACTGCATGGACATGTTTTCTGTTCCCTTCAAACGGCTTGAAGCAAACCCAAAACCATTTCAACCAAAACATCTTAATATTATTGACCCACTGAAGGAAAATAATAACCTTGGACGCAGTGTGAACAGAGGTAATGGAAATTGGCAGAAATTGCTCATTTCGTTGATTTATCTCCAAATTGAGCCTGATCGAGTCAAGTCACTATTTCTATATTTTTTCTCTTCCAAGCTAAAATGTTGAAAAATAACGTCAAACACACATGTTGCTAAATTGGCTTTGAACTTGCAGAATTTGGTATGGTGTCTTATCACAAAATCTTATGGTTCTTGATCCGCTGCATCTTCTCTCTCTCTCTCTCTCTCTCTCTCTCGCTTTGTCAATCAACCGTGAATGAAAGTTCAGAAAATATTTTTAAGTGCTTTTTTTATAGGTCACACATCTGCAGATTCCTTTATAGGATGAATGAAGGAATGCTAAACTGTATCTGTAATATGTTTTGACGAGAAGTGTTTCTAATTGCATGAATGTGAAATACTTTGTGTGCTTGATTTATAGGCAATTTCTTCCGTATAAGGAGTGCTATCAAATTTGGAGCTCACAAGTTGGGTCATGTTCTGTCCCTACCAAGTGACCAAGTTGCTGATGGGATCAAGAAATATTTTGCCAATGCCCTTTCAAGGCATCGAAAACACTCAAGAAGCAAAGTCGAATATTTGGACTCAGAAGTTGGTGATGAAGCATCTATGACTGCATCTCCATCGTCCCGGTCGGAATCGGCTCCTATGTATGACATGCTTCTAGAATCATCTTCCAGTGATTCTGATAATGATAGCGTTGAGGTGGACGTGAACTCTATTTCATCATTGGAGAATGAGACCGACAGATGTTTGGCTGAAGAATTTTCTTCCAATAAGGCATCTGAATCCTCCTGTTCTACTAATCGGGTAATTGTTTCAGGAAACGCTTCCCCTGGGGATGCATACAATGCTGAGACAACTAATTTAATTTTGAGAACTAGCGAGACCCGTTATTTATCGAACAGAAAGCTTTGTTCTTCTCTCTATGGGAATGTTAAATCAACTTCCAAAACTGAGAGCCTACCACCAAAACAATTTCATGACGGGGATTTTGCACGTAATGCCGAGAAACATGTTGAGATAAATGATGCACATCTTAGGAGTGTTTCAAAAATAGCTAGTTCAGATTCTTCTACTCTGAATGCAATTGTTTTGGAAAATATGCAGGATGACTTGAAAAGGGGCGACTTAAGTAGCATAGGAGGAGAATCAGAAGTTGTCGATTGTCTGGCAGACCTATCTGGAGATTATGACAGTCATCTTAGGAGTTTTCTTTGTGGTCAGTTAACCATTGGATTTTCTTCATCCGCACGTGCACTGTCCAATGCCACATCGTCAACTTCTAGGATTCAAACCATGCGACATTCTGTCTCTCTTAGCCAGAGTCATGACTTTCGGGTGAATCCATCCGCATTCTCCACGGGACAAACCATGTATCCTGTTGCTGACTATGCCCTGCCAGCCACTGGGTTTTATACTGAAGGGAGGCCCAATACTCGAGGAACTGGCACTTACTTCCCATCCGTGGTGGTAAATTTTTCTACACATATTGTGCACGTCTCATTTTCTATTTGTATTTGTCATAATTTACGCGCGTTCTTACAAACCTTTTGTTTTGCAGAGTGGTTTCTATAGGTCTCCACAAAGAAGGGGCAGGGGTAAGGCGCCAATGAGTCACAATCATTCGCACAAGTACCCCTACGGTAGTGGCTCACACCCAGCTGTCAGCAGGGTGAATTCATCTGGACGGGGATCTCATGGGCAATGGAGATCTGATGCCCAGATGAATTCTCCGTGCAGGATAGAGTTTGGTTCCATTGGGAACCTTGCAGAAGAGGCGATTGCTGCCTCTACTCGAGCTAGGGGCTCAAGTCAAAGGAAACCCGAAGCACAACCATAACAAATAGTGAAGGTATGAAAATTTTCTTCTAGTATCCTTAACGTGCATATTAGGCTACATCTAAATACAATGTGTTTTGGGTGTTGCAGGTTTCCCCACCCCGTCCATTTAGTGCAGTAGAGAGGAAGATTTACTTGTACAAAAAAAGAGCTAGGGACATAGAGTATATGCTAACAGACAATCTTCATGATTTTTTTGTTGATTTTTTGTCATCCTTTCAGCTGTTGGTTTTGTAGTGCTGCTATTCTCCTTCCCCACTCTCTGCATAAATGAACAAATATTTTTGACTCCTGATATTTGATGTGCTATACTTGTGCGCCGCACGTGCGTTTGATCCTGCTCAAAATTTTAAAATAATTTCGACTCTTTTGATATTTGATGTGCTATACTGGTGCGTCGCACGTGCAACTAAAGTGCTAAATATTTGTGCTGTGCGTTTTCAATTGTATTCGTAAAATTAGCAATTAATTGTTGACATTTGAAGTTATTGGCATTTGTTTCATTTCTGATATCATCACAATTATTATTAATAAACTGCGTATTTAACAATTACATTGAAAATGTGATACATATCAGTTTTTTTCTAAAGATTTTTTTTAAAAAAATTAACGAATTTATAGTGGTTGTAAGGTATCATTTTAAAAAAACATAAAATTTTGTGAGACGAATCTTCAACTTGGATCATTTATAAAAAAATATTTTTTTTATCTTACAGTATTACTTATTAATATAAATATGAGTATAGTTGATTTGTGTCGTAAATCTTATTGCTAAAATATATATAGCTGCGCTGTAATATTATATTAGTTGATCATATCAATTTTGTCCACAATCAACAATAATTATTTTCCTGTTTTAAATCGACTATGGATTTTATTTTCCCTAAATTGTTTTAAATTATATAATTAAACAATTCAAACCCTTAGTTGGTCTCGTTCTCGAACATTTTCCAAGTTTGTTTGTTAACAAAATGCCTCTACTTTTTTTTTCTTTTACCTATGAAACACGTTTTAAATTCAGAATGGTTTTGTATATTTTTTCAAGTCTTTCCAATTTCATAAATGATATTTATTCTAACGTAAGATAAACACTTTCATTGATATTCATTTAAAGAAATTTATAACCCACGCAATTATGATGAAAAATTTGGAAACAATAATAATAATTGAGGAGTAGGTCTCTTATGAGACGGTCTCACGAATCTTTATCTGTGAGACATGTCAAAACGGGCTGACGGGGCGGGCCAGCCCGCCACCCACCGCAACCCGCCATTAGGCGGGGAGGGGCGGGCCAGCCCGCCATTTTCACGGGCCTCTAAATGGCCAACCCAGCCCAACCCACCTTGGGCCGCGGGCTAGGCGGGCCGACCCGCTTATATTTAACCCGTTTATTTTTTTAAGAAAAAAATACTAAATAATATCGCAGTAAACATAGAAGAAAAATATATTTTAGTCAAATAGTTTCATAAAATACTTAAAAACATTAAAATAAGAGAAATTAATAAAGCATCAACATAATCCATAAAAAATAAACTACTTAAACCAAACATGAAGATTAAGACATGGAAGAGAACAGAAAGTCGAAGAAAGAGAAGGTTGTAAATTTTAGAAAATATTATGTGTTCAACAATACACATAATTATCAAACCTCCGCAGGATCCACAAAATTTAACTACAACTCGTCGGACTTCAAACAAAACCGCTCTTGAGTTCACAAACAACTGTTACGCTTAAATATTATTTTAAGATTCATGAGTAAAATTTACAGAAATTTCTTCCCTTTAAGATTCATGAATAAAATTTACAGAGATTCAGATTTTATCAGAGTGAGTGATGGAGGCGAGGTCAAAGAGAAAAATAAGAAAGAAATAAGATAAGAGAGTGATGGAGGCGCATGAGGCTTATTCCAATTTTTATATAAAACTTAAAACTTAAAAATAAAAAAAATAAATTATACCCTAATTTGGCGGGCCAACCCGCCCCGTTTGGGCCCGACCCATCTTAGCCCGCAACCCAAACGGGCTCAGCCCATTTGGCCCGCCTCCAAACGGACTGTTATTTTATCAACCAAACCCGCTCAATTTTTATAGCGGGCCGGCCCGACGGGCCTGACCCAATTTAACAAGTCTAGACATGTCAACCCTACCGATATTTACAATAAAAAGTAATACTTTTAGCATAAAAAGTAATATTTTTTCATTAAAGACCCAAATAAGAGATTCGTCTTACAAAATACGACCCGCGAGATCGTCTCAAATAAATTTTTGCCATAATTGAGACTCTCCCATTTCTACGGTCTATTTTTGGGCTTGAAATTGAGGTTTTATCTGCCTACCTAGTAAATTGATTTTAACCAATTTCGTATCACTGACAAACAAAACATGGACTGAACTTGTCAATGAATATACTTTTTTCCATATCTCCAAATTATCGTTTCCACTTTTTTTGAGGTTCGTTTAATTATAAAATTGATTATTTCTTATAAAAAAATTTATGTCATCACATTCAATATGTGAGTGTCATGCTGAGTGTGCATCACATCAAAACTATATATA
>NC_133319.1:3298700-3348796 GCF_012295235.1 Primulina huaijiensis | reverse complement strand
GACCAAACTTTAATCTCTAAGCACCCACCGTAATATATACGAAGATTGAAAAATGTTATTTTATTCATTTAACTCTTTTTATTTTAAAAAAAAATTTGTGTTAATTATATGTCTTTTAACTTGATTGGACTAAATATATAGAGAGGCAACAATTGGCAGTTCAATATCCAATTTCAACCAATATTTTAGCATCCTTTATATTATATGATTACAATTTGTCCATTAAATTGTTTTTCAATATATCCTAATTAAAGAAATCTTATACACCTATATAGATTATTTATAAATAAACGAGTATATATTTTGTGAAATAGTCTCACAAAACAATATTCGTGAAACCAGTCGACCTAATCTATACATACTGTGAAAAGTCATGTTTTTAGCATAAAAAATAATATTTTTTCACGAGTTGGGTCGGATCGAATATCCGTCTCACAAAACTAACCCGTAAGACGATTTCACAAAAGTTTTTGCTTAAATAAAAAACATACATATTTGAAATATAAAATGTCAAGTAATTATTTGATTAGAGCAGGATATAATATAAAGTCACCAACAAATGATATTGCACGTTATTGCAGGTTCATTTTCATTATGAAACATGCACACACAAATTAATAATTCTTCTTACAACTTGCTTCTGCATCCTCTGCCTTTCAGCACATAATAACCCATTTGTAAAACAATTTATACATACTTTTTTTAAAAAAAAAAATAGATGAGAATTCTTACTTAAAATTCATATGTTTCAATTAAAATGTGAGTTTAAATTGATATATTAAATTTTAGAAAATGTGCGTGAATATTTTGTGGCCTTTTTGATAAAATGATTAAGATTTAGTTTGGATACAAATTCAAAAGTGGCTTTACTTGGTATACATGCCTTATCGTGATGTAAAAAAAATTGTGGACATCCTTTCTTTGTAGTCCTATCATCATTTAAAAAAGCAAAGAAATCAAAAACTAAATGTGAGAACAAATTTCTTCTGTTCATTCGCATGATTTTCCTGTTGGATAAATGAAGAATGAAGAGTAGTGAATGAAAAAAACAGTAGGAGACGTCCCACATTGGAAAATTAGACAAGTTTGGTCTTCCTCATAAGCTCCAAGTTTGAGCTAAGGGTTTTGGCTCCAAAGGGTACCAGAAGTTTTTAAAAAGGGGAAGGCGCTGATAGGTTGTGTCTTGATGAAACACGCGCACGATGGGGCTTGGGGCGGTGTGGTGCGGTCTTTGACTAATTTAATCTTTTTGGATCAAAAAATAAATTTGGTTAATGCATCCGAACTGAAGCACTCACAAGTCAAAGTTTTTAATCAGATCAGAAGAATTTGGTACACCATGATGAAGTTGCTAGTTCTGCACTGAATATAGAACAAGTTTAAGATTACCAACAGTCTGATCTGTCGAGCATATATCTTTCATACAAATTTTGAATTGAGTTATTCTTAATTCTATGAAAATTTAAAAGAATAGCTACGAATTTCATATTTAGCTCTTTGTCCAGAAATCGATTAATCTAGAGTTGTAATCAAAAGAACAAAACAACTCGACTTGATCATATTGACTTGGTTCTGTTGTAAACTCTAAGTACAAATCAATTCACAGAAAAATATCTGCTAATTTATTAGAACAAACCGTTGGCTTATATAAGCCTTACAATGACACCAAATAGGAAAGAAACAGAACAACGTGATAAACGGCTAATGAAATGGTCAGACTCTACCTACATGTCCTAAATAATAGGAGTTATTAACTGAATCAACTTTGACAACTTCAACAATAACTTTAATGACCCTAATAGGTTCATGTCAAGTCAGAGCAAATAGATAGGACCAAATCAGACCAAGCTGATTTGAGGCAGATCAGATCAGACCATCAACAACCCAATTTTACAAAATGACCAGAAATATGAATTTGACTATTGCAATGTCAGAATTCATACACAACCTTTCCAAGTAGTTATATTCTTATATCTAACGTCTATATCATTCTTGGAAGTCATAAATACAACATACTGAAGATCAAATACAAACTTTAGAAGATGATTCAAAACATGAGCAAAATACATGAAGAAATTAGCTAGAATGAGAGCAAACTCAAGTGTGAGAATACATTTGATATATACATACACTATAAAAATCTTCACTCACAATCACTTACACGTATACAGTTTTAAAGTTTAGATGATCGAATCTTTACATAAAGACATTAAAGATTGTGTTTGTAGTCTTAACATAAGAGACATTAAATATTATGCAGATATCGAGTGTGCTAAGAATTTCAATTAGGTAATAGATAAGTCATAAGTTGAAATGAGCTTGTATAAAGAATTGTATAAATTAAAGTTTTCTAGTGAATCCTTTCTAGGTGGTAGAATATGTGACGTAAGAGTTGTTAATATCTGAACATCTATAACCAAATTTGTGTCTATTAATTTATTGAATTTAATTATTGCTACTATTTTAAAGATGAATTGTTGAAACATTTTATGTGTTCTCAACTATCCAAAACATTGTATATCAAGTGTTTCATAAAATACTTCAACGAAAAATGCTTTAACACATTTAACTTGTATATCTTTTAAATGTTTTTCAAAATGTTTAATACAAGATATTATTTTCAAAATATATTTCAAACTCGATTTAATTTCTCGATATTCAATATTTCAAAAACTGAGTTGTCGTAGCTCAATATTTTTCACCCAATGGATCCTATCAAAAGAGATTCTATATATGCCTTACGTGCTCCATAGGATTCCAAAACTATGTTTAAATTCAATGTACAACGGAAAGAAGAAAAAAAGAGAACGGAAAAGGTGATGAGCATTAAATAAATTGAAAGAAAGAAGACGAAAAGTTTGAACCACACACTCCGGCCTGTGTGAATTATTTGAGGAAGAAAAGTTCTAGACGATTGTATAACAATCATATTTACCATTACAACGGCTGAGGTGATACATATCTATTGAACATGATTGAAATATATCAAAATTGTACATATGTCTACTAAATGAGTGCTACATCAACGGATGATATAAAGGTGAGCACAATTGGTGAGAAATATATCAAAATTATATATATATATCCATTTTTCAGAAACTTTGAATTGATAAAAAAACTAAGTTTCATGTGTGACATTCTCACATGAATTTATATTTATAGGACAGATCGATCAGATCTATATTTGCGGTAAAAATAATATTTTTGATATAAAAAATAATATTTTTTCATAAGTTGATCGGATCGGGTCGGAAATCCATCTCGCAAAATTGACTTGTGAGACTGTCTTATAGGACTTTTTGTGTGATAAAATATAGATAAAAAAATGTTAATCTCACAACATGCTTCTTTTAATTGTAAGTAAAAAATCACGAATCTAGCCTATATAAATACCTTTGTTTGATGCAAGATAATTGAAATGAAGTGTAATTTTATTGTGCCGAAGCGATGGCATCTATTATAGTATCGTGTTAAAAGATCATTTCATTTCTCACAAATTTAAGAGGTGGCCGAAAATAGTTGTACCCAAACATTAATATAATACTCGACTGTCGAGAATTTTTTTAAAAATATCAATGTACTGAAACACATGCAGTTGATTATCTACAATGAATTCTAAAACTACACAAATTGATTAACAAAACACTAAAAAATATTGATACTGATGTTTAACTAGATATGGGCATGGTGAACCAGATTTGCTCGAAGGCCTTGATGATGAGATCATGATACTGGCTCGAATTCAACGAAAGGTAACAAGCAAGAAGCTCTTCAAGTTCCCTCGAAGCCCGGATGTTGTTCTCCACGATCATCTCCTTCATTGAATCCCTGAAATCTTTTTCAGGATCGAATGATGCCTTAACCATCGCAAAGCTCTCAGAATAAAAACAGTTGCTGGCCTTCTTTTCGTCATTGAAGCTCTTTCTCGCCCCACAGGTTTCGATTTTCCGGTTCTTGATCTTCAGTCTCCTGGATCGCGAGACTGATTTTCGGGTGCCGGGGCGGTTTTGTTTTGTTTTTGTTTTTGTTGTTTTCTTTGGCTGGACGCTGAAATTTTCAGTTGGGGAATCGACAAATGAATTGATCTTGTTCTTGGAGTTGGGTGATGCTGCTGGGTTGATCTGTCTTGTGGGCTTAGTCAGGATTCGAGGGAGTTTTGGCTCTGATATCATATCGAATTCCGCCACCTTTTCGATTCTTGGGGACGCTTCTTCCCTGCTGAAGATGATCGAGTAGGAGTCGAGCTTGTCGTCAAATGATTGATCATAGGAGTAGTGATCGAAATAATCGACGCACTCGAATTCTGAAGAGGGAGGTTCTAGAAATGCATCTTGAAAACAGGCGTGAACTTGAACAACCGTTTCAGGATCCAAAATACAATTGAAATCATCTGAAACAGAAGGGCTTATTTGCTTAGGAGATGGCTGGTAGATGCTCTTTCTCTTGTGTTTCTTCTTAGACGATTGTG
Organism: Primulina huaijiensis; assembly: GCF_012295235.1. NCBI lineage: Eukaryota > Viridiplantae > Streptophyta > Magnoliopsida > Lamiales > Gesneriaceae > Primulina > Primulina huaijiensis. The sequence continues at coordinate 3,344,328 of NC_133319.1, read as the reverse complement.
TTGGAGAATCATCAATCTTTGTTAAATTGTAAAGGGTGTCCAAAGAGACGGATTCTCGGGTGTATTTGAAGGAATTCGTTGGGATTTGAGTTGGGGGAGGAAGCTTTTTCTTGATGGTATGAAAAGGGATTTGATTTCTGGTCTTGTTCATGTCTCTCAGCTTGTAAAACCAGGCATTTGGCATCATATCTGCCAATCTGAACTTGTGATTTCTCATAGAAAAATACTCTCTCTGTTTGTGGTTTAATAAACTTTATGAAAATGATGGAAGAATATTATATGAGCAGACCAAGGGAAGCTTTATATGTACACGAGCATACGAAATAGATGCAAATTTTTAACCATGGTTACCCTGTTGGTGCACCTGGTTAACTTCATCCTCATGTTATATATCGTGTGAATATATATTTTGTGTACAACTTGTGTAATTTCAATACTTGATATATATAGATATATATACTACGTCAATGTGGAGCAACATAAATTTGACTACAAGAAATCAAATATCTCATCAAATTAATTATTTGAGTAAAATATAAGGATCGATGGCGACAAAGGTGGCCACCGGAACAAACACAAGAGTCCAGATCCTGTTAACTATGGTAAGGGTTTAGATAGTTTTGTTTTGCATGAGTCGAGTTTGAGTAAGAGATACCTAAACATATATGTTTAGCCAGCATGAAAGATAAATAATGAAAAAAAAGAGCCGAAACCCCATTGACAGCAAATGGATGCAGACTAACAAGAGGCCAAGATTGCTTTTGGCCTTTCCTTTTCTAACCACAACCACAAGCTATTGATGTCTGAACTTATATCTGGCCAGGGCAATGGAGCCCCGTTTGCATGGGTTGAATTACAATATTATTTAGATATGTATCTATTCTCTTCTCTGTTCTTTTTTTTTCTTTTCTATTTTTTTAAAAAAAGAAAATTATGAATAATTTCAAGAATTTATATCAAAGGTGCAGCTGTCGCTAGTGCAAAAATAGGTCGACGTGAGTCACACCACAGTGACATTCATAATGTCAAATCAAGAATTTTATACTATAGAAGATCAAAATTACAAAGAAACAAACATATATGACAAAAATCGCGATTTTTAATTTCCCTTCTTATGCAATTGCGCAACTCAAAACCATAATTTATAAATTGAAAATCAAATGTTTCACGCTGAATAAATTGATCGATAGCTGAATAATACATAATATGCACATTTGGTATTCTTGGATATATTCATATATACGATCGTTTAAGTGATCATTTTGCTTACTTTATGAACGAGTAGTTATAATGGATTTCGACTTTATACTACTAAAACCTAAGGCTCATATGTCGAGGATTTTTCCATTATTTTGCGATTAAGAAAATGATTGCACACTCCAACGATCTTTTTCAAGTGTCTAAAATGTTGATGATTAACTGTAATTATTCGCGTGCTAGGTCATTCATATGATTCCTGGTCTGCCTTTTCATAAACATTTTTCTATCGTATCGTATATGAATAATGTTAAAAGTACAATAAATTTATCGTAAGAAATGTATTGAATTTATTATGAGATTTTGATAAATGAAATTTTTGTATTAAATTTTTTGTGTTGTAAGAATTATTGTACAAATCTCGTTGTAATTGTAGCATGACTCATTATATATATCCTTCGATCATAAGATATATATATATATATAAATAGCATCACTCATTAATCTATCTTTTTATCAGAGGAAACACACTCGATCGATCGTACTCAAGATTCTAAAAAGTGTAAATCTTGTTGAAGCGTGTGAGCGAAACTTTATAAAAATAACGCCTTCATCGATACAAAGTAAACGTCTCATCGATCACCAGTCGAAACAATTGATGAACCTCAATGCATCCTCAAAGTTTGACCAACAAATTAAAAATAAAACTTCATGACCATAAAAATAATCCTATCATACAATAGCTCAATAATAAAGAAGGATTTTTTTTTCACGAAAATATAGACATAGGCTTGATAAGTGCCGTCTTTCCTCGTCAGCCTGTAAACAAAATCTAGTGAGTCTATAATCTCAACAAGTTATTTCGGATATAAAAAATAGTACATAATAAAAACTGATATGCTACTACAAGAAATTCTGCATACAACAACGCACATACGACAACGGTTTTTCACAAAAACCGTTGTCGTATGTTTTTTAACAACGGTTTTATCGAAAACCGTTGTCTTTTGGAGGACAAAGACAACGGTTTTTGTGATCAACAACGGTTCTATGAACTGTTGTCGAGTAGCGTGTCTTTTCTGTCAAAACCATTTAACATGAAGGCATACATATGTATATACAATTTTCGAAAACTGCAAGGAATAGACCAAATAAAAATGTCACCTTGAACACCTCACAGTCAAATCTTGTCACTTTATATTTCCTTGGAAAAACAGCATAAACTCAAATAACACATCAACCAAAAAATAGATATGAAAAATCTTTAATTTAAAACTTTATTTTCGCTTTATGAATTGTGGCTGACAATTCTCTCAAACAGTCATCAGTCAAATGAGTTTGGCCAAACAAAATAAGCCATGTATCCAGGCGGGAACAAGCGCCTCGATACGAAAACCGACAAAGTCAATAATCACATCACATAAGTTGGTAGAGACGTCCTAACTTGAAAGCCGAAACCCAAAATCCGTATTCAGTCATAGTGGTAGAGGCGCTCCGACTTGAAAGTCGAAACCCCAAAACCCTTAAATGGCCATAACTTCACCACAATTCATAAAAAAACCTTTAAATTTTTTTGTTACTTTCCTTGCTAACGCGTGCTGTCTCGAACTTCACAAATATTCGAAAAACCCTTCTTCCCTAAATTTTTCTGCACTCCTAACACCCACTTTTAAAATTATTTCTTCCGACTAAATATTTTTTGAAGCATGCAGCACATTAGGGGTTAAAATAAGACTCGCGACTCGTCGATATGGCACCGCCCGGGATCGCGCACGAGCCACCACACTCATGCTGCACGTACGGGCATTGCACGCACAAGCACGGGCAGTCGCGACATGAGAGACATCCATTCCTTGCTCGAACATTGACGCACGCAAGCCCATATTCGAACACCAAGCAGCATGCCTTCGCACCCTCACCAACGCACACAACGCACGCGTAATACTCCTTCACGCACGACCGAACCCTAGTTGGGGAGACCACCTCCATACGACACCATAAACTCTCAAAAACTCCATGAAACATTCAACACAATCATGCATAATCTTCAATAATAACATAATAAATAAAAACTTAATATGATTTCATCGATATGTCAAGCTAAGAATCGACTTGCTTGTTATACCTCGAGCAACGCGTGAAATAATTCAAGAACGAGGTTTTGATCGTAAAATTTCGGCCTTTCCCTTAGAATCCTAGCAGTGACGACTCTCCCTCTCTTTTTTCTCTTGAATTTTGTCGTCAAAATGAGTTGGAGAAAGCGAGAAGGTGGACTTTATTTTTCAGAAAATCAAATGCGAAAGTTGGTTTTAAAAGTACTAAACAATTTTTAAAAGTTCATTTCTTAATTAATAAAAATTAAGATGCTGAAAGTTAAACCTTATATTTTCAAGTTGAGTTTTATTGTAAAAATAATATCTTGCATTTTCCTTCCCTAAAATGAAATGGCCGAAATTTAAAAAATAAAAAAATAATTTTAAAAAAAATCTTTTCACAATACTTAAAACTATCCATCTATCGTCCTCGGATATCTTAATCCGAAAATCCGTTTTGCTTAACTGAAAATAAGATATCTCCATGGACCCATAGCATTAAAATTTAGGGTTCAAGGATTTATCTAAATCATAGAAAACCAATTAAATAATAAAATCATGCATTCTCAATGGACAATTTTCGGACACCACATCAAGCTTGTTAAGCTTAAGCGGAATTAATGCGAGTTTAATCTTAAAAGGTATTTTAATTTAGACTATAATTTTAATCATCTCAAACAATTAGATAGAGTAAATAATGCATAAATATTATAAATTTAAGTGTACCGTATTAATTTTTTTGTTAGATTATAATTCAATATATTATATCATTCATTTCATTTCTCGTTTCATAAAATAAAAACTCAATTTAATTGGATTTCTTTTAAACATTAGCATTAATATCTTTTCACAAAAACTCTTGTGAGACGGTCTCATAGGTTAATTTTGTGAGACATGTCTTCTATTTGTGCCACTCGTGGAAAAGTTTTACTTTTTACGTCAAAAGTATTACTTTATTGTAAATATGAGCAGGGTTGATCCGTCTCAAGAATAGATATATCTGAGACCGTCTCACAAGAAATCTACTATATCATTTTTAGGTTGTAAATTAAACATTTATTGTATATTCTTCATCGATATAATTAACTATATATCCAAGATTGTACAGCATTATAACTTGCTAGTAAAATTTTTAATTTATGTTTTTCTTCTTCTTGTTTATCAATCTTGCTTTAGAAAAAAATGTTAAGTAAGCATTATTAATCACAATTCATGCTACCATCACTTACAAATATGATCAATGTACAAAATGGTATCGCTAACAAGGAACATAGCCACGCAAGAAGGGCCTCCAAATTAAATCCTCCATCTCTTTAACCACGGCTTTATATATAATTCAGCAATCTTGTTTTCTATCAACTGCTAATTTCTATAAATTTATTCTTTTATTCTAATAATATTTCATAATATTTGTATTTATCTGAGTTCTGACATTTTCCTGGGTTAATGATATATAACTTTTTTTAAAAAATATATAGAAGAAATAAAACTAGGTTAATTTATTTTGTTTTTATTAATTATTAACTCATTGTATAGAAATATAACTCCAAACTTGTGATAAAAAAAATTTCATCAGTAGGTCTAATTTATAACAGGGTCTGGTTATTTGGTTAAGGCAACATCCATCAAACCTCAAAACTTTGATACGCTCAAAAAATGCGCATCCATAAAAATACCTTGAATCGATGATCACGAACCAATTCTTTCATATGCCAAATCAAACCGCTCCAAAAATATGACTGTGTATCAAAGAAAACGGTTGAGATGACTCCGCCCGGGGGCGAAGCCACTCCCACGCTCAAGTCAGTATAGTGTTTTAGAGAAAAAATACAAGACTAAAGTAAATAATTGTAATGAAAGCGTACCTTGATTAGGGTTAGGAGCCCTTTATTTATAGGTGTAAAGTCTTAGATGATATAGAATTTTGTAATATATGGCAACTAGATTTGTGCATATCAATTCAATATTTTGTAATATCTCTAAAATATAATTAATGATATGATAGGATTTTTACCATATCATCAATAGTACCCCCCGCAAAAAAATGACGACGAGTGAAATGATGGAGGCACGTTTATATGACTGAAATTATATTTTAGAGTATTCAAGATAATATTCTAATTGCATGTAATAATGTCCTTTGAGCGTTTGTTGTGGAGTGTGCTTTCTGAGATGAGCCAAATTAAGCGGCCAATGTAGTCATCTGATACTGAATAGATAGTCAAATTATCTTTCCTATCGAGTCACTAGAGAGTCAAAAGAGCCAATAGTGGCTATATTGCTCAATAAGAAGTCGGGTCAAGATGTCGAGACTAGCATAAGATCAAACATAAATAAGAAGTTCGAGATATATCGATTGTCGCGAGAAGATAGTACGCCTCCAAGTAGACCATGATTAAGAGTCCGAACCAAAATACAGTTTGATATGATGATCTGAGCTGTTTGGAAGTCATGCTCAAATAAGAGTTGTTGATGAATACCTGCTGAAAGTCGAGCTCAGATGAAGAGCCATAGATAATAGTCTGCTGAAAACCGAGCTCAAATAAAGAGCTATAGATAATAGTATGCTGAAAATAGAGCTCAAATAAAGAACTATAGATTAAGAATCAAATTACTGCTATCGAGCGCGAGGTCGAGCTTATATGTTTTCCAAGCCGAGTTGGACTTACTGAGTGCCGAGCGAGTGCGAGGTTGAACTTGTATATTTGCCAAGTAGAGTTGGGCTTACTGAGTGCCGAGCGCGAGGTCAGACTTACTGAGGTGCCGAGCAAAGTCGGGCTTACTGAGGTGCCAAGCAGAGTTGGACTTACTGAGGTGCCGAGCAAAGTCAGGCTTATATAATTGCCAAGCAAAGTTGGACTTACTGAGGTGCCGAGCAAGGTCGGGCTTACTGAGGTGCCGAGCAAGGTCGGGCTTATGTGATTGCCAAGCAGAGTTGGACTTACTGAGGTGCCGAGCAAAGTCGGACTTACTGAGGTGCCGAGCAAAGTCGGGCTTATGTAATTGCCAAGCAAAGTTGGACTTACTGAGGTGCCGAGCAAGGTCAGGCTTACTGAGGTGCCGAGCAAAGTCGGGCTTATGTAATTGCCAAGCAGAGTTGGGCTTACTGAGTTTGCCTCAAAGTTAAAAGCTTATTCTTTCTGTTTGCGATCCATGTCTTGAATCCTATATTTCTTGAGTCGCTGAGTAGGACCTAGATATGTTGTCACAAAGTGCCAAGCTCATGTGCCCACTAGTAAAATGACATGAGTTGAGTTCATGCCCATTGTCTGTAGCTAAATATAATATGCTCTGAATTCTGCACCAAAACACGAAACCAAGACACAAGGAATCCAAAATAATAATAATTTGAATAAATAACTTGGCATTTAAAATAACTATCACGATTCGAGTAATGATCAAATCCAAAATTCATGATGCTTGGCATCATCTAAAATTCAAGCTTGACATATCGAAAACAAATTTAGTGGACATTTCATGCTAAATTTCAAATATTTTTGTGTCTGAATTATAAAAAGATCTAACAAATATATACTAGCTCTATCAAATCAGCAACGAAAACATCTAACAACAAAATTCCAGCACATGTTAGACAAAAATTTAGGACCAAATATGAATCTCTTTCTAAATCACAACAACCCAAATGATTCCATTTAAGTGCGGGCCACGAGTTTGGAGTACCTAACACAGTAAGTCTCGAATTGTGAAAATCTAATGTCCGTAGAATTGTGAACTTTCTTGCAAATTAATCATGGGAGAAAATTCAACAACATGCTTGAATGATTCCTTATTCCTAAGTCTCCACGGATAGGTCGTAGGCGGGAGTATAGACAAAGTGAAAGTATATACCTCAATTGTCATAAAAAAAAAAAAAAATAAGGACTGCAGCTCTTAAATTCATCTAATTGACCCATATATGGCATATTTTTGAAGAGCCAAACCCATAATAATTTAAAAAGTAATTTGAGCAAAATAAAAATTTGTTGCCCAAGAGAGCAATCGGATGATCTAGGTGTATAAGACCAAATGCCCTTACTAATTTTCATTAGAAATAAGATTTAATTGGAAAATATCCTTCGACAAACGTGAAGTTTATCGTGAATTTTAAACAAAACTTCAAGAATTTAGAGCAAAATTCCCATAGGCACTAACAAATTCTCAAATCCCTCATGAAATGAATTATCATAGAACAATCTATTATTATGAACCAATAAACTAGGTATTCTCCTATGTCAATCATGCGGTCACTTGAGTCGAGTTAATTCCCAAAGAAAGACCTGCTAAAGTGTGAAGAAATAAATGTTCCAGGTGGGATTTAGGATAAATAACATATAAGCACAAAGCCATTGAGCCGATCCTAAACATCCTCAATCATATTGATACCCAAAAAATTCTGGAAATATAAAAGCAACGAAAATTATCCAATTTATGATGTTGAGGACAACAAATATTCAAAACGTTGTCCCATGAGGACGAGTGTGAAAGTGCTCATTGATTTTGTTTTTGTTTATTAGTTGAGTTTTATATGCTTAAACAAATCCATTTAACATATATATCATAAGGAGAAAATAACAGTCATATAGTAGAATTATATCACCCTATGTGCGGCGACGGTGCGGTGCTCGGTAGATTAGCCATTGGTGAGCAGCATGTTCACTAGACGATCACCCGGAGAGTAGTGGTCTACGACTCTTGTTGCGATAGGGACCCTTTAGCTTTCGAGTTGTCGACCATTTTGAAAATTTGATCACTTGGTTCGACCTCATTAACATAGTGCTCCTTTTCTGATGCTCGCGGTGATGTACCGATGTCGAGTCAACCCGTTAGAAACAAAGCATAGCAAGTGACGGGTCCCAACTCTTCTATAGAATTGACGTTTACAAAGCAGAATCTGCGAGATTCTGATACAAAGTTCCAGCCTTTTGAGCAAGGAAATATAGCGCAAGATTCAAGACATCTCTTCTTGAGAGAAATATAACTGTGTTCCTCAATTGTAAAGGTATAATCGTCGAAGAATCACTAACCGCCTAGCCACAATCTCTCTGATTTTATGAGATACACCAATTGGGGTCTGGAGGTGGAGCGGCTCCGACCTTGGCTTGGTAAGCGGCAAGTTAGCGTGTTCTTGTTGTGGGAGATAACAAACAGTAATAGATCTTCGGCTCATAGATCTCGGGGTGACATCAGCGGATCTAGGACAGTCCCTCAGGAAATTTTCCAATCCCATATACATGTGGCTGAAGTGGCGAGGCGTAAATCAAGATTGGTGCTCAACATAGCAGTTTATAGTGAACCGTGCTTATGGGTCGACGGCTCGAACAATGGTTCTCTGCCGGAGTGTAATAGTAAAGATGGTAAATTTGTTAAGGAACGGAGACGTGCACTTGGTGGCGGGAGACGTATTTTAGAATACAACCGCAAGATTCTAGATAAAACGGGGCACGTCTTCGGGGCCAATTGTTTGGTTTCCTTCACGGAATATGCTGTGGGTGATGAGTTGGGCAATTTTTTTTTTTTTTCCCTTAATTCAACCAGTAGAAGACAAATCGCGGGGATAAATTTCGTTCCCACAGACGGCGCCATTGATACGCTCAAAAAATGCGCATCCATAAAAATACCTTGAATCGATGATCACGAACCAATTCTTTCATATGCCGAATCAAACCGCTCCAAAAATATGACTGTGTATCAAAGAAAACGGGTGAGATGACTCCGCCCGGGGGCGAAGCCACTCCGACGCTCAAGTCAGTATAGTGTTTTAGAGAAAAAATACAAGACTAAAGTAAATAATTGTAATGAAAGCGTACCTTGATTAGGGTTAGGAGCCCTTTATTTATAGGTGTAAAGTCTTAGATGATATGAAATTTTGTAATATATGGCAACTAGATTTGTGCATATCAATTCAATATTTTGTAATATCTCTAAAATATAATTAATGATATGATAGGATTTTTACCATATCATCAGACACCTATTCGTGTTTCCATGTGAATCAACAGAATTATTACAAATTCCATTTTCAATGTATTGTCATTGTCCAATATTCCCAATTTGATATGCTTTCATCCTTCTTCACGTATTCCTCCCACAGTTTCTCTCTGCTGACGTAATATTCATGATACTGGAATATATTTATATATGTGATTCTGTTCAATTTTTAACTAAATAATTACTTGTCGTTCGGAGTACTCAACGTTAAATAATAGACAAAAAAAACATATGAAGAATTTGAAAATTGTTCATTAATTTTTGGTCCATATTCAACTCGATCAGGATGTTTCTATACTCCGTAACATTTATAATAGTTGATTCGTCTTTTGATATTGTTGGAGCGATCGACACGTGATGTATGGATTATTGTACGATTTAAAATATTCGAACTATATTATTACTACCAATCACAATTTTTTCTTATAAACGGCGAGCATTTGATGCAAAACAAATAGTTTTTTTTTAATGGTGTTTCTTAATTTAATAATGAAGGAATACAATAAATTCAATTAAACGTTTAAGAGTATCAACTTTTATGTGCATATTTAATTAAGATATGCCTTCATGTGTGCGTGATTTCTAAACATAATATATAGATCATTTTCCACAAACTTACGTTTCATGGTTTTATATACTTTTTAATTAGTGACAAGAAATATTAAATTATAAGTTATTAATTAGTTGAAATAGGGATTAAATAACAAATTCTTGAAAATAAAATACAATATACATCTCAGTTTCATAATAATACAAATGATTTTATGGTGCAAAACCATAAGAAAATGGGTGAGTTAATTATGGAGAACAAAATAGCATATATGTCAAAACGGGCTGGCGAGACGACCTGACCCACACCTATAAGCGGATTATGAATATTTGGTACAAAACGATTATTTACAAGTTGATTTTAGAATATTGAGATCACCACTTACTTTTAAATTTTTTTGACAACTCACATCTGACATAAAATACATTAATTTTAGAATATGTGATTTAATATTGTAGGAAAAATACATTTGTCATAAATGTCATTGATCTGGCTTGATTTTCGTCGAATTTTGCACACACGTGTCAACTTTGAAGAGCTGGTCAATATGCTGACTAGTTATGAAGCTGCTATTAAGAAGAAAAAGCATGTTTTCTTCGTGAACTCTTTGTCTAGGACAAAGAAAGCGCCAAAAGGGAAGGGTAAGAAGCGTTCCGCCTATAAGCAATATGAAATGAAATTAATAATGCTCTTTAGAAAAGTATGCATGAAATAATGCATTAATCTGGACCGGGCGTTAACCGAATTGATATCATTCTAAATACAAATTAGGTTGGTTAAGTTTCGAGTCCCCTCCCATTTGAAATAAAAAATAATAATGCATTCTTGAAAATGACAGTGTTGGAATAAATTCAAGTCATGTAGAATATAATGGAAGTGAGGTTCTTGTCACTCGTGTGGACTTGTACGACTATGCAATAATCATATATCCTCCAAACGGCCCCCCTTGCATTTCTAGAATTCTCCTTTTATAAAAATAATGTTTACAATTCAAAGATTTTCAATATAAAATAATCACATAATTTGTGCTATCATAATTATATGTTATCGAAAAGGATTCATACTTGCAAACGTTTAAATAAGGATTCCTAACCTACCATTTCAACATACATACGAACGATAAAACTTTATGTTCTTGTTTCATTTCGATTTCAGTTTCCGTTAAAAATGATTATATTATTCATATCTTTCAATTTATTAGTCATATATATATTATAACTCTAGCTCGTATCATTTCGTCCTACTAGATGACTCGCGGTTGATTACTCCACTCCACACGCACATGTCTTACCAAAGAAATGGATAGAGATGAGTCGATGTTAGATGTGGTTCGTGTATACTGCCATTCATGCTATCCTCGATGTGTCTTTTTAAGTATTTTCTATTTAGAAATTTATATTTTATACAATTTTTTCCAGGTGACGAAGAGCCGACATCGAGATGCCAAACTTTCCCCATTGATGTGAGGAAATAATTCCATATTGATTCGAACTAATAATATATATATATATATATAAACTTGTCAGTTTCTATTCTAATAATTCTTCGTACGACATGACACTCAACATGTCATGTGATTGCAATTTGAACTTGATAAAATACTAACATAAAATAGACCTCTCCACTTATACTTGATAAGCTTAAATAATATTTAAGCCACATACATCGAATTTTTTTAATGCAAATAGTTGTTAGAGTTATTTACAATATTTATTTTGTCTCCTCCAATATAATTGTAGCGTCTTTACCCGAGCCGCCGACGCTAACGGAAATAGCATGCATGATAAAATCTTAAATAAATCATATTTAAACCATCATTTATTCCAAAGAGAAAATGGGTCATTACAATAATAGATGTTTTTATATGAGTAGGTATCATGTTGTAATGGCTCAAACATACGAGGTACATGTCATGTAAAGCAATGAAAAGAGTTTGGACGAACTTTCCTTTGGTACTGTGGAAGCACAGGAAATATAATTAAAACCTCTCAGAATTTGGTGCACCAAAAAAAACATATGAAATAGGTTTTGTATTCTTAGTTTTAAAGGTCTTGTCTGCTTCTCTTTGCCTTTGGAATCCAACAGAGTGATGTATGGGAAAGGGGGAATGGACTTTTCTATTTAGGTGCCAATATTTATTTATTTATTTCACAAAATCTTATGTTATGTTACGTACATAGAAATTAATTCGAGTTTCATTCAAATCCAATATTGGGGTCTAGGAATTTGAAAGAATTAACGTTTTAGTAAATGAGATGTTATCCGCGAGTGTATTTAATGGTGGATATTTATTAATATATTCGGAGATCACACTTTTTTCAGCGAACCTTACATGTGAGGTGAAATGTCTACTTTCATATGTATTTTTAAGATAATACGGTCTCTAGGGAAGAGGATCAAGTTGGCCCTTGCGAACAACTTGATGCACTATCTCCCTTAAGAATAACATAAAATTTTCCGTTTATCGTAAAACAATGTAAAAAGTGAAATAATAATGAAAGTGTTGGGACACCCACACATGGAAAAAGGAGAGGAGGAGAGTTGGTGGTTTTACTCTGTTTGGGAATTGTAGAAAAAGTCTGCAGCGCAAATCTCACCTCCAAACATAGCATAGCCCAGGAATCGACCCCCCAATCTCCCATTCCATCCCCGATATTAATGTAAGAAGTTCTTGGCCAATTCTATAATAATATATAATTACTCACTTTTATGTTTTAGAGTTATTTTATGGAAATCGATATTTTTGGACGTGATTCTCTTCTTTAAAGTATATTAAAGATTTAGTAATAAATCTGACACAATAAAAAAAATATTTTTTTTAACAAAAAACCAAGAACAAAAACAATATATGTATAAAACTATAAAATGGTTATTTCATAAACATTTCTCGATTCAAAAACAATTTCGAATAAGAAGACGGCCGAAGCAATCAGCAATTGTATATGATTCATATATGTTTTAGATGTAACATTATAAATATTCGCGTTAAACAAATACGTAAAACATAAAAAAAAAATAATAAATAAAAGATATTAGTTTAAGAGCTATATATATACATGTATATGAAACGGAAGTAACATATACATAATACTTTCACACTCATGCCACATTCACATTTCTTCGTCCACGAAAAACTTATGTGAGAATGTCTCATGAGTCAATTTTATAAGACAAATCTCCTATTTGGTTACCCATTAAAAAAAATTAATTTTTATGCCAAAAATATTATTTATTATTATAAATATACGTAAGATTGACTAGTCTCATGCATAAAAATTCGTGAGAATGTCTCAAAAGAAACCTACTAATCCAACAACGCAACTTGATCTTGGTCATATATATACATCGATCCTTTCACAAATAAGTTGTTCCATCTTCATTTCGATCCTTGTAAACCATTTAAATTCAACAATCATAGCTAGCTAGCTCCAAACATATTTACACACACAATCCCACCATTACTTATAAAGTTTACTGTTGCATGGGGTATATATGATCAGATGTCAGAACCCAGCGAGACGTCATCTTTGCTCCGACTTTTTTCGCGTTTTATATAGTATAATTCTTGCCATAGTTTCTTGTTGTAAATGGCGCACTTGCTAATGTGCATAAACACAAACAGATCAAATGGGTTCAAGAAATGGAAGACACAGACACCACTTGTTGTAGTTTATGCTATCGCGATCTTCTGCGTCTTCGGCTTCTGCATTTATGGAAGGACAAATATAATCTCCTCATATTCTTCTTCGGGTGAGTTTCAAAATAAAAACAAACCCATCCTCTATTCTTTATTGTCATTTGATAAAGAAGATATTTCATCAAACCAATCTACGGAACCCAAAATAATTGGCATGGAACTATAGCATTTTCTTGAGTCAACTTGGTTATCTGATTGTCATATTTTTGGATCCATTCATTTGCAGAATACAAGAGGATGGTGTTGTCTCTTAAAGCTAATGAGGATTACTTGCAAAAGGTTAGACCATGTATATATGTGTGTGTATGCACGGGCGGAGCTACATAGGTATATACTCGGGCTTGGCCCAATTTTTTTAAAAAAAATTTATATGTAAATTTTGAAATAATATGATATTAGTCCGGATAGATCAATTTAGAATATTAAAGGATTTTAGAATTTAAATTTTGAAATAATTCAAATATTAGTCCGGATAGATCAATTTAAAACCATATTTCTGACTCCGCCACTGTGTGTATGTATATGTATTTTTTTGAGTTGATGAAGAGATTTTGTAATTGATATGGAACTCAAAAATTCGTCCCAAACATGACACTTATGGCTTGGTAGATTGGAATAGTAAGGCCCAGTTTAATTTTTTGGTCCATTTAGGGCCCATTTAGATTTTCAGAATCCCAGCACGTGTGGGAGAAGCGCAATTTAGCAAGTCATGCGTTTGATTAGATTTTGAGCGGGGTATTTTGTTTTTTTAACCTCAGTCAACTATTTAATTAAGAAAATGATTTTATTTAAAAAAACACATTAGTAGATCATTTTCTTAATTAAATAGTTGAATGAGGTTATTTTACAAATTTTCTCGATTTTGAGCACAATGTCCTCTACTGGAAATTGAATTTTATCTTGTTTTTTTAAAATCAGTTATAGAAAGTGTGATAATTTATTGTTCGTGTTCTTGCAAGAAAAAGATAAAATGTTTGAAACCTAGGAAAGCCCCAAAGCATTTGGTTTCATTTATGTAATTTTGATGGTATATTAATTAAGGAATTTTAACGTGTGTTTATTAGTATTTCCTAGAATAAAAGGTTTTTTTTATTCAAAATACAATAACAAGTTTCTCGTAGCTCTCTTTTATACTATTCATTCATTTCGTTCAGATTTTCAATGTGAACCTTGGAATCATTACAGAGTTATGATAGAAACAAGATCTGGAAGTCCGTCAACACAACCAGAATAGACATCATAAGAGCAAGAAGACTCCTAAGTGGCCCAGGATCATCGCCCCCTCGTTGCACTTCAAAATGTAGTAGATGCGTACCGTGCAAGCCCGTTCGCGTCACGGTTCCACCGGAGACTACAGAGTACTACCCCGAAACTTGGAGGTGCAAATGTCGCAACAAATTGTACATGCCATAGTCAATTATTAAGCTGACTACGTACTATATTCAATTGGTAGGCATGTAATTGTTTGATATATATATAGTACCAGCTAACTGGATATAATGAAGGATTTCATTGAATTTTATGTGACTAGTATTTGAATATATCAACCTGTTACCAGTTACTAATTTGTTTGGATGTTTTTTTTTTTTTTTTTCATTTTTTAACAATTATGTCTGATGTTGTTATCATAAAATGTAACCAACCAACCAATTTATCCCCTCGTTTTTCCTTTGG
This sequence comes from Primulina huaijiensis, assembly GCF_012295235.1. Classification (NCBI taxonomy): domain Eukaryota; kingdom Viridiplantae; phylum Streptophyta; class Magnoliopsida; order Lamiales; family Gesneriaceae; genus Primulina; species Primulina huaijiensis. Next base: position 3,329,129 of record NC_133319.1, on the reverse strand, counting down.
TGATGCATTCACATGTTGGCGCTGGCAGGAGAATCCGAAGTGGGCAGCGACAGAGAGAACAACAAACGATAGTTGGCGGAGGCATCTCCCTCTTTAATTTAATAAAATAAAATAAAATATACGAACTAATTAAAGTTTTATTTGGTATTTGAGACCCAAAAATTTCAATTCGATCCCTTTATTTCAATTGCTCGGCCCGCTCTATAACACATTTCACAATCACCACCCAAAGTTGTTAAATCAAACAATTTTTACCTTTTTTCAAGCGCGCTTTTTCTTTATAGATGTCAGAATGTGTTAAGTTTGTTTAGCTGGTCAGTCATATCATATAAAATAGATAGTTTGTGTTGACAATTTCTATACTCGCTTAGTCTAATGGAGAGTTATGGGTTAGCCAACCATAACTCGTCAAAGTACAAATCGAACTGGTTAGGTCAGCCTTTCATTTAAAATAGACGAGTTAAGTTGATAATTTATCATCTTGTCAAAAAGGTAATGGTGGGGTACAGTAGGTTGCAGGCCGGCCAACCTCACCGATCCTTTTTGACATGTTTAGTTTCTTGTTATAAGTAAACATATATATTTTTTAAAATAAAAGCATTATTAAAAATCATTGTCAAGGTTAAGAGGAAGAAGATAGGAGTGAAGAAAAAGTCAGAAATGTTGAATTTGATCAAAAATTTTAGGTTGGAAATAAAATCGGTTAATTTGTTTGCTTTAACATGTGATCGAAGACATTGAGAGGAAATGTTCATACATAAGAAGGGAATTAGGGTTCATACATAGATCCCAGTGTGAATAAAATATATTCTATTTAGGACGCTACAATAATATAGGAAAAAACTAAACAAAACAAAACAAATAAAAATACTTCTATTAATTTAGCAAACCGAATATTTAATAATTTTTGCATTTTATTTTTATCGTGTTGTTTGTTTCTAAATAAATTATCATTAAATTATTGATATTAAGCTATAATATCCAACACATCCGATCCAAACAATTTTCTAGGCCCTCGGTGACTCGGGTGTTTAGGCTTAAAAGAAACCTATCACATATTTAGGAAGCCCATTTCTGAAAAAAAAAATGTCTTGTTTGAAATTTGTGTGTTGATTTGGAAAAATAGTGTGGGAACTCGGTTTCTATCAGAAATTGAAGTAATGTCTGTGTCAAAAGTGATTAGGAAATCAATAAAAAATTGTTTATTCTTGAAACTGATATTTCTTTTAACAAAAATCACAAGTGATATAGATATTTCATCTGATCCCACATAAAGTATAAAAAATTATCATTTTTATTTTAAAATTATCATTTTTTATTATAAATATGTTCAAATCGAATTATCACACGATATCTATATCTATACTATCTATACTATTATATTAAGTGTGAGGGTATGATAATAACTACCTATAGAGGACACCAACCTTTTTTCCAATTTTACACTTATATGATATTAATATTACACTTTTGTTTTTTGTTTTTTTGTTTTAATTTCAACACACACTTTTGTTTTTATTTATTTTTATTTCAACAATTCAAATATCAATTTAGTCCCTCCATAATTTGTCAAATTTCACTTTAGTCCATCGATAATAATAATAAAAATTATACACACACGCATCGCGTGTGCATAGTAATTAGTTATATATTAATAATGCCGACAAAATAGACACCAAATTTTTTTTCCAAATTTGCCCTTACATAATACCAATATTACATTTTTGTTTTTGTTATTTTTTTTAAAATTTAACAAACACTTTTTTTTATTTTTGTTTTTTTTTAATTTCAATAATTCAAATAGCACTTTAATCCATCGATAATTTGTCAAATTTCACTTTAATCTCTCGATAATTATAAAAAAGATTGTACACACACGCGGTGCGTGTGCAGAATAACTAGTATATTACTAAAATCGTATCTTTCTTACTATTATTTGAATGATGGTTTAACTTGATTATTTCTTGTGATTGAATAAAAGAATAATATTTGGTGTAAACATAAAATTAAAAGTACGAGTTTTTATATAATATTTTTTATTAAAAATTGAACCAACAACTTTATATTTAGAAATCAAAATTATATCCACTAAATTATATTTGATTTATTTTAAAATTTTAACACTTTATTAATATGTATGATTATTAAAACAGATCAGATTTCAAAAGTTAGTTATTATAAATATCTTAAATCTAATAATATAATATAAATTATTATTATTATTATTATTATTATTATTCTTATTATTATTATTATTTTGGAACTGAAAACACGTGCGACCATATGTTAAATGTGATAAAGAATTCACATTTTGGAAAAATTCAAAATTCTCATGCTGAAATTCAACTAGCTGTTAATCACAGCCAATCTTCAAATACAGACAACCACACCTTTTCTTTGTGCTTGTATATATATATAAGTATCTGGATACCATTCAATCATCTTTTCCTCGAGTAAAACTCGCTCTCTCAAATTTCAACAGCTCATAAATATCTGTGTACTTGTTTTTCGGTCTCTGGATCAGCCCAGCGATGCCAGAGATCGAGGAGGTTTCGGCTTTCCACCGGCCTTCCCCGCCGGGATCCCCCGCCGACCAAGAGGTGGTTTTGCCATCGGGAACCGCGTTGTTCAACAAATACGAGCTCGGGAAACTTCTGGGCTGCGGCGCATTTGCCAAAGTCTACCATGGCAGAGACATTCAAAGCGGCCAAAGCGTCGCCGTTAAAGTGATTCACAAGAACAGGCTCAACGACAACGTCAATCTCATGGGTAACATTAAGCGCGAAATTTCCATTATGAGTAGGCTGCGCCACCCGTATATTGTCAAATTGTTGGAGGTTATGGCGACCAGGACGAAGATTTACTTCGTGTTGGAATTCGTTAAAGGCGGGGAATTATTTGCTAACGTGGCCAAGGGACGCTTCAGCGAGGATCTGAGTCGGAAATATTTCCAGCAGCTCATCTCCGCCCTGAGTTACTGCCACTCGCGAGGCGTTTTCCACCGCGATTTGAAGCCTGAAAATATGTTGGTGGACGAAAATGGAGACCTCAAGGTGTCCGATTTCGGGCTCAGCGCTCTCACCGAACAAGTCCGACCCGATGGGCTTTTGCATACTCTTTGCGGGACCCCAGCTTACGTCGCCCCGGAGATTCTAACCAGAAGAGGCTACGATGGCGCCAGAATCGACGTCTGGTCGTGCGGTGTCGTCTTGTTTGTCCTCACAGCTGGATTTTTGCCGTTCAACGATCCAAATCTGATGAATATGTACAGAAAGATATACAAAGGCGAGTTCCGGTGTCCGAAATGGATGTCGCCCGATCTCAAACGGTTTTTGTCTCGCCTTTTGGATACCAATCCCAATACGAGAATCACCATCAACGAAATCGAGCGCGATCCTTGGTTCAAAAAAGGTTACACACAACTCAAATGCCACGAAAATGAGGATCTCTGTACCGTAGACAAGGAGGAGCAGGATAAGAAATTATTGGATCTGAACGCTTTCGACATAATTTCCTTCTCTTCCGGGCTCAATCTTTCTGGATTGTTCCACGACAAACTTAGGCCTGCAGAGTACGTGGAACGGTTGACGGCGGAGGATCAGCCAGAGAAAGTCATCGAGAAGGTGGAGGAAGTTGTGAACGCCGATAACGGCGGTGTGAGGTTGAGGAGAAAGAAGGATTGCGGATTGGAGCTGGAGGGTCAGAATGGTAATTACGTAGTTCAACTGGAGGTCTACCGGTTGACCGACAATTTGGTCGTTGTGGAGGTGAAGAAAGAAGCCGGGGATGCCGACATGTTCTCGGATTTGTGGAAAGACAAAATTAGGCCTCTAATAGTACGGCAACCGGAGTCGCGGGTGGTCGCCGGCAACTAGCTTAGGTCGCCGGTTGTCGGGGGCGGCGACGCTCGTTGATTTTGTCCTTTGTAAAAAAAAATATATAATCTCGCTCATTTAAATTAATAATTTGTTATTATACATTATTACTGTAATTTAAAATTTGTGGATTATCGAATAAGACATTGTTGGATCGATTTTTTGTGTGTATATAAAGAAAAAGGTTTTGGATTTGTACAATGAAATTAAAAGCAAATATATCTTCATAATCTTTGTATGCGATTTTATTTGTATGTTTTAAACGTAGTTTTTTAGTTAGATAATCTTGTTTAAGACTGTCAAGTTGAGTAATGTATTATAATATCGAATTATGAATGGTCCTTTGGTTGTGCTTTGTCATAATGCCAGCTGTAATTCGAAATAAAAATTTTGATTATTGAAATATTTTATAATTTTGATATTTCAAACATATAATGGAGTTTTAAATTGACTTGATATCATTTAAAATCAAGTTTTTAACAGTTTCTTAATATGAAATAGCTTTATGTCTACGCATTCTTAATTTTTTTTTAAAAAAAAAAATATTTGAGTGGTAATCAATTCCATTTTTTGCAAGAACTGTGGTTGGATTTTGTTCGTGCGTCGTTGTTAATAGGGCAGGGACGGTGCCGCTCATTTTGACCTTCAATAACTTTTGAGGGGGGGAACCTTCAAAGGGTCAAAAGAACATTCTGGAATTGCTTGTTTAAATGAAGTATTAATTGGCCATATATATCTCTACTTACATTTTGAAAAACAAGAATCTGGAGTGAAAACTAACTTCGTATTTTCTTTATTTCAGAGTACACGTATGTTATGATTCTAAATTATAAAGATATAATGTGACTGTTTGTATTATTGACAAGATTTGAGTATAGATTCGAGAATTGCTTATCTCGTGGAAAGAAAATACAAAGAAACAAATAAATCTATCTAAATAAATTAAGAAAATTACCTGTAATCAAGTAGGGTCGAATATGAGACCAACAAATTTTAGAACCTCGACATTAACCATTAGATCAAAACTTCATCAATAATTAACTTCGTATTTTCAAGTGAACTTTCAAAACTAAACTTAAAACTAAGAAGATAGAAAAAAATAACAGTAAGAAGAATTTTAAAAACTTATCACAAATTATATTTTATTTAATTATTTTAATTACCATTTCTACACATTTTACTAAAATTTTATTTTTAGTAATTAAATATATTAAGTATACATGAATTTGCTACATAAATTTTTAAATATATATAATATCGTTAAAAGCTATATAAATTTTCAAATGGACTATCAAAATTATTTGAAATTTTTTCAACCTATGTCCAGCAAATTCATTTTCTTCTTTTTTAGGGAAAAAAAAGTAGTAGTGAAACTAATGTTGAATCAACGGCAGGCCCAATTCGGCGTATTACATACAAACGACGTCGTCTCCCTCAATGATTTGCCCGCCGGCCTGCATACTGGAGGTCGGTTCAGCAAACATCTACTGAGCATGGATTCAAAAGGTATTCTTTCCTTCTATTTCTCAATGAATTTTCAAAGGTTTTCTATGCTCACCGATGATAAGCTTATATAAATGTCCAGATTTTTCTCAGTTTCGTGTTTCTGCTTTGATTTTTTACTTTATTTGCGTTCCAGTGTAAAGAGCGCATGAAATGTGGCTATAAATGGGTTTCAGCATTCGTGTTTTTATTGGTATTGCGAATTTCTGAGCAATGCCTGTAGAAAGATGTTCAATTAGGGGCACTGCTAATAAAGTTCATAGGAAATCGAAAGTTGCTGCTGGAAGACCAGGAGGGTCGAGTGATTGTGTTAGAGCTCTAGAGCTTAAGAAAAAGGGAAGTAAAAAGGTGCAAGTAGAGTCAATAATAATGGCGAGGGCAGCTGAAGTAAACAATAGAGAATGTAATTTTACTCTATATGTCTGTTGGCTGTATCATAACCATTCAATAATGTGCATTTTTGTAACTATTTCCTATCTTAATGTTTGCTCATACTTTTTAAAGTTGTTTGTAAAAGTCTTGGTCCTATACTAGTGGAGATCAGCAACATGCACCTCTCATCCCCATAGTGCAAATTCACCAACAAGCATATTGTATTTATAACTCTCCATATTATCATTTCAATGTCAAGATAAACTCCCTCTCCTAATTTTCTGTCTTTATATTATCCAGGTGACAGTGAACAGAAGAAACAGCAGGCAGCAAACATTGATGTTGAAATGTCAAATAATGCAAAGTTTCGTGCCATTTGTCCTAGCTTCTCTATCTTTTCCTCTGTGGAAGACAATGTAATTGACCTCGTCTTGAATGCTTGATAAGTATATCATCTTCAAAAGATATTGTTTTCTAAAATCTTTGGTCGGGCTAAGATTTCTTTTATATCGTTTTCCAGTTACTTGGTCGTAGACGGGAGATTGAATTTAGGAGGGCAGGATACAACACCAAGCTTTCTGCCCCTTTAGATAACATTCCTTTCTCAAAGAAAGGGAGAGGATCGAAGTACCGGTATGCACATATATCTTCTACATTCTCCTTTTAAATTTCGGTTTGGCGAACCTTGGCATATAGTCTCAATGTAGATTTTTTTTTCAAGCATGAAACTGTAGGTGCTCATTGAAGATGAGAGATTGAGACAAAATGCAGATGCATCATATCCTTGCAATATTGTGTATACCTATTACAATGCCCTATAGATCATGTCTTTTACCACTTTATCATTTGCTAGAAGAATTAAGCTATGTAGTTTGGTGCAAACTTAGGATCTTGGAGTCAATGATGTACAGATTATAAATCTAATTTTGATGGAGATGCCGTAATTGCGCCATATTTTCTCAGTTTTCGAGGATAAGCATCCTGATATAAATAATATACTCTAATGACTGCCAGTCAATAACATTGAGCCTAAAATCAACAAAATCTTCTCCATCATTTGAAAATTTACTTTTATAGGTGGTGGGTACTAGCTATTTTATAGGTGTTTCGTAATAAATTAGAATTCTTTGCTGCGGCCAAGATTTCATCGTCATTTCCATCCCCTGATCTTCCAGAGATTGCATTTGCGGGTAAGACTGTTTAATCTTCTAACCAGAGTCAGATGACGAATTCTTTCTACATATTGCGAACTAATGCTCGAGGCGAGTGATATACGTGCTGTTTGCTCGATACTGTGTTTCGTGATTTGGTTGCTTCTTTTGTTCATGCTTCATTTATTAATTTGAATCTCAATGTGGAAAATTTGGGGGAAAATGTTTTATTTTTACTGGTTTTAGAGGCAAACATGAAATTGTTTACTTTCCCATTGTTTACTTGTATTGTAATCCTTCTAGCGATATAGATTTGTTACGAGTGTGGGGTTAACAAATGTACTTTGGATTTGAATCTGTTTAGGGCGGTCAAACGTGGGAAAATCATCTTTGCTTAATACACTTACCAGGCAACGGGGTGTTATACGGACATCAGACAAGCCCAGACTTACTCAGGCTGCATGTGTTGTACAGCTGAATCAAAAGTATGTTGGTTATGCATATGTTTTAACATACTCTTTTGTAGACTATTAATTTTTTCAAACTTGGACCGAAGCTCTCGCTAGTGGACTTAACTGGATACGGGTTTGATTATGCTAAAGATGAAGTGAAAGAATCTTGGGAGGAACTTGTGAGTCTGAAACTGCGTGTTAAGAGTTTGTTTATGTCTTTCTCTTCATCTGTTTACCTTTGTTAATTTGGCATCATCATTCTTCAGTTGCTGATATTATGTCACGTGCATTTGTAAATAGCATCGTGTCATGGAAAATGTAACGTCTTTTCTTCCTATTAAATAAGTTAAGTGAGGTTTGCATAATGCAATACTTATTCTTACTGGCATATAAAGAAAAAGGAAGCTGCCCGTCTCTGGAACGAGTAGTGGCCTATTGATCTCAACTTGCCATGGCTTGATGTCAATCTGTATTGATAATTTACTGGTGTATTCATATCATATTAAATTCTTTACTTGCGTTTGATAATGTTGAATTAACAAGTTAAATTGTGTCACATCTATTGGTTGTTTAGGAAATTTCAACTGGAATTCTGAACCAGATGTAACATGGCAATCTGAAGACTAAGTGGTCTTTGATTAAATTATTTTTCTTGAGTTGACTCGCATGTTAAACTAGATTACGAACAACTTCGGAAGTGTACTTGCTGTGATTGTGTCTTTGGTGTTTATCTGAGGATACTTATCTGTTTTCCTTATGAATGCAACTTTTTGTGTTTACAAGAATAATATTTGGATTCCGTTTCACTGTTTCATATATTGTATGTTCATAACACCCACAATGCACATTTGCAGGTGAAAGAATATGTTACCACCCGTGTTAGTCTGAAGCGAGTGTGCCTTCTTGTTGACACAAAATGGGGTATGAAACCAAGGGATCATGAGCTCATCCAATTGATGGAAAGGTAGGTATATAATATGTGATGATGCCTGCATGGATATGGTGTACTGTTGCATATGTTTTTGAATGTGGTTGATTTATTTACTTTTTTTTTTCAAAAATAAGTATAATTATAATTTTATAAATAATTGGATTTTAATTTCTAGACTTGAAAGACTGGGGCTCCCAGTAGCCTTCCTCTTAATATTTTGCCTCATATATGTTATCCTGGTTTATTCTTGTTGGAGAGGCTTGAGTCTATTTTATGCGTTAACTTGCAGGTCACAAACCAATATCAAATTGTTTTAACAAAGACAGATTTAGTTTTCCCAGCTACAGTGGCACGACGAGCAATGCAAATTGAAGAGGTAGTACACATCTTTTGCATTTAATTGAAATCTCAGTAAATATTTATTTCCATACTGAAGCTACAACATTTCTCGTCTACAGAGCCTCAAAGCAAGCCAGTCTGTGACTCAACCCTTTGTATGTTCAATTAGTTAGCCTAATACGGTGACATGCTTGAACTGCAAATGATGGTTAGCTCAAGCACTGGAGCTGGCATCAGAAGTTTAAGGACAGTACTTGCCAATGTTGGTCGGTTCATGAAGCGCTAAAAGTTGTTTCTTGATCAGGTATGTGTACACAAATTAAGTCTAAATTAGTGAAGTTGGTTGATCGTGAGCCCAGTCCAACTCCAATTATCATGTCAATTGGTCTGGACCCCCTAAGCGGGATTAGTTTTTATAAGCTTTGTTTTACTAGGCTGGTCTAAGTTTTAATAGGACCCCAACCACCTAACCTGTTGACTGCCTTACTTGGTAGTTATTATGAAAACCATATCTTATCTATGTGAGCATAAGAGCGATGGTTCATTCATGTTGCAACAGTGCTGTGGTCGAGTCGGCATGGACCGTCTCTATGTGATCTAACGTCGACCTGCGATTCTTGTGACTCAAATTTGATTGGTTGAGCGAATACATTTCAAAATTCAAATAGAACAAATACTTCTTTTCATATAACATCGTTATCTAGTTTTTTTAAGCCTGTTTATTAAAGCTTACCGGATTGAATCCTTGCCTCAAAAATTAAGATTGCTCAACTCCAACTTGTTGACAATGTCATTTTACAAGATTGGTTCAACTCCGATTGTCTTTTTTATCTGTTTTGTTAGGATTAGGAAAAAATGCAGTGGGTTTTGACAACTGAGTACTGTTTTGGATTCTCATTCTTGCATAGAAAATATATAATTATCCAATCCTTTGTCTATTTCAATGTTTGAAAATTAAAATAATATAAATGGCGCATCCGTAGCTGTGAAAAGATAACTCTTGAAACTTGAATTTGTCAAAATTCAAAAAATACTTAATACGACGAGAGAGAATATAAGGAGAATTGTCCAACTACTATATATTTTTTTTTGGTTGCTTTTTTCATTATTGTCCAACAACTTTTTGATATGATCCAGAACAACCCGATAAAGGGGTTTGAAACTTTGACTTATTCTTCACAGCATTAACTATATGTACCGCTCAAATTAAAATCAAATATTAAAAATAAAAGCTATCAATTTAACGTGTTGAAATGTAACGGGTTGACTTCTAAAAATTACGTGCATAAAAATATACACGAACACGAGGTTCCGAATGCTGAATAATTTTTTTTTTCCCTTGAGGGATTTATTGTTTATTAGCCATTTATTGAAAACGTAAAAGAGGGCCCGAATGATACACTTCGCACGTAAGCCATCGATTTCGATAATTAATTAATACCTCATATTTGTAACACTCCAGTAAACGCGACTTTCTAAAATTACAATTACGTTTACTGGGACAAACAATAATGCGGACCCTCTGTTACATTTTTTGCTTATAATTTGTAAATTTCGAGTAAGATGTATGATGTCATGCTATATTTTGATCAAGTATAGGAACTGGAGAATATAAATAAAAAATGAAAAATAGATTAATGACTGCTAGTTATGGTTAGAATGTAATCAAACAAAGTAGAGTTCGATTAGAAATAAGTTCATGGAGTTTGATAAAGTGGAGTTTTACAAATTTGAATTTGAGCTCCATCTCGATTTAAAAAAAAACGAAGTAATTTGAGCTTGTTAATGAGACGTTAACCATATGGTATTACTTCATGGTCACGTCCAATGATTTTTTTTTAATTCTCATATATGAATGAGGTCGACATGATAAATCATAGAGTTAGAATAAACATAGATTGTTGGATTAAAAAAAAAACAATAACATTTAGGCATAAAATGATACGTTTGACTCGAATTTTACAATAATTAAAATAAAAAATTAACTATCTGTTACCCCCAAATCGGAGATGAGTCCGGCTCACTCTCGATAGCCCAGAAAAGCAGGGGCTCAATATTCAGAAGATCATCAGTCTTCTCGCGCGAAGTTGGTAGGAGAGCATGCGAGTGGTCATCTCGGTCGGCCTCCTAGACGCCCGGGAACATGACACAGGAAGTTGTGGTCGACTCAGGTGCCGAACTCACGTGCCAACCTCCCAGATGATGATATCTCGCCGATCGAAAATGTCTCGGCTGAGCCGGGCCGAGCTCCTGCAAGGTCCAGACTTCAAACGGGCTGTTACCTAGGAAAATTCCCACTCAAACATTAACGCGTAGTCCATAGAAATCAAGCCCAAAAGAGTAAGGCCCATTAAAGAGCTAACCAAATCTCACTCTTTCAGCACACACATTACTCTCTCAGTTTTCTGTTCTCTGACTTGAGCGTCGGAGGTGCTACGCCGGAACAACCTTTCAGCCCCCTTCTAACGTTCTTGTTTGTGCTTCCAAATATCGAAAGTCCGATCTGAACTCTCAAGTGAAGAATCGACCTCCCAACTACCATCTCGGATTTCAGCAACATCACTGTCCATTCGATTTGGACCAGCAAAATGGTTGTTATCCGCTGCACCCCTACATGTTATTATAATAATAATATTATTTTTCTTATTAGTATTATATTAATTGCGAACATAGAATTAGGCATAAAGCACGTAATAATTGTAATAAATAATAATATAAGATACATATGGAAATTTTAGTCAAATAGCATAAAACCACCCAACCCACCAAGCTTCTCCACCACTGACAAAATTCATATTCTTTTCTTCACCTAATCATTTCATTTCTTCCTCAACGGAGAGAGAGAGAGGCAGGGAGGGAGGAGAAAATGTGTCCCCTCAGAATTATTCTCATCTTCCTCTCCGCCACCCTGGCCGGATTCCTCGTACTCCGAGGCCTCAAATCGCCGCCAGATCAAACTGACGACGTCGTTGCTTCCTCTGCCGAAGAAGAAATTGCCTCCAAGAACACCGTTTCCCCTTCTTCCAGGGTAATGTTATGATCATTGTGATGGTTTTATTTTTTCCGTTCAGTTCATTCCAGTTCGAACGTTTTCAAGGTTGAATTTTAATTGTCAGGAAGCCGACGAACTACTTGGATTGGTTTAATTTTAATGTGTGTCTAGTTCGGGAAAAATCGTGTTCTGTTTTTTTCGTTATGCTGAATTAAATTGAACTTTCTTCTCATTGAGTACTTATTTTGTATAGAAGGAAAAGAAACGATGAATTTTAGCTACGATGATTCTGATATTTATAAAATGTGATTGCAGTTCTGTACGGTCGTAGGGAAGGGGTTTTGGACTTGTGTGGATATGGCAAGCGGCAGATATCTGTGGAGGAATTTAGTTTCTTCATCTTCTCCATCAGAAGGAAAGCTTCGTGCTGATTAACTCGGTCCATGATGCGTTATAGGCCATTCTTTCCACTCTGTTTGTTTGGGTCATTTTCTTGTATTTTTTACCTGTCATGTTAGATTTGGTTTGACGCAATGCAATCTGCGTTACAATCATTTTGATTGCGAGTTTTATGCATGATTTTCTAAAGGTGGGTGCAGCGTGTTGTAGTACTTCTGTGCTGAAATAGTTCCTTCATCCTTGTATTGATGATTGGTATTACCTTGTTGTTAAGATTCTTTCTTTCTTCTGCCTTAACTTCGTTGTTTCACTTGAAAAATGTACTTCAATTTGAGTGTTTATTTGCACAAAGGTAAGTTTTGGTGGGTTTTGTATTCAATTATGGTTGCTGTATACGGTTCTTTATGGTCTTTCTTCTAATTACATGTTTTCGTTTTGCAAATTAAAGTTGTCTTCTGTTCGAAGATCTTTTTACATTTATTTCCATAAAAAAGGTGAGTCAGATGACGCAAGACTCTTTTACCGTGCTTGCTATACCCCCCATTTTTACTTTGATCCATATTACCTGTGGGGGCTCGGTGACGATAATTTGTGTGTATGTCTAATTTGAATTGTTGTGAATGACTCGTGTTCTGATGTTTACTTGTCATCAGATTATAATGGATCAAAGTGCTGGTCCCATTTGCACAAGTTCTTTTAGAAACTTCTGGTTGGATATGGATGAAAGTGCTGCATGATCACAGTTTGATTTGTTATTCATTAGTCATGCTTTGTGCTGTACTCTCAATATACCATCACTCTGTCTAATAAATAGCCGGTAGAACTTGGTTTGATTGTCTTTTTTGCATTAGAAGTATGTAATAGGGAACTACATCATGAGTGCCAATTGCTGTTCTTTTATGACTTTCCCTTTTCCATTGGTCAGCAAGTTTTAACCATTGACCTGTTATGCTTGTCTATTAATATATATGGTTTAGTTCAATGCCCATTGCCAAAAAATTCAGTATAATAAATGTGTTGGTTTAACCTGTCAATTGGCTTGCTTTGAAATTGACATGGCATACAGGTGTTTCCTGTTACTTCCTCCATCTTTCTTTAAATGAGGAACAGTATTTAATGCTTCTTATTTACAGTAATAAGCTTCGGTAGTTAGCTGGAGGCATTGTGTGATGTTTAAGTTCAACATTTTCTGAATCTTAAATTTTCCCTGTTTTTGGTTCCTATTCAGGCATCTGTAGCCTTAGATCTACGGCCTTTGCATTTATTAAGGTATTTGGTTAGTTTGGTTCTTGCAAGTGAGGGATTTCCACTGGCTTTAAAACACTGTGCTTTATTGGTATGGATGAATAAATGTATGGCTTTTTCCTTGATTCTTTTTGTGACAGAAGATTTCATTAATATTTGGGGTTCCTTTTGCTTGCTTGCTTGCTTGCATGTTGTTTATTCCTTCTTTTCTACTGTTGAATGCATTCCATTCCCCCCCCCCCCCCCCCTCCTCCTACTTAATTTCTTGTAAATAGCTGTACTAATCCGTATGTTTGATTTGAAAACATTTGGAACAATCTCAGAGCAGCTGATATGATATTTGTTCTATTGTTCTTTTTTAATGCCTACACTTAGCTGTAAATATGGTGGGGTTGAAAGGGGGCGAATCTCCTAGTTGAAAAAAATTCTCTGTATCAAGTGAAAACATTTCAAATTTTATGCATTTTTTCTATAAATTATAAAAAAAACCCTCCCAAAGTAGACAATTTGATTTTATCGTTGTTTGTACTTTTGATGGGTTTTTTCAATTATTGTTTTAGCCTTTTTTTTATATCAGATTCTATTCAGATTTGGGGAAAAAATACCTTATTTCTTGTTTTATGTAATGAGTGATAAACACAATATAAATAAATTAAATACAATTTAGTATATGTATGTCATCAAGCGAATGTGAATCTGAGAACAATCCGCCACCCGTTTTTCACAAAAAAGTGAAAAACCATATTTCCAATCCCAAGAATATCGAGGGGACATAATGCTTGAAAACCCATTAAATAAAATTCCTGGGAAAAAAAATTTGTAATGGTAAACCCAAGCAAGAAATATTCTATCTGACTGTGATCGAAAAGGAAACTGGGCTGCAAATGTCACAGCCCAGTTAGCTTCACCATAAGCCCACTAACAGCTTAAAATAATACTAATAAATATAAATAATAATAATGAAGAAAAAAAAACTACGAATCACAACGGTCATTTTCTGCTGTGGAATTGAGGTTAATCCATTCGATCAGAAAACAATAGACAATTGTAAAGAAAGAAAGTGTGAGATGAGGAGAAGGAAAGTGACAAAGGAGACCCAACAAACCCTAATTTCATCTCAGGAGAGTGGCGAAATTGATGGAGTGGGAAAAGGAAAAGGGGGGAGATTCGTTGCATGTTATCTGCTGACGTCTCTCAGTCCCAGATTCAAAGGCCACACGTACATAGGGTATACTGTTGGATTGTTAGATGGAACTAAAGTACTTGATTTACTGCAATGATCGGGTTTAGGATCATTTTGTTTATTGAAGTGATTATGTTTGATCAGAACAGTGGAAAACTGCCAAATTTTTCGTGGCGTGATTTTGCAGATTTACTGTGAATCCACGGCGGAGAATCAGGCAGCACAACGGTGAAATCGGGAGCGGTGCTTGGCGTACCAAGAAGAAACGCCCCTGGGAGATGGTGCTGTGCATCTATGGCTTCCCTACAAATGTTGCTGCTCTTCAGGTTATTTTTTTAAGAGCAGGAAATAGAGGCGGTGCCATTTTTTAGCTACTCGTTTTTGTGAAATTATTTATTTATCAATAGTAAATTTTCATTAATTTTAAGCCTGTTCGTGTTTTAGAAAATGTATCGTTCTTAATTTTTATAGTTAAGAAACCAGAAATCCTGCTGTCCTGATTACCTTGTAAAAGTGTTATGCTGGGAAGGTAATTTTAGATTAGTGATACGAAACATAACAAATACGGCAGGGTCTTGTGAAATTTGCCGTGATGGTTTTGTATTTTGGCCGTAAATAATTGAAGATGGATTGTGTTTGATTGGAGCTTGCAGTTTGAATGGGCATGGCAACATCCAGTGGAATCTGTAGCCGTACGATCAGCTGCTGCAAGTTTCAAATCCCTTTCTGGAATTGCCAAAAAAGATTAAATTGGCCTACACTATGCTCTCACTTCCAGCGTGGAACAGGTATGTCAAACTTTGTATAGATGGACTGGTTATTGATTCTTTCTGATGTGATTCTTCATATGTTCCTATTTTCTTTCTTTGTTCTGTGTTTCAGCTTGAATCTTGCTATAAACTTCTTCTCCACAAAGTACAGAAACCATACATCTGGTTGTCCAACTTTGCCTCAGCAAATGCGAACACAGAATTGTACATGGATGAGTTGCCCTGTTACAATGGGAGCAATACAGGGGTGACTGATGATTTGAGTTCCGACGACGACTGTGATTTAAATGACGTTTTGCACGAATCAACACAAGAATCTATAGAAGCAGCAAGAAAAGCAAGTGATTCTCCAAGCATTCTTGGTGGTTTCGAAGAAACTTTTCTAAGACATATCAGTGAAAAAGATGATACAAGCCATGAGTTTACTGGTTGTTCAAAGGAAAATTGGATAGGGATAAAGAACTTACAGCATAGCAGAGAAGAAGATCAAAGGCAGTCATCACCTCCTAATCGAGTAGAATCTTCATTTGTCACCAGCTTCTGTAATATTGTCAGTTACAGTTATGTTGAAGACGAGCAAATACTACCTGTATCAGTGGAAGAGTTGGACAAGAAACAGTCGACAACAACCTTTGTTGCTTGTAAAGATCAACTCACAATCAAGAAGAAAGTCGAGGTTATAGCTATTTTTACACCCCGCCTTGCCATATGATCGGTTCAGGCGGTAAGAAGAGAAAGGCAGTTGCATATCCTGAGATAATCGACTTGACAAAGTCTCCCATGTATTAACGTGAGGAATCTGTGTTATCCAAATGAATGACAATTTGAACCTCGATATTTTGAAAGTAGGTGTATAATTAGATCCCATCGTTTCCTAGAACCAGACTAAGGTAAAAACTTGCACAAATATAGCTTAAGAATTTTAAAAAATTGCACGAAACAAACCAATTTTGTAATGATAAAAATAGTAGGCAGTTAGAATATATTGCATTTCTAAATGATAGTGTGTCCCAAAAATTGAAGAAGCACTCGGGTAAGGTTAAACGAAGAATTTCTTTCTACAAACATTTTTAGCCTCCGCAAAATCAGTTTATTAAAAGAACAAACAAACTATGCCAGGTATTTGAATGAAGTTAGACTAGGAAATTCAGTCAAAATGAGTGATTCAATGTATTTGAAAGGAAATATACTCCAGGCGGTTCACCGTCCGTGTCAAGTACAAACAATTTCTTGCAGACGAGGTCTGATAACTTCATCCAATAACTTATGATATTCAGAGGTATCTCCATTTGTTTTCCTCACTTCCACCATATGAAACGCTGGGGCGACCCCAAATATCTCCGCTTCTATCCATAAAATTCCATTCCTACCTTCCTTCGTTGCCTCAAACTTGAACAATCCCTCGTCCTTTTTACTTATCTTCATCTTTGAACGTTTGGCAATTTCTTCCAGCATAGAGACAATAACAGATGCAGGTTTCGAGGAAAAGAATCGGGCTTTTGAACAAGGCTCCTCAAACAATCTGGAAACATCAAATCCATCTGATAATGATATTATGTCAAACGCATTTAGGTTTGTAAGCCTCGGATTTCCTTCCAAAGCACCACCATTTTCGTGCTGAAATGAAGCCATGGCATTTCTATCTGATGAATTAGTTGTACTACTCTCTGCATTGTAAGTTCTTGATTTCATGCTTAACCCTCGCCTAAACCAAGCATTTTCCTTGATTCTTGCTATTGTAATTCGACTTTCCGGATTTGGATCCAGTATTCTTGTAAGTAACTTGCGTACTTCAGGTTGAAACCAACTCGGGAACCTGAATTTCCCTTTCCCAATTTTTCTGTACATCTCCATCAAATTAGAATCATAGAACGGAAGAAAACCGGCCAATAAAACATAAAGAATCACCCCACACGACCAAACATCAGCTTTGGCCCCATCATAACCTTTCCTGTTTATTACTTCAGGAGAAACATAGGCAGGAGTTCCACACGTGGTATGAAGGAGCCCGTCTAGGCGTTTTGATTCAGCAAGGGCACTCAAACCAAAATCTGAAACTTTCAGATTTTCGTTCTCGTCTAATAATATGTTTTCAGGTTTTAAATCCCGATGGTAGACAGCCCTGCTATGGCAGAAATCAACTGCATTTATTAACTGCTGAAAATATTTTCGTGCAACATCTTCCTGTAATTTTCCCTTAACCACCTTGTTGAACAGCTCGCCACCTTTAGCATACTCCATCACAAAATAAATCTTGGTTTTTGTAGCCAAAACTTCATAAAGAAAAATAATATTTGGATGTCTCACCAATCTCATGATGGATATTTCCTGTATAATTTGAGCAGCATTCCCGATTCTCATGACCTTCTCCTTGTCTATCACTTTAATAGCAACACTTTGCCCAGTCTGGTAACTCCTAGCATAATAAACTTTTGCAAATGCACCCTGACCTAACAATCTCCCTAACTCGTATCTTTGCATCAATACCCCACTCTTGCTATCCATAATAATCTGTAAGAATTGTTAAAAGTCACCATCCAAGGTTCACATATATGTTGGCTAGACCATTCATTCAGTCCTAAATAAGGTAACAATGGTTATATCCTGGAGCTACACTCTCATCCAGAAACAAAAATGTGGAAACTCATTCAAGGCCAAAATCTTGGAACTGAAGAGTTTCCCATAATGCAATAACATTTTTTGCCACCACCTGTTTTTTTTAACATTGAAGACTGCAATGGAATACTGGAATTTTAGGCCCAAAAATGAGAAACTTCAGTGACAAAAGGTCAATTTATCGGAGAGAAATGAGGCGTAATCCTGTTTGAAGAAATAACAATTATAAATATACACAGTAAAAGAAAAGAAAGATGCATAACATGGTAGAATGACAGCATACTATGGCAAACAAAATTCAGCCCTTGGTTACTGCTATTTGAGGACATCACAGAGTTGATAGGACTAGAAAGCTATCACCTCGGCTAAATTGCTATACTCTTAGTCAACATGATTCAATGTATATTAGACATATATAGGTAAATTGCAATGCTCTTAGCCTAACATATACATACAGGATAACATAAATTTTGTAATATCTTTTAGCAGTATGTCACTATCAGTGAGCAAAAAGGTATAGCAGATGTCATTAATGATATGTGTATAAGAAAAACAAGAGGAATAAAAGGGATAGCTAACATGACAGATTCCACTTCCAGTACATCAAACAGGTTATAATAAGCTCAGTTGAGATACCAACCCAGAATTTTCTGTGGAATGAATTGCTTAAATGGGTCGTATTAACCTAAAAGTAATGGCATACAATATCACCGACTTCAGATGAAGTTCTTATACATCCATCGTCAGAGTATCATCATTAAAATCAGGGATAAAAATCCAACACGGGCAGAGTTTCCTCCTGAAGGTCGTGTATACTCGTAATTTATGAAAATTTAACCCATCAAACACCCTAAAAGCCTGGATTAATCATGCAACGAACCCATGACTGGCGAAACATCTGATATCCATGGTTTTACAAGCTTGATTTATTTCAATTTCCATTTTTGTTTAATCTAAATAACAACGGGCTGATCACCAAGTTTCATAATTGATCGATCCTATGTATTTTCCAATCTAGATGCTTACTTCACACGCGTTGCGTGTGTCATGAATATATGGGGCTAATATATTAAACATTCATGATATTACAACACCATGACACCAAAACATTTTGTACTTGAATCATGAAAGGCAGTGAATTCCAAAACTTAAATAAATCTGTCAAACTCAATTTGTTACTTTACATGATATAAGTTTTGATCATAAAAAATAATATTCTTTTGAAGCCGTAATATCATCTCATGCGAAATAATGATAAATTTCAATGTAAAAGAAGTAAACAGATAGTCAAATGATTGTCCAAAAAATATCAGAATATCATCAAAATAAAATTTATTGAATATAAAAACCTCAAATTTGTCTTCTAAATTCATCTAATAAATTGATAAAAAAAACAATTAAAGCTGTATTTATCTTTAGACATTTTATGCATAAGTTAAACTATCTCTATTCTAGCATAATAAGAAAATATTCATTTTATTGAATCATACCTAAGTACAACATAAACATACAAAATAAATAGAACAATATATTAAAGTGTGCTATAAAAAATAGAGATGACGTAACAAAATGTAAACTGCTGCAAAAATTTCGCTAAATACATGGCAAATGAAGTAGAAATTGTCAAACTCCTTTCATTTGCCAAAAAAACCAAAATATTGTGAGTAGATCACTTGACAAAAATGAAGAATACAAATTGGCAAACTCCTGTGTATTTTGCAATCTGGATGCTTACTTCAGATAAATTCCTAGAACTAAATTGATGCAACTTGACCCAAACTGAAAATTTCTTGACATTCCAACTTCTAAATGATTGAACAGGGCAACACTACAACTAGAAAAACGATTGTAGAGAAGTCAAAACGACAGAAAAGTGGTGGGGAAAAAAACACACCCCCACACAGGTAAATTCTTCATGAATTACCAAGAAAATATTCAAAATCCATTCACAAAAGGTTAGTGAACGGGTAGTATATGCAGCTAATTCATTGTTTCAGAACAAAGAAGAATAACCACACACACAATAAAGAACCAAATCGCAACAGATTATATTTTTGCTCGACAAATTTCATTCCACAACTAATTTAGGGAAATGGGGTTCGCTAATTACCTCTGAAATGACCCAGAATGAGTTCGATCAATCGAGAGACGGAGCTTCCAGTTTGTTGCGAGGTGGAGGGCCGGACATTAATTAAAACAAAACAAATTGTGGCTTTGTGGTTGCCTCTCACGGTATTCGTTACTTTTCATCTTTTCAAAAGAACGTAAAAAAACGACCTTTGCCTGCTCACTAATTTTTTTTTTCGATTTCGAAAATATCCGATTTTATATTTCCAGCCAAAAAAATCCAATATAATATTTTTAAACATTGTCTGGGATAATTAGGATTATATATTTTTCTTTGTTTATTTTTCAACTTTTGGAAGAAGCCAAAGAACCATTGGAGCTATAACGGCTAAAGGCTAAGAGCTGCCATTTTTCAGGTGTGTTTTCACTTTTAATACATAATATCTATTACATGTTTTAAACCAGTATTCCATTTTAAAAAAATAAAAATTTATATTTGATTCTTTGCTAATAGTCCTCGGTATTTTTTTTAATCATGTTTCGATCGTTGTTGTCAAAAATGTCACAACTCGATAATACGATATTTTTTATTTAAAAAAAATGCTACGTTTTAGTTTAGCGTACGAGTGAAACCCCATTATCATGTTTAACATGCTTAACTTCTGAAATTAGATGACTATCATCCTCTTCAATTTGTCCTCACTTGGCTTTTTCAAGAAGATCCATGGAAATGGCCAAATTCAAGTCAACTCATATTGTTGGATTTGAAATAATATATATTGGGTTGGGTTGTGTGTTATTGAACTTTTCATTTTGTGTGAATGAAAATTGGACAACAAAATAGTAAGTAAATGGTATAAATTAAAGTTGGTATGTGTGAGTTTATATTGAGTTACACTTTTTATCAAAGTATAACATTGACCAATTACAAAGCTTTCTCACGCACACCTGCGTAGGTGTGCAAATCAAGGGTCCGGTTTGTACTTGAAATGCCTAACTTGTGACCGAGCGCAACATGTGTGCGATGAATGTCGGATCGATCAAAGCAAAAATCACTCATATAAGCTGCCCATCATTGACTGTCTAGATAGATCTCGTGCACCTATAAATAGATATGTCCAGAGTCCTCAAAACATACAACAAATCTGTCATTCATTTTTCTCGTTTACTTCTGTTACCTCAGTTTCCGTGAAAAAGTTCATGTATTTTTTCAGTTTGTCGATGTAATATCTTTGTGTTAGATTACTACAGACTTAGCCATTGTATCTTGAAAACAGTTATATGTCTTGATCATCGGAGCACTATCGAATACGACAAATCTGTTTTAAAGAAATTGTACTTATTACATGTTTCTGTTTATTTTCCAATTTTCATTCCATTTTATTTACTCGTGATTAACAATTTTTTCTATGCTATTTAATCTTTCTACATAATTGTCCACATTTTCTTTTGTGTTTAAATTTTATCTAACACTCACGACATCACAATTTAATGTATATTTTACATAATCTCACTATTTCGCATTCTTATTTTCTCACCGATGAGTTTACGTGATTTATCAAATCAAATATTTAAAATATTTTGGAGACAAATTTATGAAAATAATCTATTACTACTATTATTATTATTTTAATTTATATATTTGAACTTATAAAAGTATAGACGACATCATATGTTACATAACTATCTAATATAAATAAAAATCACACATGATAAATACTTTTAAGAAGTATAAAAACTTTTTTTTAAAAAATCGTTTACAGTAATGTAAATGTGTATCAAATCTCGACAAATCTATTTTTAAATTCCAAAAATATCTTGATCTCTAGTATTTATATGACACCTTAAAAAAATTTGATATTACAATATATTTTTTATTTCCTAAATTGTTTTATAATAGCTATATAATAAAGTTCATTTTTGATATTAAAAATACCAATATATACACTACATATCTCTTACTATTCATTAAATTTGGGCATAATAGAGGTTTGTTTTTCTTTTTTAATTCATTATTACAAAATTACAGTATAGTCGTTCGCTAATTTTCACAATTATGTTATTGTCTCATTTAAATATAATGAAAATAAATTTAAATATTTAAAAAATATCTGTCATTAATTTTTACAATTATTATATAATTTTTTATTTAAATATAAATGAAATAATTATATAAAAATTTATACAAGACTCACTTAGTAATAATTATATAAAAATTTATGCAAGACTCACTTAGTAATTAATTTAAATACAAGGTATATACATTATACCACCATTTAAGTACAAAACCTGGGCCCGGCCCACATAGAAATGGACAATGTCAGGTATTAAACTAATATAGGCCGACCCTTGTTCCTAACCAGTCCACCGCCAGCACGATGTCGGCTGATCGGCGGCAGACCACACTCAATGCAATTTGTTTGCCCCTATCTAACTAATATTTACTTCCTGTTCTTTTTATGGTATAATATAATAATTTTTTTATTTATTTTTTGAGCATTTTTATGGTAAATAAGTTTCGGAAAGACTTGCAACCATTTTTGAATAAATTAAACAAAGATATAATAAATAAAAGTTGTTTTTCAATTCTATGTGATGTGTATTTAATTTTTTTATTTTATGATATTAAGGCATAGTTTGATACACATGATAGGATAAACACGTGATATATAATATAATGATAAGTTAAGGATAAATAAGATGTAGTATATTATATTTAATGTTTAATATGATTTTAATAAGATTGATTAAATTTATGTATTAGATTATAATGACAAAATTAACCTTACCATAAAAAATTTATTTTTCATTATTATCGAGATCATGCACTTGCATATCTCAATTCTTAAATTACGATATATATATGCGTGTATGTATATATATGTTTATAAATAAATTCTTTATCAAATAATCTTATATATTTTAAATTTTTAATTTGATGTGTCCAATACGTTAGTTCGTTTTTCATTTTTTTTATATTTATTTTATTTATATTTTACATTTTAATATTTTTTTTATTGTCTCATGAGTATATAATTTGATTATGGATATTTTAAAATAAATTATTGGCGAAATTTTGAAATATCTCAAGTTTAGTAAATAGTGTAGATTAATTTTAATACTAAATATTTAGTTTTAAATTTTAATAATAAAAATATATTTTTAAAATTATATAAATTATGTATGTCCTAATACAATATCAATAGCAATTTTTTTCGAAGGAATATCTAAAATTAATTTAAATCCCAATGTTTGAGAAATGTGGGCAATAATGTCATTTCATAGAATTTATTATTTATCATGTAGATATCCCTACACATTAGAGGGATGTCTTCTCCATAGTGAACCACCATTATCACAGGCCCATCCAATTTTTATGGGCTATTAAAAAGTGAGCCAAACATGGGATGAAGGATGATAAGTTATTAATCATTTAGTTATCAAGTGTACCAAACTATGCCTAAGGTTATTAAAAGTTTTAAGACTATATGTTGATTTTAAAATTTGAAAATGCATTATGTCACAATATAATGTAATGATAGATTTTTTTTTTTGTGCTAATGATGAAAAGTTATTGTTGAGTGCAATAATTGTCTTTATTTGGTAGAGCGATTAAACCGTGGTGCTTGAGCTGCTTTGCAGTTTAAAACATTTGAGTTGTTTCATTACCATCAGCTATAGCTTTTGGTAAAGCGGCAATCGCTCGGTCCTACAATTGGTATCAGAGTCGATGTCACGGGTTCGATTTTCATTGATTGCAAGGAGTGCAATTATTGGGAATGAGATTGTTGAGTGCAATAATTGTCCATGCTTGGTAGAGCGATCGAACCCTGTTGCTTGAGCTGTGCAGTTTAAAATGTTAGAGTTGGACTATTACCACCAACTATATCTTTTGGTAAAACGGCAAACGCTCGGTCCTACGGTTATATTTTAAAAAATGATGATATATGTGAATGTGAAACTGAGACAAAAAAAAATGTTTCCGAGTTAAAACCAAAAAATTAATACTATATAATTACTGGCTTTTATTTGTTTAGATTAGAATATTAGAAATAGATTATTAATTATTGATAATTATTTATTTCTGCTCTGTTCATCGTGGCGTGGCGATTAAATAATCAAAATATGAATTAATATAGTACATTTGAGGTCAAACATGACAAGGAAATATTGGTATATACCACACTCTTCAACTTTTATTTATTATTATTTAATATATTTTTCAGCTTGAAAACGTCACTGCCGAATTCAACGTGTGAAGCAATTAATACAAGTAGTAGATTTCAGTCCAAAAGTCAACAAGTGCTACATCTCACACGTGGTATAGCTTTCAATAAGCTGGCATTATTTTAATATATTTGTAAGTTTGAGAGACGATTTCATGAGACGGGTTAAATTTATACATATTTATAATTAAAAAAATAATTTTTATATAAAAATAATATTTTTTTCATGGGTGATTCAAATATAATATTCATCTCATAAAATTGATATTTGAGACTGTGTTTTGTATATTTTAATTTTAATAAATATTCAACACTGGTCTCTGTACCGTGTTGCATTGTAATGCTACACTGTCATGTTAATTTAATTTAATACTTATTTAAAAATTATGAAACTTTTTATATATATNGAGTCGTATTTTGTGAGACAGATATCTTATTTGGATAGTCTCACAGATAAATATTCGTGAGACACCTACTCATAAAAAAAAGGTAGTAGTATATATTTTGGTAAATGTTTTACTTGTGGAAACCCTTGAAAATTCTTACCAAGAACATTGACCTATTTTCCCCTAATTAATGGAGGAGAATCAACATTCCTCTCTTAAGCACTTCCCTTGTTCCCCATTCGTGCTTCCTCTACCTCTTTTCCTCGAGTCTTAGTCTTGATCAGCAACATTAATTTTACTTGAATGTCCAGAGAAAGGTAAACCCTTTTATTTTCATCTCTTAGAAAAGCCCGAAACCCCATTATTCTTGTTTTGTCTCCGCGAAACTCTTTAATTTTATCCATTGTTGACTTAACTTTTGTGTCTTCCGAAACGTCATTTTTCTTGTCTAATTAGGGTGGAAGGGTTTGACGAGACTGGCAAGAAGTTGAAGACGGAGAGTAACAGTAGTTCGGTGATGGGAAAGAGACAGATGATGCTAAACACAACAACTCCATGCGCAGCTTGTAAGCTTTTGCGAAGAAGATGCGCCGAAGAATGCCCATTTTCGCCTTATTTTTCCCCGCATGAACCCCAGAAATTTGCTGCTGTTCACAAAGTCTTTGGAGCCAGTAACGTTTCCAAGATGCTCATGGTAATATTAATATTCTTCACTTTCCAGTCAACTCCCACATCTCTATATTCAGATATATGTTCTTTGAAACGATGCCGATCGCAACTATAAAACCCCATTTGATTGGATGGTATGTGAATTTATTGTAGAAAAATAAGGTTTTAGATCGATCAAGAATAGCCAAGAATCTTGACAGATCTAGGTATCATGTGTTTTGATATTTTAATTCTTCTCGTTTGATTCATAATTAGGAGGTGCCAGAGTCGCAAAGAGCCGATGCTGCGAACTGCTTAGTTTATGAAGCTAATGTGAGGCTTAGAGATCCGGTTTATGGATGCATGGGTGCGATTTCAGCATTGCAACAGCAGGTCCAAAATTTACAAGCTCAACTTAATGCCATCAGGGCTGAGATAATAACATACAGATATAGAGAAGCTGCAAATAACATCATTAATGCATCTAACGATCATGCCTCCGTGTTGGCTGTTTCCGTGGCTGAGCTGCCACAAGCTCCGCCAACTCCAACCCTTTCTCCAGCAGCTCCAACCCCACAGCCACCTCCGTCAGTAGTCGTTTCCTCGTCTTCTTCTGCTCCGTCTATGTACACCTCTCCTACTAACACTGCGAGCTACAACAGCATTTCCAACAATCGTGTACCTTACTTTGATTGAGTTATTGCAATAATCAATCGGCATTAAATATATGGTTTGTGCGAATTAAAGGACTAATATTTGGTTTCAAGATCACTAATGATATCATCGGAATCAATCAAATCTTTTGTTGTACCAAATCCTCACACATAGATAGCCAGTTTTTTCTAATATTTGTTCTGTTGAAAGATTCTAATTTCTTTCGCCGAAGTTTCTTCGAAGAATGGGTGTAAGTTGACTTTGTGGAGGTAGAGTAGGTAGATGTATTAATATTTAGTTTATATGTTTGTTGCTCTTATTTTTTTTCATTCCTCTCAATAATTTTTGAAATTATTTTAGTGACGATCGAGATGTGTAAATCAAAATATTGAAGGATTGAAGATGGGAAAGCATCATGTAATTAAATAATAAAAAAGAGAAATGTTTCATATAAAATATATGATAATATATATAACATCTTAATTTATATTCTCAATGGCCTGCCTAATTGAAAATGTCCATGGATTTCAATTTCTTGAAAATGGTTTGTACATAAAGGAATGGTGGTTGCACGTGCATGGGATCGTGAGCTTTGACTGGGTAATAATTAAAGTATCTCCAAACATGTTAGTTTGTGCCATTTAAGGAGCTGAGTAGTTTAAGGCATACTAGAAATCAATTAGGAGACAAAAGGTATTATGATTGTGCTGCCCAATGCTGTAATTCTAATATTTCATAACACCAGAAATTTATGTAATCATTTAAATAATCATCCTTTAATTTCCTATATTTTCAAAAGAATATCATTTTGATTCCTCCAAATCCTGTTAAGAGTTAAGGCAACTATTACATGCGCAAGTGAGATTTCTAGAAAATTTAAAAACAGAAAATAATATTTTTGGTTTTGTGGGTTTTGATCTATTAAAATTTCAAATTTTGATTTCAATACATTAACATTTTTATGGGTTTTCGACCATATTTCATTGGGAAAATGACATCAGAAATTACTGACTTATCTGATGTGAAGTCAAAAATTAGATCAAAATAACAAAAAAATTAAAGTTAATGTACCAAAACTAAAATTGAATAAGTTAGTGGATTAAAAAAAAATCGTCCAAAAAGATATACTAGATCAAATTAAATGGGATTCATTCAGATTCCATGTAGCATTAAAAGTGAACACAAGTACATGAGCACATATATAGTTCCCGAATAAGGAAAAATTGAAATTCAGCAAAGATACAAGCATGTTTTGAGTATAATTCGACATCATGAATATGTGAAGATCAAATAACCAAAAGGACCAACGCTTAGAAATGAAAAATGACTCGTCGTGCAAGTCTTTATTATTTGAAATAGTTTCTTCTCAATATATAAGATCAAT
The DNA here is from genome assembly GCF_012295235.1 of Primulina huaijiensis. Taxonomy (NCBI): domain Eukaryota; kingdom Viridiplantae; phylum Streptophyta; class Magnoliopsida; order Lamiales; family Gesneriaceae; genus Primulina; species Primulina huaijiensis. The sequence goes on along the minus strand of NC_133319.1, from coordinate 3,301,936 downwards.
TCCGAATTGCTAATTAATTAACCCTCCTACAATTCTTCCTTATCTGGCTGTTTGATCCTCCAGTAAGAGGACTGATGTCACCCATTCTTATCATTGCTGCAACAAAATCATCGTTAAAAGCTTTAGGGTTCTTGCTATATGTTTCGACAAGCGAATCGGTGGATCCACCGTTGTAGAGTATTTGGTCAGAATGCAAGAGTCCTTTCTTCACCAGAAGAAGTTGGTAGTAATCGTTGTCAAATGTTGTTGGTGTTTTAAGGTCGAGAGGGGCCAAGTTGTTGTCTCCAACCCCATTCCGACTAGGGCAATTGGCTTGTCTTGTTCTTGCAAAGGATGGATCAATGTTGGTTTCGTTGTATATCCTGTTTCTAAACGATGTACATCTTGCTTGTCCAATGGTGTGTGCTCCTGCTTATCAAAAATCAAACATATATATAATCAAATTTGATATCCATAACATCAGAATATGTCATTGATATATATAATTCTATTATAAATATAAATCTATATGTATATATATAATAGAGCTAGCCTAGGATCGAATGGATGTACATTTACGCGATGCACGTACCCGACAAGACTACCATATCCTTTGCTGAGAGACCCCTAGCTTGGAATCTATTGACGAGGTTGGAAAGAGTAGAAGTGGGGGGAGGAATCACACCGCTGTTCGCAGATGAAAGGCTTGCTGTTAAGGAATCCCTTCTTCCGACTTTAACGTCCCAATTCGGTCCTCCGAGCTGCGAAATTAACGACATTAATATACATATTGTATGTACATGTCGTCATTTATTATTTGACAATTCTAGAATGGATGATATAAAATTCATAGATTTTATCAAACGATTAGATATGAACATGCATGAAATATATTCGTGCATGCATGGCAGTAGTCATCATCTATTTCATACGAGTCAATCGACGAGTGAGTACTGTGTTTGTGTATGTATAAGTTTTTCATTATCAACACTTTTACATATCGTTTGGCAAAATGAAATTACTCACCAGTACAACAGAATCTCTCGCGGCGATAGCGAGAATATCGGCACATGAGACGACCCCAGGACACACAGACTCGACCTTGGACTTGATATCATCAATTACGTTGAAACCCCTCACTGAGTTAATGTTTGGAACAGCAGTTTTCTCCCCAGTGAAAGAAGATGTGTCATCCAGAAGTATCGATCCATCGCACCCCTATCGATATTAGTAGCATTTTAGGAATTGAATTATGTAACAATTTGAATTTATTCGAATTATAACACATATGTGTGTGTGTGTGTGCGCGCTTGCTTGGAATAGCAAATATACTTGGACAAAGCAATCATGGAAGTGCAGGCGGAGAATTGAGGCACCCATGCGACGTTCCTTTGCCACGGCGGACTTAACCACCGATTCCACCACGTCGAACACCTTCGGACATGATTTTGTGTAATAACCAGTTGACAGTTGAGCGGAGACGCCTCCCACTGAAAATGCAGATATGACGACTAACCAACATATTGTGGTAATATTAAAAAGCATTATTACTGAAGAAAAGGAAACCATTTTGAATTCTTCTCTCAAAACAAGAGTAAAAGTTTGAAAAAGGGATAATATTAATTGGATGAATGATTTGTGAATTTTGATAAGCTATTTATAGAGTTCAAATGTAGCTCGACAAAACTTGTTTTGAAAAAAATAATAAGTGTTGGGTTTCAAATAATTCCAGTTTAAATTGCCTCAGTCAATCGCGCGACTAGTAAAATTTTTGAATCCTTCAATGCTGCAATTATTTTGGAGGGGGCAGGTTACCTAATTATGCATGCATGCCAAAATCCATTTGACTAATTGCTCACAAATGTAGAAAAGAAAACAAATTTTGGATTTGATTAGTGACTTTTATATTTTATTATAATAAATAAACTAACGATCCAGCAGGGGAAAAAAAATAAAAGGATAGCGTGAAATGAGTTAGACGAGGAAGTTGAATATAAAAGAGATCGGGGCAGGTTGAAGTTTTGTCAAAATTGAGTTAGTCTAGGCATGCATAACATATATAGTAACATGCGCATATGAAGCCAAAATATCATTATAAAGCCATGCGGGATTCGAATATTTACTTCCAAAATTATATCAAGAACCGAATTAGATGTGCGAGTTAGATACTTTCATAGGGTTTCTAAGATTATTGTAGGTATTTCATAGAGCTATCAAAACAGGTCATGTATGTCGTTTCCACCGGTGGCGGAGCCATCTTATATGACACCGGGGCTAGCCATCTTATAAGACACCAGAGCTTTAGCCCCCGTGGTCCAATTTTTTTTAAAAAAAATTATATGTAAATTTTGAATTAATTTGATATTAGCTCGGGTAGATCAATTTAAAATATTAAAAAATTATAGAGTTTAAAATTCTAGCTCGAGTAGAGCCATATTCCTGACTTCGCCACTGGTTTCAACCCGTCGTACTATGAAAAATAAGCGGATTATATTGAGTTACTATTTTATTGGATTGTTTAAAGACGGGTCTAAATGAGACAGCTTGTTCATGAGGATATAGCACCGGAAGTTACAAAATTAGTCATCGTTAATTTTGTTCTAAAAGGTAATGGGAACGAAAAAAATAATATATATGTTTATTTCATATTTTCAAAGTCCAAACAAAACCACACCACAGAGTAGAATAATTAGCTTTTAATTATTTATGATATTATATTACTCAATATTATTCATTCTATATTTAACTTATAACAACAAATAAACAAAACCTAATTTCATTAGTTTTAGTTTTACAAACATTATTAATACAAAGTGGAAACAATTTTGCCCCATTTTCAAAATGATAATAATAAATTAATTGTGCATTTAAAAAACTTATATATCGTAAATGAAGTTGTTAAAGAATTAAAAAAAATGATTATTCCATTATCTATTCATTAATATGTTAATTTATATTATTAATCTTCTAATCCTGTCAAATTCCAATCCTAGCTATATCATTTAAAACATTTTCATTTTTTCCATCAACTTATCCATCTCAATACCTGTTCATTGTCATGTATGAGAGAGTTTGGTTCTTGTCGTTGTTCAATTTGTTGGCTCCAATTAATTGTTTTGATTTTTTTATTTGACTTGATTATGTTCATTTTTCTCCAATTATTTTGAAGTTTCTTCAATTCAGACATTTTGACGTTAAGTTCAGTGGATGATGCAATTTTTAGCAGATGCTTTTTTTTTTTATATATATATATATAT
>NC_133319.1:3260915-3298529 GCF_012295235.1 Primulina huaijiensis | reverse complement strand
TTTTTTTTTTATATATATATATATATATATTGGATCGGAGATTGATTTAGATAAGGAGTTAATAAATAATTTGAACAAATTCTGAGAAATATTTTGGTTGGGTTGTAACACTGAAATGAAATTATCGTCAGTTGGGTATCATTAAGCTAGTAGATGGGTACTACGTAAAAAAAAACTCACTGACACAGTTTGAAACACAAATGACTTAAGTAATAATCAGTTTAGATATGAAATGAAAGCTAAAAACAGGGTAACTATAATGTAAATTGCACAAATTTGTTTTAGGATGTTCGGATACTTGAATAAATCATATGTCACCCCTTCTTCCTCACGAAAAGATTTTCACTAAAAGATTTTGAAAATTCCAATATTTTGTAGTAATCCGATTCAGTATGTCTTAACACTGCCTAACTGAAACTTCTAGTACATCACAGACTTAACAAAACTTGATCAGTACTGCCAGATTACAAGTATTTCAAAATGAAAACTCTTCGCACAAAAAATCCTTGATGATCTGATATAAACTCATGATTTTGTGCTTCTAAAAATCTTGATCAGTTTGTCTCTTGATAGCTTGAGAGAAATACATAATTCTGAAGGTTGGGAGAGCTTAAAGACTGATTGCTCACTTCCTCTATTTATAGGCTTCGATCGAATGGTCTGCAAAATGAAATCTGATTACCATTCCAAATGAGGTAGCCGTTAGTCATGTCGTTTTCCATATTCACTATCATTTCTTATAATAGTACAATATGTTAGTGCTCGCAGTATTCTGATATTTACAGGTAATCAGAGACTGTATCAGTATGGAAAACTTTATCTAAAGTTTCAAGAAATGTCTTTTGTTGAGCCTGACTCATTCAATTGGGTAGGGTCAACAATTGGCTTGAGTAAAAGTTGTTCTGATCAAGTGATTTCGACCATCGATTTTCCAATTAATAAGATCTTTGTTCGTTCTCATTTTAGTAATATTCAATTCGGTTGGACTATTCGTTAATCATCCAAAACATAATTGATCTAATATATTATATTAAATTGAATAAATATTATACTAATTCATACTATTTTTTTAGTTTTATTAAAGTACTATTATTAATATAAATAAATGTCATCAAAATAAAAATCAAATTTTAAAATTAATTTTATCAAAAGGTTAATGAATTTAACTATTATAATAAATTTGCCATTTTTTATATTAAATCGACCAAATGTTACATTAATCCATACCGTACATTCATTATTTATTAAAATTGTTAGTATAGAAGATAGAATTTAGAGAGTGTGAATAAACTTTTCAACTTTTTTTGAAACTCGAGTTGGTTTTAATGGTTGTTATATGTTAATGCATGTTTCTAGATCGGCTTCATGTAGTTAGACCACTGAAAATGGTTTTTCAAGTACGGAAAAGTTCGACAAAGCTAGTGATATGATATATATTCAATTAAACAGTCTTTTAACATAGATATAAAACAGATATATGAAAACAAACATGAGTTAAGTGAGTGAAAATAAAGAACAAGTAATATGGAATTGAAGTTTGAAATCAATACTATTTTATGTCTCTCATTCTTCCACTCAATGAAATAATTCACTAGAAGATTTTGATTTATACAACTTTTTCTGTAAGCCTACTTCAGTTAGGACTTATCTAATGACTAAACTGAAACTTTTACTATCTTTTACACAACACAAACTCAAAGACGAAGACAAAGACAAAGACAAAAACAAAGACAATTTAAAACTAAAATTACAATAAACTAATATATGAAGTAAAGATCATAAATGACGGACTAACCATGCCGAACCCGTCTTAACTCATAACTCAAATAGATTAACCTATTTTGATTCATTTCCAAATGAATTATTAAAATCTTAATTCAACCCATCTTTTTGCCATGACAAGTAAGGTCGACTCAAATTGACAACTCTACATAGCTATTTATAGAGTTCAAATGTAGCTACACAAAACTTTTTTTAAAAAAAAAAATGTAAGCTTGGGTTTCAAATCATACGAGTTTAAATTGTTTCGATCGATCGATCTCGCGCGACTGGTAAAATTTTTGGATCCTTCCACGTGCCTATTAATTGTATTTGACGGGTACCTAACGATGCATGCCTGCCTGCCAAAATCCATTTGACTAATTGCACACAAAACGTAGAAAAGCTAACAAATTAATTTTGGATTTGATTGGTGACTTTTTTTATGCTGAAAATAAATAAATAAATAAACTAATGACACAGGAAAAAGAATTAAAGATGGCGTGAAATAAGTTAGACAATAAAGTTGAATAAAGAGATCGGGTTAGGTTGAGGTTTTGTCAAAATTGACTTCATATTGGTTTAGTACATATATATATAATTAGAGAACAATATAACCATATAGTACTTGTGTATGTTGATCTAGTCAATTGTTGCACGTAATTAAAATTTATATGTAGCTCGAAAATTATACTAAGAAATTTTTATCCACATATCGTACTAAAAAAAAGCTGCTAGCGACGATTTTGAATTCCGACGTTTGAGTTAGTGAAATATATATTTTTTCATGGGGTTTAAAATTAATGTTGATGCTCAATCATATTAAAATAGCCAAATGTTTATGCTAGTAGAGCAATTGAAACGTGTGTTATATGGTTTAAAAGATTTGAATTGTATCATTACCATCGGTGCTCGGTCCTATACAGTTCATGCAAAAATATATATGTAGGCTTTTTTGTTTTTCCTCTTGAATTATTATATTTGACACAAGAGGTCATACTCATGAGAAAACTATAAAAATCTAGATCAAAATGTAGTGTTCGGTACAAAAGATAAGACATTAAATGATTATATATCTTTCTTTCACCGAAAGTTTGACTCAAGTTGAAAACAAATTATTAGAGTCTGTACATCATTTTGTTATCGATATGCATCATTCATCATCTTAGCACACGAACCAAACGTTAACGTAAAAATATGAATTAACTTAATTGGATAAAATATCCTTGTACTTTATTACTTACGTTTTTAATTCGTAAATATCTAGACGACTAGAGATGTAACACTTCTGATTATAAATAAAAGATATTACAAAATTAGTCATTGTTAATTTTGTTCTAATAGGTAACGTGGGAGGAAAATTCAAATGTAAAAGTTTACTTCATATTTTTTTAGTTGATTGCAATAACTAATTTCTTGATATTTTTGAAATGTTATCGGTATGCAAGCAGTCAAGCTACGGAAAATATTAATGAGAAAACATTTAAATAGTTAAAAAAATAAATGAGAACGTCTAACGAGTCATACAATATTTTTATTGCTCGGCTCGTGGATGAGATAGTGAATGATACATAATATAAGTATGAGAAATCAATATATTTAGATAAGATAATGATGCATGACATTAATATTTCGTAGAATTTAAGCCAAATATTGGACAAAATAAAAATGTGTAATCAATCGATGTCTTATCTTAGGTTAAAACAATACGCAGCGACTTAATTACTCTAAAGTCAAAGAAAGAAAACGAAAGTGTCCATACCAGCGACCATGTTTTGATTATTCTTAATTTTTGACGATTAACGCAATATTTTCAACCTATCTTTCCTATTGTGCTTAACTTTCTTGGAGATGCAGTATGAACAATCATCCTCTTCAAATTCAAAATGATAAAGAAAAAAAAAATTCAAATTTAAGTTTATTTTTCAAAAAATAAAAATTCTCCCATAGAAAGGTGTCTTATTAAATAACTGGTTAAATTGCTATGAGAACTGCAAGATCTAGTTACATTAAAATTTTTGTGAGATAGATCTCTCATTTGGATCATCCATGAAAAACTATTAATTTTTATGTCAAAAATATTACTTATCATTGTAAATATGAGCATGATTAATCTATCTAACGGATCTTTATATGTGAGATCATATTATAAAAGACTTGTTACACTAGCTACATAACATGAATGGAGACGATAATTTAATAAAATAATCAAGATTTTATATAGACAAGTAGAATTGAAAGCCTTGCATCATGACATCATGAAGTTCGTAATTAAGGCTAACTACTTATGATTGGACAAATTTACGATTTAAAATATATGGTGGAACAATTCCACGGCAATAAGTTATATTTTTTAAAGACTTTTGGTGGATTAGTGGTTAGAGAAACCAAGATTCGATTTGCATTTCTTAACTTGCATTATTACCTATTATTCTAAAGAAGACCCATCTTGATTGGTGGATAATATGAAGCTAATGCCTATACGGTTTTACCTTCGCTAATATACATCATTTTCAACATAGATTTGTTTTTTTATTTTATTTTATTTTATTTCCATTTATAATTTTCAAAATATTTTTTTTATATTTGTGATTGAAAATTTGTAATTTTTTGGTCTTGTATAATTATTTCTTTGATAGTTTGATCATCTATATTGTCGATTTTTTTAACTCATTATTTTTGTCTATTTTACGATTTTAATCATTTTTTGATGTGAAATTGACATGATATCAACATGGTGATATAATGGCAAACTTGGAAAAAGTTTTGGTGTCAGATGTCATGGAAAAATTAGTTAATCTAATACGTTCAAGTATTATAACATAATATAGAAATATAGATAATATATATGTATATAATAGATAAAGCCACAATCAGAGGAAAAATGAAGAGTGACACTATGAATAGCAAAATTTATTGCCCGTTTAATATATATATATATTATATATATATATATATATATATGTGACTTTATATGTGAATTTACATTTATATCCTTATTAATTACTTTTTTAATGTTGTCAATCTTATTAATTGCTTGTGTCTACCCACATTACCAATTTAGATTTTTTTATTTTTTTTAATTATGTAAATTAGTATTTGATCTCTTTTATGTCTACTCACATTATAATATGTTATTTTTAATCAAATGATTTAGATTTTTTTTATTTATCTTTTCTTACGTCAATTAAATTAATTAAATTTTAAAAATAATTCATTTTTGAATTATGAATTTTCTTTGGTGTCTTGTTAATTTTTTTTTCATGTCCTCATTATTTATTTTGGTGACTTTGGCTATAACTTATTAGTTTTAAAAACTATTTTTTGCAAAAGAAAATTTCTTTAATAAAATATGGTTAAAAACTTTATAACTGCTGGCTAGAATTTATGTGTTTAAATAAAAAAAATTTCACCCAACATTTTTTGGTGGTTTATATTTATAAATTATTTGAATAAAACAAAATAAAAGATCATTGTGATTAGACCCATCAATTTGAGTTGGGTCCGTCGATTGNTTAAAATTAAGATGTTAGTATCTTTTCCATAAATTATGGGTTGTTCAGCTATTTTGGTAGTCAATGAAAATCGAGTGTCAAAATTGACATTTGAAATGTGTTTTTAGATTCCTGACAATATGTTCGTCAACATATTATTTTTAAGTTATTTTTATCAGTATCGTGAATAAAAAACACGTTTATTGCAATAAATAAGTATTATCATATCTTTAAATTAATATCTACTTTCATGTTTGACATGTTATGAGTCTTAGCAAAATGTGGAACAGTAGATTCAAGCAAACGAATACACAAAATCTGGGGTGAAACCAAAATTATGTGGTAACAATAATTAAAATATAAACAAGTAAATTTTTAGTGAATTTATCGATGTTAAGATGCATAACAAATCTTATATCATAATATATAAAATTTCAACTTTATAAATGAAATAAATCATATATATATGAAATATACAAAATTTCATTAAAAATACAATCCAGTAATTTATTATATTGTGTTTTATTATCATAGAATTCTTGTCAAACTCAGTGATTGTGGATTTAACATCCATTAAATCAACAAACTAAAGAACGTGTCAATCAAATTAATTAAGTAACAACATATTATTGAATTTCTTGATTAGTTTTTTATCTTGATAATTTGTTTCATTTAATATTCATAAGACACCATTACTATAACTAAATACACGAATTTTTTTTTAAAAAAAATGTTCACAATGACTCAATCACTAACTTATACGGAAAAACAATTATCAACATAATATATTTAAAAAATTCTAATTAATTCAACACATATGCTACAAATTTTATAATTAGACTTTATATGTGAATTTTCATTTATCTCTTTATTAATTACTTGTTTTTAATGTTTTCTATCTTATTAATTGTTTGCTTTTAATGTTGTCTACCCACATTACCATATGTTATTTTTTATCCAATGATTTAGATTATTTATTTATTTTTTATTATGTAAATTAGTATTTGGTTTTTTTTTATGTCTACTCACATTATAATATGTTATTTTTAATCCAATTATTTAGATTTTATTTATTTATCGTTTCTTACGTCAATTAAATTAATTAAAGTTTAAAAATAGTTCAGTGTTGGTCCCTTACATGTCACCTGATTTTTAAATTTAGAAGCATTATTAAGTTTTCAGATAGTTATGTGGTAACAAGAATTAAAATATAAACCAATAAATTTTTAGTGAATTTATTGATGTTAAGATGCATAACAAATCTTATATCATAATATATAAAATTTCAACTTTATAAATGAAATAAATCATAATGAAATATATAAAATTTCATTAAAAATACAATCCATTAATTTATTGTATTGTGTTTTATTATCTAAGAATTTTTGTCAAACTCGGTAATTGTGGATTTAACATCTTTAAATCAGCAAACTAAAGGGCGTGTCAATCAAATTAATTAAGTAACCACATATTTTTGAATTTATTGATTAGTTTTTTATCTTGATAATTTGTTTCATTTAGTATTTTAAATGATAAGACACCGTTATTATAACTAAAGACACAAATTTTTTTTAAAAAAAATGTTCATAAGGACTCAATCAGTAACTTATACGGAAAAACAATTATCAACATAATATATTGAAAAAATTCTAATTAATTTAGCACATATGTTGAAAATTTTATAATTAGACTTTATATGTGAATTTTCATTTATCTCCTTATTAATTATTTGTTTTTAATATTTTCTATCTTATTAATTGCTTGTTTTTAATGTTATCTACCCACATTACCAAATGTTATTTTTAATCCAATGATTTAGATTTTTTATTTATTTTTTATTATGTAAATTAGTATTTGGTTTCTTTTATGTCTACATTATAATATGTTATTTTTAATCTAATGATTTAATTCTATTTATCTTTTCTTACGTCAATTAAATTAATTAAAGTTTAAAAATATTTCGGTGTTGGTCCCTTACATGTCACCCGATTTTTAAATTTAGAAGCATTATTAACTTTTCAGATATAGTTGTTAATTGAATTATAATTAATTTTTTTTCAAATTGAAGAAATACACAATAAATTCATATAAGCATAATTAACAGAAACATTTAAATGAAATATTGGATTTATCGATCATCAAAATGAGAAAAAAAAAAAGTTTGATCCTTGAGTGTGAAGGGAGATATTTAAAGAAAGTCATAATCGCCACAATTAAATAGTGCACCCACGTCCATTTATCACTGTAATTTGCAACTAAATGGTCAAAAAAAAATTCATGTATTATTTTTATATCATATTTAAAATAATTATGAATCCAAATTTTCAGTATTTTAAGTTGGTCTTTTTTATGAAAAATAATCGTGAATAAATTAAAATTTAAAATTCTTATATTTATGTATAATGTCACATCTTAATATATCAACCTAAGTCCAGGTAATAAAAAACTATAAAATGAATTATTCATCTTTAATTTACACAAATTATATAGTGAAGATATATTTCGATTAAAACAATAAGTAGAGTATATGTTCACATATAACAAAATAAATAGACAAAAAAAACAATAAATAAAAATATTTTTGTAGACATGGATATATTTTTTTGTTTTTATAACTTTTTACATTGAGATGTAAATAATAAAAGAGAAAAAATATTAACTCTTTTGGGTTGTACAAAAAATAAAAATAGAAGAAGAAGTGTTGTTTTTCATACAAAGAATTTAGTTTCCAAATTTAAAAAAAAATTATACTATAAAGTTATATCTACTTTTCAACTTTATAAATACAATTAATTTTTCTCAAAATAAAGATACAAAAATTATTCCGTGAAGATATTTAAACAATTAATAAAATTAAAGATATTATTTTCTAAAGATAATATCAATATGACATTACTAATTTAATTGTGTTCATTATACTCATGTGTTATGAAATATTAAAATATATGTCATAAGAGACAGTAAAAAGATAATTTATTGTCAATATAAATTGTAAATAAATAACAACATCCAATCAATATTTTTTTATTAGTACGTCAGTACTTTTTATGTGATAACAATAACAACATTCAATCAATATTTTTTTTATTAGCACGTCACTTTTTATGTGATAATAGATTGTTGTAATAATATGCAGTTTATAAAATATAAGTATCTAATAAATTAAAGGTGACTAGGAAATTAGAAACATACAGTAACACTTATTGTCAGTTTACATGAAAGAAAATAATAATCAACATTGTAAATAAAAAAATTGCAGATCATTGATTGCCCAAAAAATTGTAATAACTGAATATTATAATAAAATATATGCATTTGTTTAGAAAATATGACAAATAATAAAAGAAAACAATATGATAACAAAAATATGAGAAAAATTTGAGTAGTCAAAATATATATTTTTTTCAATTAAACAAATATGTTTTTCCAAATTAGTTACATATGCGTAATTAACACGAGTTGTCAAAATTTAATAATATTATCATTATCTTTTGTTGAGTTAATTAATTTTATTTTTAATTCTAATTACTCCAACATATGTTTCTTACGTACAACGCACGTGTATTATTTTTAGTATATATATATATATATGAAAAATGAAGAGTGACACTATNACCCCTAACTCCACGCATAATTAAGAATCAGTCCTCTTGTAGTGCGTAAAAGAAAATCCTATTCGACACCTTCAAAAGGTAAGTTTCACTCAATCTATGACAAAATTGTTGCACAAATCGAACTCAAATTGGCTAAAACAAACATTTTTAGAACACAAACTCTTCCTCGACCTTATCATTTGAAGATCCTTTATCTTTCATGGCTTCTAAAGCTTCTGCAGTTGAATCACTGATGTTCAGCAGATACTGTATCCGGGATCGTTTTTCATCAGCAGGGTCACTTTTCACAAACACGAGGAATAAATCCGCTAGTTCCTCCGGCACCTCCCACGACAAGGGAGTGGAAGGGACCGCTTTATCACATGCTAACATGTTGTTGAGGGAATTAACCTGAAAGTTCACACAAAAACAATGGGCACCGGTTTTTACACCTTTTACGTATCAATTAAGAATTGGAGAAAAAATTAGAACTAGTACGCACCACACCCGAATGGTTTCTTTGTCTTAATAGTGCCACCGCCTGAATGAGCGAGTTTGATAATCTAGTGCGAGCAAGCTCAAGAACAACTCCTTTGGCTTTCTCAGGATCAATGTTGAGATCTTTCGGGATTTTCTGATACAGTTCCTCTTCATCAAACTCTCCGGTACCAGCCGAAAAGATATCGTCCACAGTTTTTTTGAAGAGGGACTCCCGTAAACTTTCTGATATCATGGTATCTACTTCGACCCCATTTTCTTTGAGATCGCGAATTTCCTTAATGTTTAGTCTCCCCCGACCTACAGCAGTTTCAAGAGCTGCTGACAATTTCGTAGTAGTTATGCTTTTTATGATATTTTTAGCATACTGAGGTGGCAAGCCAACATTCTTCTGCAACACGTCTAGCTGCTCCATCCTAGCTTTAGTCAACTGTCCATCAGCTAAAATTACCTCAGCTTCTTGCCTGAACGCTTGCTCCGCTAAGCTCCTATGCACGTCCACGATCTCCTTGTCTGACATCCCAAGTAAGCCACCAAGTTGGTTAAGCAAAACATACTCAGAATCATCCTTCTTTGTGGTGATTTGGGCACCAAAAGGAATCCTGGTCACTTGACCAGTAAGACAAAATAGCAAGTACGTTTTGTAAAGGTCGGCTCTATCCCTTTCTTGGAGGTCATCTCTCAGGTTTATCTCCGTCTGGACTGGTTTCCCTTTAGTATCCTTGCTGGGTCTTGCTTTCCGGAGCGACTGTAAGGAATCCCATTCCTGCTCATCCTCCATCTGTAGTTCTTCTGTCTTGGTAGGTTCTTCAGGTGTTGATTCACCTTTGATATCTGCAACCAGTTCAGTAACAACCAAGCTATTGAAAGCAATCATTTTCTTGAGTTCCTTCGCTGATTCAGTACGACTTCCAGCCGCCCTTGCTCGCTGAATGTAGCTTACGAAAATCTTACGGACCTGCGCACAACCAATAACATAACTATTCAGATTAATCAAATCAATGGTAGCTCACAAGATTCGTAGAAACTTATTGAGTATATAATAAGCCCCCAATTAAATCAGTAGCCGACCAAATGGCTGACATACCAAATAAAGATAATCAGAGGCAAAAGAGCTCTATCTAGGATCCCATAGATTCTATAGGATAATAATGTATTGGTTCATTGGGCACTTACTGCCTTGCTAGCAAGAGACATAGCAACCTCCCTGGTTAAACGCAAACCAAAAGCAGCTTTTCTGACAGACTTTTGGATCTCTGCATCATAGCCATCGACTCCGGCAGCAATTGCCTCCTTGACGACCTGTTGAAGTGATTGGACAACCAATTAAATGACCTAGTAATTATAATTATGATCACCTAACACCATCACCTCAAAGGTTGTGATTCTTTATGCACGACGATAAATTATAAGAACTCTGGACCTATTGAGGTGGGCCTGAAGCAAAAATGTATAGCGCAGTAGATGGTGATAATAATATGTGAAAAAGATTCATATCTATGAGGAGATAAGAGCAAAGTATTGATTTAAGAATATTACACAAGTGAGAAACATTTTTCAAGACACAAATTATTTTACAAAGTGACCACAAATTCATTATTCTGAACAAATCCCCTGTATTCCATGGACTAAACTTAAGGTTGCATTTGGATTTACGGATTTCAAATGTATTCAAATGTATTTTTATTATCAAGGAAAGTAAGACCATAAACTTCGAAATCATTTCTTACATATATATATATATAGTATTTCATGTTAACAAAATATATTTCATGTTCACTCAATAATGTTGTCATTTGAAATTCATTCTAATTTGTATAACTAATGTGTAAATAAGTAAATCGAAATCCATAAATAAGATTTGATCTATCGTTTCATTATTAACAATAAAACTGTGATCGAAATCCATGAATTTAAAACCATCACCTCAAATGCAGCCTAAGGTTGCTCTGAAATCCATCAATACAAATGCGACATAAAGAGTAGATTTTGTCAAATGAGAGATAAATGCATCAAATACCTACACACTTAGCTTTGAATCAAATTTTGATGTAGAAGCACTTGGCATAAAGAAATCACTATGTTAAGCATGGTTTTTTAAGTTTTTTGTAAAAGCAGAAACAGTGCCTAATTAGTAAAAAACAATATTTCTGGAATTTGACATTTTATGTTTTTTTTTAATTACAAAAAATACTACTAATTTAAACAAAACAGGTTTTAAAAAAACATTTTATTAGAAAAGTTTCTCCACTCTTAGACAAATTGAAAATGTAAAGTTCTTATGTATGTTTAGGATGCAACCTTTCGTTTGACAGAGGGGCGTTCTAAATACTAACTTAGGAGTTAGGATGCAACCATTCGTTTGATAGAGGGGCGGGCGTGCTAAATCCTAACTTAGGACCCACAAACTATTATTATGTTATGTATCTAGAAATTGCCAAATAAACACGCTAGGATGCAACCATTGGCAAGTATTTATAACTGGTGGGGCTGTAAGACCTGGCTAGAAGTGGTCTTTAATTTTCAACTTCTGGTGAATTTTAACCTCTTACAAAAAAAGGATTAAAAACCAGCCTCCCAATTTATAAACATAAAAGAACCAACAGAAAATAACAATGTTACCTTCTCAAACAAACTGCCACAGATATCAGCATGAATTGCATCAATAGTTTCTTTTGGAATGCATAAACTAATCTGTATCTTCTCTAATGTTTCCACATCCTGATCACTGAGTTCACCTTTGTCAGCTACCAATTGCTGAAGTCTTTTTCGGTAAATTTCTGACCAATAAAAAAGTGACACTTTCAGGAACGAAATGTAGTACACGATTAGAGTAACTCGTTGAAACACCAAACAAATATAAATACTTAAAGACTCTACAGAAAAAAGCTTCCAACACAATACAAATGTTATCCCTCATAAAATAAACTGA
Source organism: Primulina huaijiensis (assembly GCF_012295235.1). Classification (NCBI taxonomy): domain Eukaryota; kingdom Viridiplantae; phylum Streptophyta; class Magnoliopsida; order Lamiales; family Gesneriaceae; genus Primulina; species Primulina huaijiensis. Next base: position 3,286,254 of record NC_133319.1, on the reverse strand, counting down.
ACCTTTGTGAATCTCTACGGCCTTATGTGGATCAAAGTGTAACTCTTCACATAGATTTTGAAGATAGGCTGCTTTACTAGCAGCAGCGGCCAAGGTGCCACTTGACACTGCTTGCTGAAGCCGTTTGCGATATACTTGGGAGGTAACTTCCATAGCAATTGACTCTGCTTCTCGCCTTCCTAAACCAAATATATTCCTTAATTGATTAAGTGCAGCAAGCTACGATAAAAACAAAAGAATGAAGTTAGTACCAATTTTTTTTTTAAAAAAATGTAGAATCAAAAACAGAAAACAGGTAAGCACGACAAAGTTTAGCTGATAGAGATATTAAGTATTTAATATATTTAATCTCTAACAGCACAAATACCATTAGGCATAGGCATAAGCAACAAGGTATCTCATTGTAAAGAAATACATAAAAATAATATGGTGGTGAATGTTGAATATTCACAATAAAATAATGTAACAATAACCAAAAGCGTCAGTTTTCTTTCAATCAATAATCCACTGAGCTGAATCTCTTCAACGTGCGTACACACTTAATAGAACGCCCCTATATTAGTATATTGTAGGATACCGCCCAACAACCCACAATAATCAGAAGTTTAAGCGTGTTTACCCATTCGACGTGGTAATAGGCGAACAGTTCAACACTAAAATGGGGTAGACCGTAAATATCACAGAGTCCACAACCATAAGTTACTAGGAAAGTATTATGCTGAATAACTTGAATGATAGTTTACAACATTTCAGTAAAGAAAATAATGAAATAAATATTTAGAAAGTGATGAAAACATGTCGGTCAGAACCTTTTTTTCTTCCATGAGTCCCCCCGCCAAAGCATCTGTCACATATTCTCTGTACAAAAGCTTTAAGTCATCGATTTTTCTGTCACCATCATACTCCCCACCTAACTCAAGAAAAAACAAAGCTTCGACTGACAACTACATATAGGAAATACGCCCAAATAATCTTCAAGAAAATAGTATCAGAGAGCCTATAGAGTATTCAAACCAAGATGAATAAGGGATTCAAAATTGCTCAGTAATAATACCTACTAAAGACACAGGCCCAACACCCCTAGCAAAGCGACTAGAATCCGGATGGCTCTTGAGAGAAATTAGGAGATTATTAAATGCCAGAATCTTGTCAAGTTCCTCGATGACACGATTCCTGTAAAACATACACAGCTTGTTGGGCATTCATATTACAAAGATTGTAAACATTGTGGGACTGTTTATTGCTGACAAAACAAAGTGGGGAAGAAGACAAACTATAGTTGCACAAACAGCAAAAAAAACAGATTAACGAACTGCAGGCTGTCAGTACGAGGATAAGGCTCTATTATTAGGTTATATTTTTCAAACAAATCTTTGAAATCTTGATAAGACCAAACTCTGCCAAATCAACTGATTTACATTTTAAACACAAGGCTTTGCTGTCTTATAATAATTTAAGCACGAGTCATTCAACTTTAAGGTTTCTGCTCATAACGTGTACCAATAAATTTTCACTAGTTAAAAGGTGTTATAGTTCTTATTTTAACTTTATCTCCATAACCAACAAAGAAAACGCAATTTACACAGGCTGATGAATTACAAATGAATCACAGAACCAAGTCTCAACACCCTGCACCAAGGCAACTACAAGGGACTAAAACAAACTTAAATAAGTAGCACATTGCAATAGTTTCAATATTGAAGCATAATAGTTTCATACCCGGCTTTAGTTCTGGACTTCAATAGATTGAGAGCTGTTGATATATTTTGCTCCACAAGCTTTCGTGTATGCTCACTAAAGATGTCTGCAGCAAGCTGGGGAAAAAAGAACCGCCTTTGAAAGACAGGCACAGTACGTCTCTTCTCAATCTTATATATTCAACAGTATGGCCAGTAAAAATCTGATGGATACATATTCTATTCGGTTCCCAGAAAATTTTTGTCTATTTACCTCATCAGAAAGTCGGTATAGAAGTTGAGCTTCTCTGAGGCTGATCAACTGACTCACGCTAAGATCTAGCAAACATAAAGACACATAAATAAGTTGCATTGTCAACCTACTACTCATTAGTCAAGTGTAGAATGTAGCGATTAATTTACTAAAGTAATAATTAAAGCAATAATAAGTAAGAGATCATATACACATATTGGAAGCAAATTCTGCCAGATGGAATCTACATGAATCAATCTAAGCAAAAAACTTACATCTTAACAACATTCAGCTTAAATGCAGGACATCTAAAGCGGTGCATTACCCGATTAACAGTTCAAGTCGCTTTAAGATGCATTACTGTGAAAATTTTTTTACATTTTTCACATATTTATTCTTGGTTATCTGTCAACGCAGAAGCCTAAATACAAGTTAAATAAATGAATTAAAACGTAAAAACATGCAAAATTTTGTTTGAAAACATTTCAAGACCAACCATAGGAAATAAATCTAACAGGATTTTCTATAAACAAAAAATGACACCAAGAAACTTGTGGGGTGCATGTGCATTAAACAATCATGTAACGGGTATTACCTTGGGCAATCGATTTCAATCTGAAAGCATAGAGTCTCTGGGCGTTATCCCGAACAGCAACCTCAACCTGACAGAAAAGGTAATTTGAAGACTAAAGAAATTCGAAAATGGAGCATTGGATTTACAGAACCATCGACTTCAATTTTATCCACAGTTACCCAAAGAAAACACTAGAAAACTTCAGGTCAAATATGTCAAGAAAATATCACGGGAAAGCCTTACAATGCATAAATACCTGGGCATCAGTGACCTTGAGCACGCGTTTCCAGGGTAACAGGAAACCTGATGCTTGGCCAAACACAAGATTTGACACGTATAACAGCTTCTGAAATGCCTGAAGCAGAAACATAAAATATATACAAGCTCAAATCACTGTGTCCTAACAGATGAAATATATAATATCAAAGACTATCAAATAACATCCCACCCGACGTTGATCCACGTCAGCATCACGATCCCCTGTTTCAAGTCTTTGCCTGGTAATCCGCTTACCAATCTGAGAAATCATGATAAAAAAAACTTCAAACAAATAATCCCCATAGTAAACTAAAGCCACAATTATTATCGTTCTTCCATTAAACTCAAGAATCACAAACAATCGTACCTCCATGTGTACTGATGCCGCCTCTGGGTCATCAATGCCCAAGGATTGTTTGAATTTAATTATGGTCTCAACTTCATCACCTTTGAGATCTTCACCTCCAGGAGGAAGGACAGCCGATACAAATCTAATATTGAAAGCAGAATGATAAACAAAAAGGGTCTGAAAGTTTTTTTAAATATCGTTATCAATTCTTAAATCTTATTGACTGTGCATGCACGTTGAATGGATTGGATATGCTTTCATTTGTTGAAACCCACAAAGCATTATTTACTTATCATAACTCTAGCATGTGAAAACACATTGATCCATATAAACAATAGAAAACCGATTTTTCATTAGCTGGAAAATATTTGAAAACATGTCTGCACATACAAACAAACTGGTTATAAAACTTTATATTTGACCAAACAGCTTACTACTTACTTGCCGTATATATCGCAAAGCTCCGCATTGAATGCTGCATTTTGTTTGCTAACACCGTATCTGAAATATTGTACAACGAGAATACAATAGAAGCAAAAAATGATAAGGTTCACAATCATGCCAATAGTAATGAAAAAATTAACAATGAGCAAGAGTAAAAAACTGATTAAAGTCGAAGAGGGGAGGGGGTAGAGAGAGGAGTTTTTTGGGAAAAAAAACGCCTACTGTATGTTTTAAAAAAACTAGGCCTCAAAATAAAACATACAGTAGCCTAAAAATCTAACTGCCCGTTAGGAAAAGCTAATACAAATAAAGAAAAATTAAGATTGTATTAACAAAAAAAATGAGATGATGACCTTATAATTACAAAAGTATGTACATTAAAATGTCCAAACAATAGAGAGAAAGTGTTCTTTTACATCCACTCCTGGCGACAATCACCAGCACTCTACTCTTGAGCAATTCCCTTGTTTGCCCCTTCAAATTGGACAGTTATCATTCGTGGTCCAAGTTTCCTATTATCTATTCGCCTCACAAGTCTTCCAGGTTAAAGTAGTCCAAATATCTTGTTTCTGAGTAACTGATAGATCTAAGAACTCTAAAACTTGATGACTGAGAAACTCATTTATTCATTCCTGGAAGTTATTGCAACCAAGAAAATGCAAAAGCATGGTTCGGTACTCCTTGTAGGTACCATCTATTGGCTACTGGACTTGGACCAATTATTCATATCATGATTGTATGTTAGAAACTTCTACATGTTTTGGAATATATCAGTTCTGTAGGTTTCATCAATCATTATAGAATGAACTATAGTAATAGACGTATCGCTCGTGACACAACTAAGGATAGCCAGTAATAAAGTAGTTTTGCAGCAAAATTAATCAGACAATCATCAGATAAAAATTTATGAAAACCACAACATGCTGTGCAGTAAAATTAGAGTACTTGTTTGCTATGGCTTCAACGTCTTCCTTCTTCAGAGCCCCAGGATCATCACAACCCACAACGTAATTGTGCAAACTAGCAGCCGCGACTTCTGGCACACAGGAATTCAGCGCAAAAGCAGCCCCAGCTCCAGCTGCCCCAAGAACCACAGCCCCACCTATCCCGGAATTGCGTGACCCACCAAACCTAATCCCGAGGCCATATCCAGCAGCAACGGCAGCGGAAAAGATAAGTGCGGAACTGGCAATTCGAATGGGTGGCGACATAGCCGCCACCAGAGACTGGACGCCCGTCAGCTCCCTCTTGTCTCCAAAAACATCAGACTTGACTACGGCGACTGGGGGTTGGGAAGAAGCGCGGGTGACGGATATTTTGTAGCGGCGGCGGCGGAAATGGGTTTTGCACTGGCGAAGGGGGAAGGGCGTGCAGATAAAGTGAGGTGGAAGAAGAGTTGTGGTGCTTGGAGAAGATGGATTAGTAGCTGTACGGATAATTGATGGGTTCATTGCAAATTTTGTGTATATGATCTCCGTTTACCTCGCTAGGCTTATGCTGGAGACTGCAGAGATAGTAGAAGCATGTAGGGGTGAAGAAGAAGAAGATAAAAACCTGCTTAAGTTCTTGTCAGGTTGCACATCTCCATCCTACAGTACATTATTAATTAAGCATTGGAATAGATAATTAAGTATTGGAATAGACGGATAAACAATGCAACTCATCCATTTTGACGATTTTATTCAATTGCAAAAACTTGTGTTAGACGATTTTATGTGTCGTATTTTGTGAGACGGATCTCTTATTTTAGTCATCCATGAAAAAATATTACTTTTTTTGCTAACAGTATTACTTTTTATTGTGAATATCAGTAGGGTTGACCCGTCTCACAAATAAAGATTTGTGATATCGTCTTATAAGAGATCTACTCTTATTTATATTTTATTTGGAGTATTTCCACCCATATTAATGATTTTGTATTATATTTAGAGTATCTTGTATTTTTAGATCATCAATATATATGTTAATTTAAAAAAAAAATATGAGGACTCATATAACATAATCTAATGATATTGAAATAGTAATGATTTTGTATTATATTTGGAGTATCTTGTATCTTTGGATCATCCATATATATGTCAATTTTTTAAAAAAAAATATGAGGACTCACATAACATAATCCGATGATATTGAAATAGAGTAAGATAAATGAAAACAAATTCAAACAATTTTTTACTAAAAATTGTTATTAAAAATCATTTTTAACAAAATCTTATTATAAAATATCATTCGTTCGCGATGTCTTTTTAATGTACAATTGTCTCAATTTCAGATAAAATTTCGGGTATATATGTAGAATATTTTTATTAAAAAAAAGTTTTCTCAGATTCCGATTATAAATTCCATATCACAGAGATAATGGCCAAGTGAGTGTGTTTGACGTCACCCTAGGCCTTCTTGTTAAAATTTTGTTTCTCTGAATATCTTCTGCGAACTCCAATCGCCACATGTTTGTTTACTCCTGCTAAAAGTAGTGAACTCCAGCAACAAGAATAAACTTTTCAAGTTAATTCTCCACTTAATCTTCCGCTTCCCACGACACTGCTCCTCCGCTGCTGCTGGAGACGGCCCACAAATGGGAATCTTTTCGCAAGAAGAAAGTAGTCATGCGCGTTGGCTATGTTGGTTCCGATCACCGACGTATCATTCTCTATATTTTTTTTTCCTGTGGTGGTTCTCGGCATGGCTGATTTATTCATTGCAGAGGTTTTTTCTTCTTGTACCTCATCGTTGTACCTTTCTGTTGGTGATAATTTCTCTTATGCGCCGTTGGTTTGCAAATTCATTTTCAGACCCTTCAAAGGTTCCATGGAAGGACTGGGTTGAAATACTTGACGAAAGATTCCTGAAATCCCAATTGAATGAAGTTTTTGGTTGCTTGGAATGCGTGGAAAGAAGGTTTTAGAGTCTCGAAAAAAGATTGTGGTTTGATTGAAATTTTATGAATTTTGTTATCTTATTATTAAATATTTATCAGTTCCAACTTTTTTCTGCTTATGTTTAATTTATATTCATTTATTTGTTCAGTAAATGTATTTCAGCATATGGGTATATATTAGCAACAAAAAAAAAAAACCATGGTTCGTCTAAATATTAATGAAATTCGTTGGCGTCGAATCAGTTAGCAAAATGTGATGAAGTACACATTGTGAAAATGAAGTGTTTTTGTTTCAGCTACCAATCCAAAAGCATCAAAGTACCATTTAAAATGCATTACTAATTACATACATTGAAACACGAATTCCATCCACCGACGGAGCACCTTATACCGAGTCTAATCAGTAAAATAGATAATATTACATCAAGTGGTGGAATATAAAGTTGATGTCTAACTGATATAGAAGGCCAAGTAGGTTGGTTTATGCAGAAATCAAGCATCAACACATCTCTATCACAATAGTTTCTTTTCAAACAACCCGTGTTGGCGAGACCTTAACATAAAATGCAAAAATGATCATAACCAATTATTCCAACGCATATAGGTACCGGCGAGCACCATACTGTGCGAGTACGAAAAAGTGGGTGACACTGACAGATAGAAAGTTGAACAGATAAATGCTTGGACATGATACGAGTAGCACGTTACAAAAGCGGGACGGAGCACAACATGCCCCCCTGGTTGCAAATTATATTAATGAAGAATGTTCATTCTGTAACGTCATGTGTTCTCCAGTAGACGTTCGAGGTGAAACTCAGTCCCAGTCCAAATAAAGAAAAGTAAATACTTTCCAACATTTACATCAGCAAAAAAATGAACCTGATTTTTGCTGACGTCTTCCATGTCGACTACACTTGACAGATTTGCCCTTTGATAGATAAGGGCACAGGCTTCACATTGTCAATTTGTCATGATATCAGCGAAGTAGTCTTTTGAGCAATTTTTGGAGGTTACCGCATGAATGGAACCAAGTATCTAAACTCTGTTCCATTTCCATTCGACAAGAAGAATATCTTCTTCCAGTTGTCCACCGAAAATGATTCCCGTTTAACTAGTCTTTGCCTGTCACATGAAATGTAATATTCAAATTTTGAAATTTATTAATCCGCAACAACTTGATGTTTTTTTATTTATAAATGATTCCCGTAAACATAAATAAGGAAGCGCGAGAAGATTCATATAAGTTGCATTATTCTTGAAATGAATATTATAGAGGATCTAAACTGTAATAAAACTGAAACGATGTGACCTCTGTGGAACCAAAGATTGCGCTCCTTATCAATTGGCAATAAGAATTGGACAGCAACCCTACCCCGCCAAAAATTTAATTGAGTTGTTGATTGAAAAATGGAGGCAAAAGCTTCAACTAATACAAACGTATTTCAATGCAATAAAACCTCGCGGATTTTCTTTCTTGGCAGTGAAGGGATAGAGTTGGTTTAACTGTGTTATCTAAATCCTTCTGATGAGGATGATAGAACCAAGAAAAACTATAACTTCAGATGCTTTAATTAGTTTAACTCTAAATCGGGATTTTGAATTTCTGACACGATGGTACACAACCCTAGCAATACCGTAGAGAATCAAACCTGAGATAGTAGTGGCAGACAGTATCGGCTTCATCCAAATTGTACCTAGGCATATTTATTCGAGCATTGATGGGAACATCGGGTAGTTCTTGCCGCAGTTTTCCAACAGCAGTTGAATGAGAAAAAACACCCACCATCATATTCTCATGCATCATAGACCTAAATGCATTGACCTAGGCAGCAAAATTCACTTAGAACAACAAATATGGAAAAGTAAATATTTGTAAAGTTTAACCGCCGAAATCATGTCCATTTTAAATCTCATCTAAATTTATAATTATAAGTGTTACCAAGCAAGAACCATGCTAGGATTCGAGAGATGGTAAATGAAGTTTATTCACCCAAAAGAAAGCTAGATGACAACAACTTTTGACATCTATTAGACGAAATTTATCACTAAGGCTTTCTGATAGACGTCACAAGTTATCTCTTCATTATTCAAAAATCTAATTGAAGAAATTCGTGAATAACAACTAGGAATGGCAATGGGTAGGGTATGGGTCGGATTTCATACCTCCATNTCAGAGACTTCGAGAACATTTATAGTATTATAAAATATAAAAATTTATGTTCGAAATGTTTATTTTATGATATAAATAATAATACGTAAAAAAAAATTATACCCTTCTTTAAATCCATCGTTCAATAGCTTAATTGATCGCAAGCCCAAACTGATATCTAACGTAAAATTAACCTACCAAACTGATTAAGGGACTTCTAATTTAAATCAAAACCGACAGACTATCACTTTAAACAAGATCGTTACAAAGACCTTATCGATCAGTTATTAAATATCAGAACCTAAAGTAATATAGCTTTTTGTTCATACCGATCAGTGTTAAGAATCAGAGTGACAGTTTCTGACGTCATAAGTCAACTGATATCAAATAAGATGATGAATCACAATAAGTACATTTGCAGTCATGAATGAATATTTTTTGTACAAGTTATCGATGAAGATTATGATTGACTATATATTAAAAAAAACACATTTTTTTTCAAGGGTAGGTCTCCTGTACAATCAGGGATGACAATGGGTAGGGTATGGGTCAGATTTCATACCTCCATCTCCATACCCATTTATTTAATTCATCCCCATACCCATCATCGGGTATTGAATTTCATACCCATCCCTATACCCATCGGATTATCGGATACCCATACCCTACCCAAATACTCAATTATCATATACAATTGAATTTTTTCAAATTTAAATTGCTTCAATGAAGTTATGAATATTTAAAAAATTATTTAAATGAACAATAAGAAAAATTATTCACGCTTTATAATAAGAATGTGTGTGTGTGTGTGTGTGTGTATATATAATGAATTTTATATATTTTCTTCTCTTTTAATATACAAAGCATCGTTTTCTTTAATTTTCAAATTTATGATTATATGAATTGAAAACTCCGAAAATCGGTGGATTGACTGATGAATCTTTAATATAAATAAATATAATTACTATATATATACATATATACATACATATATATATTTATATATATTAATTTAAACGGGTATTCGGGTCGGGTGTGGGTCGGATTATATCAAACCCGCCTCAGTACCCGAATCCGAAAATACCCATACCCGATTACCCAATTATTTAATCGGGTCTAAAAATCCCTCCATACCTTCTTCTATTCGGGTCGGGTATCGGATCCTCCAACGGGTTCGGAGGAAATTGCCATCTCTAATAACAACGAAATGAATTGCATGTATACAAACAATAAAAAGAAAATTTTGAGCAAATTATCAGCAAGCATATCCGTTCTTACAGTGGCCAAATTTCGGGCATGAACAGCTCGGCAAGAACGAACTGTTACAGGCTCCTCGTAATCACAGAATGTGAACCAATTGTTATACTGTTCAGGTCAAAGTAACATAAGTGAGATAGAGGTCAAAAATGTTTCGAAAAAATAAACCAGCTGCAGCCACCCCTCAAAAAAACATTTTAAAACAACACAAGAAGTTAAAAGACTCACTTGATCGATTGCAATAAGAACAGGGACACTTGTCACTTTTGACAATTCCTCCCTCAACCGAGCTACCACTCCAACAGCAGCGTGCGTGTTATTTATTCCAGCTTCAACAAGCTCAAAAAGAGTTGCGTCTTTTGAAATTTGCATTTTATCACTACCTTTTGTCCACCCAACACCAGCACCTTCTCCCAACAGAATAGGATCATGCGTGCTGCACTTTAATCCTTGCAGACATGACTTGTTGTACTTCATAAAATCCTATAAGAAATGCAGAATTTTAAGTGTGCATTGAAAGTGCATGAGCATTGTATAGAAGGTGCCAAGAAGAGTAGCTAATGTATCAAATTTCTGATTTCATTTGGTACCATTTGTATTAAATACCATTAATCAATCAACAAAAATCAATCTCTAATGTCACGATTTAGTTGACAGAAAATATTTCAAAATTCATCAATGAGTTCAGGCACCATAGTTTTTTGAAACTACCTAACATTTTTTTTAAAAAAGCATTATTTTACCTTCTTCTCAAACAAAACAATAAAATACTAGGAAATAAATTGGATGTAATATATCCAACATCCAGCAAAACACTCTCAATTTAACACACATTTATACAAGTGTAGGTCCCAATTGTATTTTATTTATGAGCTTCATATGTTTTTAACATATACAATGCAGTCATAGCGAATGATTGCCCTGATTTAGCATAGACCAACTCTAGAAACACACTATCTTTTGCATTCATACTCAAGGAGATCGCATCACCAAAAATAAGAATGATAATTGCCCATGGTAAATAAAATCATTTGCCAGAAAGAAAGAAATTTCGCACCTGCAAAATGTTTGCAGCTTGCACAGGTGTATCCCATAGACCAGTATGAGGATTTTTATAAAAAAGTCCACCATGTGTCCAATCTTTACCTTTTGGGACATAAAGCACAAGCCAACCTTCTTGGCGAGCCCAATGAACAAGCATTGCAAGGGCGATACTTTTTCCACAACTCACAGGACCATCCAGCACAATTTGCTTTCGAACTTTGGGAGCTGAGATATAATCGTGCAGAAAGTCACTTTACCTTGTATTCAGAATTCATACACTTAAATGGCCACCACCCCTAGTGGTGTAGTGGCATAAAACTCTCCCAATTGGGGAGAAGGCCTTGGTTAAAACCCAGGTAAACACAAAAAAGAATTCACGCTTAAATTATGAATCGAGGCTTTAAAGTGCACCAAGAGGCATGCTTCATTGCCAGATTGCACATTTCACTAAACATAGTGTTTCGGCGCATGAGAAGAGCCTATCTAAACCTTAAATCAAGAGGCTCGGCCCCTGCACCTAGGCACATGACATGGGCTTTCAAAAACACTGAGCAGAGTATGAGCACACTTCAATGCTTCTTCCACAACGGACTCAAAACTAATTCAATTTTTTCCTGAATCTCTTTTATTCTAATAGGTATGAAGATGCTGCTAAAATGTTCTCAATCATGGTCAGCCAGCCTATTCACAGAGCATCAAACTAGAAGAATATTTTGTAAATTCTCTAGTTCCCAAATATTTTTCTTTATCATGGTCTTGTCATGACCATGGGAAATCTCGATTAAGAGAGCATGTGTAAATAGGCTGTTGCTATAGCCATAAGTTCTCATGATCTTAGAATTTGATACCTACTGTTACTGTAAAATACTAACAAAGAATGAAATCAGTAAAAGCGAACCTTCATTATTTAGCACAAACAAAGGATCTGCTGCCCGCCTGAAATTATCGCGAAGATCAATAAAACTCTGCCTGACCAGCAAGGCAGTCCTGCTCGAGGTCTCAAATTCCTTCACCATTCCCACTGGCAAACCTTCTGGAAGCGTCTCTTTCAATTCCTCCATCCTATTAATCCATTAAAATATTTACTAATCAACATGCATAGAATGCAGCGAGAAATGACTATGTATGACACTGATCCTAAGAATCTATACTGGTCTGACTTAGCATTGTCACCAACTATTTATTTGCAGATATCAAATCACCACCACACACATTCAGTAAAATGAATGCCAGAAGAGAGAAAGCCAGATGGAACTCAGTTTGAAACAGCAACCCATGCCATCAAATCATACGTTTCATTTTTTTCCAATCGATCAAACCAGAAAAACGATCAAAGCTCACAATGCGAAGTTTTAGGCATCTGCTTCTCCAAGAATACAAACCTCAACTTTAAATAACATAAGGAAAGCAATTTTACACCTGAATTTGATGTAAGTGTTAACATCGTCTTTGGTAAGCGCAGAAATAGAAGGCGCCGAGGTAAATAGAGGGCGGCCGTTTGGGCCCACGTCAAGAGCAGGATTTTTGTCGTCCTCCGCCAATTGACGTCTTCGGAGCTCTGCCTCTTCCTTGACGGAAAATAGGGGGTCCGTCACCTGAATTTCTTCAGTCGTTTCCTTGCCATCAACTCTCGACTTGGATTTTTTGCCTTTCGTAGGGATGGGTTTAGTCGGGTTATTCGAAGCCAAGCTCCGGCAGATGGAGAGCCGCCACTGCGATTGTTTGATTACTCCTGCGGCGGTGGTGCCTCGGTGAATCGATCGGAGAAGCATTTTTTCCCCTTTTATTAATAAAAAATTTCGGCCGGTTACGCTAACGCCAGAGATTTGGGTTTAAGAGGTTTGTGGAGGTAAAAGGGTCCAATAAAAATTTATTGGAAAACTTATTTTTGGCGCCTCCATTTTTTTTTTTCATTTTTATGTTTTTATTCCATCCTATACTCCAAAAGATTTCAACCAATTAAGTGTCTTTCGAATTGGATCTTTTCCACTTAAAATAAAATATTTATCAATTTCAAATCACATTTATTATGGTAATACTTTTCGCATTTCATAAGTCGGATCGTGTAAAAAATTTTCTGACAAAATAACCTTCGAAACATCTCATATGAGTTTTTATGATTTATTATATACTTTACAAGTGATTGTTATAAAGAAAAAAATCGTTAACTATGTTCATGCTAAATGTTTAAAATGTCATAACTATAAATATTGTTTTTGCAAAATAATTTTATTAATTAAAGAAAAAAACTTGTGTGAGACAGTCTCACGGATCGTATTTTGTGGGACATATCTCTTATTTGGGTTATACATGAAAAAATATTACTTTTTATGCTAATAGTATTATTTTTTATTGTGAATATCGATAAGGTTGACCCGTTTCACAGATAAAGATTCGTAACCGTCTCACAAGAGACCTACTTTTAATTAAATACCCTTCGTTTTTTTTTTTTATTTTTTTACAGAAATTATTTATTTAATAATTAAATTTTGGGATGGATGACCACGAAATATATTGCCCTAATTTTACTATCTCTCACACGATCGTATTTGAATCACACAAAAAGAGATAGGTTAGTTCCACTGCTGGCCAAAAGATGCTTACATCCGACATACCTCCCAACCAAACTATATACCTCAAGAATATCAACGAGAAAGTTAAGAAGGAAGGTCTGTTCTTTATTTTTTATTTTAATTTTAGGTTTAAGCTTAATTTTAGTGTGGATGATATTGCGTTTGTTTTATGTTTTATCCATTATATTGTGTTTTGTGAATGTGTTTTTCTTACCTCGGCTCTGATTTGGAAACTGGATTGATTAGTGCTCCAGCTTGGGGTCTGTGGCTTAGGATTCGCTTTGTCTTTGATGTGGACTTAAATAGATTTTTAATTCCGACATTTGAAGCGCTGCCCTCTGCTATTAAAAAGATCAACGAAGCTTATATTCATTTACCTGAAGTTGGTTGTTACCACCTGAACAGGAAATGGTGTTTTCCTTCATTCCTCAGCTTCCTGAAATGGATAACTAGCTCTACGTTCTAACTTGGGCCTGTGGTAAATGTTGCATCAAGGGCACTTTTTTATGCAAAGAATGCTTTGTATTTCGGAATGAAATTTCTTGTTTGTTCAGATCATAATATATGTTATCTTGACGTCGCCATCATCGTTGTTATTATTGTTTCATGTTATTGCTCCGCTTATATGGATCGTTACTTATGGATTTTGAGGTTGATGTGTCTGTCTTTATGGTTTGGACAGAGTTGAAGAGATCTCTTTATGCCTTATTCTCACAGTATGGGAGGATATTGGACATTGTTGCACTGAAAACTGCCAAGCTTCAAGGGCAGGCATGGATTGTGTTCAGCGAAGTGGCCGCTGCTAGTAATGCACTGCGACAGATGCAGAACTTCCCATTCTATGATAAACCTATAGTGAGCATAAAGCATACACCAGTGAATTTGTTCTGCATCGTATCTTTTGTTAAATGCATACATATTTACTGGAATTTCACTTTTAGGCTTGATTCATCATGGTTTGTCCATGCCCATCTTTCTTGTTTCTTTTGCTTTATTCTCGAGTCTTTTCTGAGTTCAACTGAAGACATATTTAAAATATATTATTTGACCTGTGCCAACTAGAAACGATTGATCTTGGACACCCGTAGCAGGTGGGATATATCTTTCTTCTTATTTTTCCAGACTAATTTTATGGCTTATGGTAAATCCCATTTATCATGCTTTGATATGCTTTTTTGTTTTAAAAAAAAGGGAATTGATCATAGATGCTGAATTTGGCATCTATTCAAAAATAGATTGGTTTTATTCTGTCCTGCTTGCGTGATGTTTCATACTTTTTTTGTTATGTCATTATTTTCACCATTATTTGATACTGTTTTATGTAGTAGTGATCTTATGCTTTTCATTTCATATGCTTTCATAATTGATATGAAATTATTGAACAGAGGATGATGTCATTCACGGAGAACACATCTGTGCCCTATTTTTATGTATCGTATTTCTTTCATTTTTTTGAATGTGCTTTTCAGTTCGTTATCTCTTACAAATACACATTTGTTTGCAGGTTCATTATACTGATGTATGTGCATTATTAATAGTATTGCCTGAGCTAACAAATAAATTTGATTGGACTTGCTAACTGTCATCTGCAATGCAGCGGATACAATATGCAAAAACAAAGTCTGATTGTATTGCTAAAGCAGAGGGTACTTATGACAAGAAAAAGAAGCAAGAGGAAAAAGGTAAACCTTTAGTCTAGCTCAGTCATTCTCTTTCTCACTTTCATTTACTATTTTTTCTCTGTATTCTTTGTTTTAAACTTAGTTACCTTTATATTTAATTAATAAGTGAGCAGCCTTTGTAGTTTTTGCATCCATCAACTTTGGATGGAACAGTTAGTTTGTAAGGTTTGGTCTCGCTCTTTAAAATCGATTTATAGAACTTGAGTTACGGGAAAGGAAATGCATAATGTGTATTAATGAGCTTCTCTGATTTCTTAAAACCGGGGGGCAATATTTGTGATTCATTTAATATTCGTTGGTGATACACAATTGCAAAATGAAGAAAATTCTTTAAAGATGCATTTATGTCACATATATATCATAATGCATGGCTTGTATACAGAAAAGTTGTGAAAACTTTACTTCCTTACTAAATATAGTACCAATGTATTGCATTTTACTATGCTTTTTGAAATTTCATTCCGTCATTTGCCGAATGCTAAAGATTAGTTATTTGAATTGTGGGGCATGAGTTTGAGTTCGCTCTGGAAACAATTAATATAGTTATGACATTCTGATCTGTTTGCATTGATATTTATTGTGACTATTATTTTGGGTGAGCAGCTGAGAGGAAGAGAAGAGTTGAAGAACTCCATCAAACTGCCAATGCAAATGGTCTAAGATCTGACAATAATGGAGGCGCGGCTGTAAGTTTTCTGTACTTGAATGTATGCATGTCACCCGTGGCCCGCCAAAAAGCTTTCATTCACCCACTCCTCAACTTGCAACAGTTGCTTGTGCTAACATTTATCCATATCTCATGAAATCAATCAGCCAAGCTAACTCCTCTTCGTACTTCGTGAACAATTGTATAATCGTGAAGCTTCCTGTGTGCATTGGCTACCTTTATGATACATGTCTTTTTGAAGTTTCTAGCCTAGACTGTATGAGTTGCCCCCCTTCCCAACCACGACAATTGGAGGTAACCTGTTGGTGACAGGGCAGACAAGTGTTTCCTATGGTTTTCCTTGTGTTTGACCTTGGGCTTCCAATATTTTATCTCCTCCAGCTTTCCTTGGCATTTGAAATGCCTTCAAAATCAGCTCAAGCACAAAACACAATACACTCATATGACATGCAAGCTTACTTGTGCCCTTTGCTAACAGCTGTTCTTGACAATAATTTGATCCAAAAGTTCAGGTGGAAACTTCATTTTAATTTGGACTTCTGTGACTTGTCTTGACTTAAAAGAACTAATGTCTTTTTTTTTTGTTTTAGGCTGCTTCTCGAGAAGGAAAGCCGGTCACACAAGAAGCAGCTATGGAACCCAACCACATACTATTTATAGAGAATCTTCCATACGAGACGAATATCATGATGTTGGAATTGCTTTTCAAACAGTATCCTGGGTTCAGAGAAGTTCGAATGGTTGAGGCAAAGCCAGGTATTGCTTTTGTAGAATTTGATGATGATTCACAATCTTCAGTTGCCATGCAGGACCTTCAAGGATTTAAAATCACTGCCCAGAATCCTATGGCCATCACCTTTGCTAAAAAATAAGTATTCAAGTATTTTTAACTGCAAAAATGTTACCTTTTGCTCTGCTTGTCTTGTCATGTAAGGCCAGGGGTTCAATGTAACAGTGAGCTTTCCGAGTAAATTTTGTATCTTCATTATTGGAACTTTTGGATTTGGTGCTTCTTGTTGATTTGATCTGGTGAGTCTTCATACACTTTCTTTAGAAACTTTGACCATAATTGCTTCTTTATGTCTCTTTTTTCCTATAAATTTAATGTAGCGTGGTTGTATTTTGGGTTTTTAAGGATTAACCTGCAATATCATGAAAACAAAATTACAATTGCAAATAGCCAAAAAGGTTAAGTTGACAATCGACACAAGTATCTGATTTCAAAGAAACGACTCATTGGGGTCGCTTACTCGGTGCGTCAGACTTGCTATATATGAGTAATTTTTGGTTACCAATTAGTTCAGCAACGAGTAAGCTGATTTTTCAAGATTTAAATGTTTTTCCAAATGTACGTGCGTGAAAATTAATATGAAAAGTGAGATTGGTACTATAACCTTGGGTTAGTTTAAATGGATAGGATCGAGTTCGAGCTCAAAATATAGAAGTTCGAGTTCAAACCAAAACTGAACCCGTTTGGAAGCAATTGTTTTTATTATAGTATAGGACTAGAATTAAGCCGTTTGGACGCAAATTTGTTACGATTTGAAGCCATCAAGTAAAAACGAATGTTGCGATAAATGAGATTGTCATATATGCTACACGTACTTTATCACATAATAAAAGAGTATTATCTCAATACTTGCTAGGAAAGCAAAAGCAAAGATGTAAAAGGAGCCCAATGAAAGTGACCCAAACCGCGTAAAAGATAATTTTAATGGATGCCTCAGCCGCCATTCTCATACTGTACATATCTCAGTCAAAGCCATGAGCTTTGACTCCGTAGTAAAATGGCCCACAAAAGAAATATTTTTAGCCAATTTTTGTTTTTTTCTTAAATGTAAATGTTCGAATTGTTTTTATAAAATAAAATCATTCAAAATGTTTCTCATAAGGATTCATATCCAGAAAAAAGAGAGATCGAAATAGTCCTTGTAAAATGTATTCAATCTAATCTAACCGACTTGAAAGAATGGGTTCCATCTATTCTTAAAATAATATAAAAATTTGTGTGAGACGATCTCACAGGTCGTATTTTGTGAGAAGGATCTTTTATTTGGGTCATCCATTAAAAAATATTGCTTTTTATTGTGAATAACGGTAGGGTTGACCCGTCTCACAGATAAAGATTCGTGAGACCGTCTCACAAGAGACCTACTCAAAAATAATATATGATATTAAATATTTTTTGCTTTGTAAATAAATTTATATTTATAACTGGTTTTTTAAGGAGAAATACTTATCGATCAAATCAAACACATTGATAATTTTATGAATTATAATATAATTATTATTGAGTTACCAAATCTAGTTTATGAAACTAAAATTATTATTATTTTTTATTTCAAATATTGTCTTTCAAAATATATATTTTTTTTTTTGGTCTTTCAAAATAACTCGAATGGTAAAATATGTTTTCAAAGCTTCTTAGAAGCTGTATCCAATTCGAGCCATTTTTTTAAAAAAAAAAAAAAAATTTAAATAATAATAATAAAACTTGAGTGAAAAGAAATAATGGAACGCCACAAATTTCAGACAAATGTAAAAGCAAATACGTCTACATTTGCAATCTTTCTTCTTAAAAACCAATCAAGAATCATCCAATAGATTCCTATATATTTTTACACGCTTACATTGTATGTGATGACCCATTCATCTTCGTCAGGGAGCTTGGAAGCCTCGTTGAATCCTGGATTGTATTCAGTTTTCATGTCTTCTCCCAACTATTTCACCAGCCTTCTGGCAGACGACCACCACCACCAACCCACCACCGGCCCCGCCCTGAACAGGGAAGTTGGGGACTGGAGAGGTTCTGGGGTGCCTAAGTTTAAGTCTCTGCCGCCCTCTTCTCTTCCCATATCACCTCCTTCCGCCGCCTCTCCATTTTCCTACTTCGGCTTGAGCACAGCTGAGTTTCTTGATTCTCCAGTTCTGTTAGCTTCTTCTGATGTAAGAAAATAGAGAGAATCTTAATTTTTTTTCCTTCTATCTGATATATATCCTTTAGAATGAATTTTAATTGTTTGGATGGTTTTTGAAATGTTTAATATGCAGATTTTACCTTCTCCGACGACAGGAACGTTTCCGAATTCCAATTGGAAGAGTGATTACAACAGAATATATCAGCAGGAGATTAAGCCGGAACAGAAATACTACTCAGATTTCTCTTTTCAGCCCAATACAGTCTCCGCTGTAAGAATTTCATTTTCATTTACTTTTTCTTGATTTCTTTTGTTAATTTACCTTTTTTTCCCCTACGAATGAATCTAACTATCTGCGTACATACTGATAAATTCTGGATAACAGGGTCTGCCGACATGGGAATATTATCAAGAAATTGCTAAACAAGATAATTTACCACCAGAAGAAAACAACTTGAATTCCGAATTCAATCCAACCCAGCAAATTGATCAATACAACGAATCATCAGTGATAATAACGGAGAACAAGAGGCTGGATGACGGTTATAACTGGAGAAAATACGGGCAGAAACAAGTGAAAGGAAGTGAGAATCCTCGAAGTTATTACAAATGTACACATCCCAATTGCCCCACAAAGAAAAAAGTGGAAAGAGCTTTATCTGGACAGATTACTGAAATTGTTTACAAATGTTCTCATAATCATGCCAAACCTCAGTCCGTTCGAAGATCGTCTGCTCTGGCCCCGTGTTCGTCTACAGTTTCGGCTTCTTCCATGGTGATCCAGTCTCAAAACGAGATACCGGAGCAGCTGTCAGGTGGTTCAGTTGGTGCAGGCAAAATGGATTCTTCGGTTACAACTCCACCGGAGAACTCATCGGTAACAGTTGCAGATGATGAGTTCGACCATAAGAGAAAGTACGGTGGAGATGAATTTGATGAAGATGAACCTGATATGAAAAGATGGTAAATTTCAATTATACTAGTAAACTTATATAGTTATATAACATAAAGGTGAATTTGGATTGATGTATTTTAAATCGTCGATTCATACTAATGACTTCCAAATTCATTTGATTGTTGATGAATTTTTCTTTCCCACAACCCAACCAGTGTTACGAGTATGTATAATATTAATTACTAACGTATATTCTTTGATTTTTTCTATAAAAAAACACCCCAAAACTGTGATCTTGGTGGCGGATCAGCCATCGACTTAAACATGAATTCTTGGCTACTCACCTGCTTAATCGTATATTGCTTCAGGAAATGTGAGAGTGGAAGTCAGCATACTGGTGGAATGGGGAGTAACACAGAGAGAGAACCAAGACTTGTAGTTCAAACTAAAAGTGATATAGATATACTAAATGATGGGTATAGATGGAGAAAGTATGGTCAGAAAGTGGTGAAGGGAAATCCAAATCCCAGGCAAGAATTCAATATTTTTTTTCTTTTCTTTTTTTTTTTCTTTTCGAGATGACCGATACTTTTATTCAAGAATCAGGGCAGAGGGGTGACCCCGTTGGCTTAATTTTCGATGTAGCCTAATCTTGTCACTTTTCTTTGATTAATTCTAGGAGCTATTACAAGTGCACTAGTCCCGCCTGTCCAGTTAGGAAACATGTGGAACGAGCCTCGAACGACCCCAAGTCTGTGATTACAACATACGAGAGAAGACACAACCACGATGTCCCAGCTCCTCGTGGCGGAGGCAGCCATGCCCTTACCAGGCCAGTCCCTTACAATCCTGGTAACAATATAGCCATGGCAGGGGCATTGTCAGTACGCAGTGGTGCGGTCGAAGCTGAGGCACCTTTTCCCTTGGAGATGTTGCCGATTCATGACAGGAGCTTGAAATATTCAGGATTTGGGAATTCAATGGGTTCCGGTATCGATCTTTTGCAGGACAACGCATTGTTTTCTAGAGCCAAGGATGAGCCTAGTGACGACATATTCCTTGACTCGTTTTTATCTCAAATTATGCCGTCTTCTACGCAAAATCGTGTTTAGGATCATTATGCTGGCAATATGGTCCACAAGGAACTGATAATTTTATTGTAAATTTGTATATTTTTTCTTGTATAATAAACACAAAAATATGATTCTTTTTCACAATAAATTTTTTGATTTCAGCTACATAAAACTTTTGGTTCCATCACTTTGTCCATTGTTCACACATTTGACGTATATAAATAAAAATTTGCAAAACTTATCTACGACCAGTATCTTCTTAAAAATGAACAAAATGCTTCAAAATTAATTTCACAAAATATAGATAAACTTTAGATTAACACAATAATATATATAATAAGATAAACAATATAATTAAATAGAAGATATTATTTTGTACAATAGTAGGTTTGAATGGGTCAGATTTTCTAGAGGCGTGGGATTGCTTGGCGCATACGTCGTTGAGACTCAACTTGCTTGCGTTTGGTGAGTTAATTAATAGATAAAGTCGGAAAAAGTACCTTTTTTACACCTCACCCCGTAGTCAAAAACTTATGTGAGACGATCTCACGGATCATATTTGTGATACGGATATCTTATTTGGGTCATCTATGAAAAAATATTACTTTTTATGATAAGCGTATTACATTTTATTGTGAATATGGGTAGGGTTGACCCGTCTCACGGATTAAGATCCGTGAGACGGTCTCACATGAGACCTACTCCTCACCGTAATTGATGAGGAATTTATTATTTTTACATCGGATTTTTAGATTCTTACGTTTTGAGCTTTATTATCTACGATGTAATAAATAATCTGATGGTATTATTACATTATTTGTGATTCATTGCAGTTTATCCATTGATTATATTTCGTCGAAGAATAAAGAGCGTAACGACTCGGGAAAAAAAAATATATAGCTTTGGGTTTCATTTTACCAACAGAGAAGATAAAAATTCTGTAGATTTTTTCTTTGGTGACGTCAAACAACCATGATTTATTATTAGATGTATCCACAAAGGAGACAAAAAAGGATTTGATTTTTTTTTATTTTAATTTTTATTAAATATATATTTCGTCTCACAGAATATTGAAAACCATCTCCATGTGTAAAAGAAAATATGATACCAAATAGCATAGGCCTCAACCCAGAATTTAGACGGATAAATTTAGGTTGCGTAATTATTCAAGAATCGAACACGAAAATCATATGGATAATAAGTATAGCTTAAAATTTTTGGGATTCAGCAAATTGTCCTCTCGATCATTATTCTATTAATTTTGTTTAGGCAAACGCGCAAAAGTGATTGAACCTGCGCATTCGTCACTTGGAGGCTGTAATATGTTTCAAGGGTTGGTCTCTTTTTTCGATTGATTCAGCTTGAGAACCGAGACTGGCATGACAACTGCCCGTTTTCACTATTGTTTTGTGATGTGATGATAGATGGGGGGAAATTAAACATTCATAATCTCCATCGATAGAGGATGTGTGTATATTTGAATCCACGTTGATACAAAACTCTCGCCTCATATAGAAAAGTAGAAATTACATCCCTTAGTTTTAAAATTACACACACATCTCTTGATGTATATGTTTATCTTACAATTACCCCTTGAAATTGAGGAGATAATTGTAACATTCATAAAACCTAGAGTATATATATGTATTTTATAGTTTATAAATTTAGTTTTTTTTTTGTAATTATTGTAAAACTAAAGGGATTTGAATGTAATCAATCCAAAAAAATTTATACAATGTTTGACTTGAATATTTGAAGAATTTCACTGACAAAATTTGCACTGCCTTTAATTTAAAAAAAACAAAACCAAAAAAAAAACATTAGCCTAATAGTTTATGTGGAAATTTTACAAGGGTATTAAAATCAGACACGACCCACCAATTCGATACGGTACAATCCGAAAAAATTCAGGTTTTATTTTGATATTTTCGAGTTCGGGTCAGATCGGATAGGACCCGATAGCTAACCTGAAAAAAAATATCGGGTTGGGTTCGGGTTGACCCGAAAATTTTAATTTTTTTTAAAAATATATAATTAATAAATATTGCCTATATTTTTATATATTGTATGTCTGAAAAAATATTTATTGTATATTTATATCATAAATTTTCATAATTTAATATTTATTTTTGAATATTTTTTATTTTTTTAACAATTGTTTATTTGATTTAGTAAATATACTTTATTTTTCTACAATTAGACTTTCAAATTTAAAAAATACATATGAGGGAGATTTTGTTATTATGTGTTTAAATTAAAATATTATTTTTTTTATTTTTCTTTCAAAATTTTTTAAAAAAATTCAAAATTGGGTTGATTCGAGTTCGAGCTGATTCGGGTTGAATAATTTTTTAATTGTATTATTGCTCAACCCAATCCACCCAACCTACCTGATTCTAGGTCGTACGTATTGATATGTCTTGCGAAGATATTATTGCTCCGTGTAGAAAATATGTAATTCATTTTATGTTTCACTCCAATAATATATCATATGGTTATGTGTTTTATCCTGAAAAAAAAATCATTTAATTAATTTGACAATTTAGATTGAAATTTTTATTTTTTTTCCCCAAAAACTAATCTGAAAAGACCGTCACGCCATCCACCACGTGGCGGGAGCCAATGGTTGCCGACCAAGTGGTTGGCAGCATAACTTTACTCATATATGTAGACTGAGGAGAGGCTACACTGACATCCACTTGGTAGACAATAATGAATCCACGTGGCATCCTCGTATATGTTTTTTTAAAAAAATAAAATTGCAGAAACTTCTCCAATAGAACTTTGGAATCTCCCCAAATCTTTTTCATGTCTATAATTTCTATCCTCAAATTTGTCGTCGGCAACATTTCTCTGTACGTATCGATCTGTCTTGTAAGGATATTATTGGTATGTGTGGGAAATATATAATTAATTTTTCTATCTATTCTGTTTTATTAAAGTTAAGGAGATGAAACTAACCATTTAAGAAAGACACCAATTTTTTCTTCCAATTTTACCCTTATATGATACTAATATTACACTTTTGTTTTTTTTAATTTCAACACACATTTTTTTTTTATTTTTTTTAAAACAACAATTCAAATATCAATTTACTCATTTCATAATTTGTCAAATTTTACTTTAACTGTATACACACGCATCGTATGTGCAGAGTAACTAATAAGAATGATTAATACGGTTACTTGTTCAGCGAACACATTTAACTAATTTGTCTACTTACTATTAAGATTGAAATTTTAATTTTTTTTATAAAAATATATGATGTGGCTACCACATCACTTGTTGGACCGTTGGATAGCATAGACGCTCCCCCAATTGACAACTTGGATTCTACTCCAATTTCACATCCCTCGCTTTCTCTCGTCTATAATTTCTCTCCGCCTATCCCTACGTACATTGCATGTGGTGGATGCCACGTCACCCACCACATGTACAGGTGCCCATGTTTGCCCACC
This sequence comes from Primulina huaijiensis, assembly GCF_012295235.1. Classification (NCBI taxonomy): domain Eukaryota; kingdom Viridiplantae; phylum Streptophyta; class Magnoliopsida; order Lamiales; family Gesneriaceae; genus Primulina; species Primulina huaijiensis. The sequence goes on along the minus strand of NC_133319.1, from coordinate 3,262,106 downwards.
ATGTCGTGTGCAGTGTAACCTTAATCTATACCAGTTATTTTCCACACGCGTTGCGTGTGTATAGTTTTTTTTATAATTATTTATAGATTAAAGTGAAATTTGAAAAATTATCGAGGGACTAAAGTGCTATTTGAATAGTTCTAATTTTAAAAAAATTTTAAAAAAAATGTTTTTTGAAATTAAAAAAAACAAAAACAAAAATGTAATTGTGATATAAAATAAGAGCAAAATTGAGAAATCCAAAAACAAACCAATTTTTTTGTCAATATCAGAGAGATTCTTAATAGTTATATANAAACAAACAACACATCTTTGCTAATAAAGAATGTTACTTTGACCTACTCAAACTTACCATGTGCACTTGCCCATGCTACCCGCACGTTTGCAAGCATTAACGTACAAGGGACAAAATTTGTGGCTTAAGGTACTATACATACATACATACATACACATGATCGACAAGAAATATATTTATATATATATAACACTTGAAATTAATCAAAGGATACGCAAATAATTGGTGCAAATTTGGAGTCAGTACTCAAGTAAATAAAATAAAATTTTAATTTTTTGGATCCATCGACGTTTGAATAAATATAGGCACTACGAATCGAATAAATATAATCCAAATGGCAATATAATCGACAAATGATTAGTCAATAATCATAATTAAATATAAATAATATATTGTTAGAGAATAATTAATCGGTGCATATCTGTATTATAAGATCTAAGCTTAGTTAAAATAACTCGTGGGATGCCTCGAATTACCACACTTAGTTAATCTGTAGAAGCTTTAACTGATTGATTAAATTAAAGTTAATGACCAAATAACTGAGAGGAAGCTTCGTTCCATAACTATATATGTTGTTGTTTGATTGTTAATTTCAATTAAGATATTTCAAAACTCAACTGTTTCGTAATTTCACAAGTGAAACTACTCTACATTGCTTAGTTCTTAAATTTATGCTTACCATTAGAATATATGGAAAACTACAATATTAGTCATAATATTTGACGTTGTGTTATTTTTTGTCCTACGTAGCTCAGAAATGATTTTGATGTATAACGGCACGTCAATATATACTTTTTATTAAAAAAAATTAAAATTATCAAAAATTAGAAGACACGTGAATAAAACTTAAATTAGACAACATATATAACCAAAATAACAAATACATGAGACCAAAT
>NC_133319.1:3246136-3260800 GCF_012295235.1 Primulina huaijiensis | reverse complement strand
ATATTCAGAAATTATGAGAAAAAAAAATACAAATTGTTTCCAGTTAAATACAGATTGTAAGATTCTTGGACAAAACCCTCCCCCGATTCGCGATGCCGAAACAGGGGAAAAAATTAATTAATCGTTCTACCAATAATGCTTCTCAATGTTTAATTTCGGGATATTTTAAAAAATTCAAAAGAAAATGTTTGTTAGTTATAAAGCGTGTGTACGTGTGCATCGGTATTTGCATTTTATTATTACAATTATTGTAAAGCTTAAGGAAACAATTATTATCAATTTAAAAAAAATGAGCCTACATTAAATACAGCTGTGAGGAACTATATATACGACTTAATATATATATATATATATATATATAATTGGACCCTATGCCCATAGCAATCAATTGCATTTATGGTGATCTTTATGGGAAATTAAATTTTATAGTGAGTCAAAAACTTATATTAATAATTTTTTTAAAAAAAAACCCATTTACCCAAAAATGAAAGGAAAATAAAATATGCATGTAAAATTTTTGAGAATGTGTGCATATGAACACATTAGAATGTCCACTTCTATGCAATAATTTAACCAAGTAAGAGTAGGTTTTTTGTGAAACTGTCTCACGAATCTTTATCTGTGAGAGAGATCAACCATACCGATATTCACAATAAAAAGTAATACATTCAGCATAAAAGGTAATATTTTTTCATGGATGACCCAAATAAGAGATCCGGCTCACAAAATACGACCCGTGAGACCGTTTCACACAAATTTTTGCCACCAAAGTAATGAATTTTTTTAAAAGTAATTTAGGATGGATTCCATCACTCTTGAATTGAAGCATTTGAAGTTAATTAAGCTCGATTAACTCATGATCAATGCCATTACATGTTAAAACTACAACGGATGAACAATTATATATTTAATTAACAATAATTAACCCGCAAGGGCAATTTAGACACGTCGCCTCATATTTAATTCAAAAAATCAATGATTATTACTATATATATATATATATATATATATACTCCAATCCACATTCAAATTGGATCTCTTGTAAAAATAAGAGAAACGGTAGCAATTGTTGAATTTTCTCGAAATCCGGGAGTAAATTGGAATTCTGATAATGGGAAATAGCTTGAGGTGCTGTTTGGCTTGCGTCCTTCCATTCGGAGCACTGGACCTGATCCGGATAGTTCACTTAAACGGGTACGTGGAGGAGTTGTCGGGTCCAGCCACGGCGGCGCAGGTGCTGAAGAACAACCCGAATCACGTTCTGACCAATCCTACCTCCCAGGACGTGGGTCGTCGGATCTTGATCCTGTCACCTGAGTCCGATCTCAAACGGGGATCCATTTACTTCTTGATACCCACATCTTCTTTGCCTAAAAATGTCAGTAACAAAAAGAAACTGCCCAGCAGCGGAAAGGGTAGCAATATTTCGCAGAAAGATGTAATTATCAGCAATGATTTCTCGAAGGAAACGGGGAAGCGATCGTCCTGTAAACGAAAAGCCAATGTCGGAGTTTGGAGGCCTAATCTGCACAGCATTTCCGAGGATTAAGAATCGACCTTTTTGGGTTCACTTTTAAGGTATTTATTTAATTTTCTTTGGGACCGACATTGTTTTCTTTTTTGCCTTGTGGATAGTATTTTGGCTTAAACTTAGTTTTCACCAAAATAATGTGTACTAGAGAGAGTTGCGAACCATCGGCTTGTGCTGTGCTGTGGTTCGAACTATTGTAAAGCAATGGTTTTTCCTCTTTCTTGTAACATTTGCATTTTGGATTCAATAAAATTAATTGTGAAAGTCTCACTGTCCTTGCGATTGGGTCGGTGGTTTCGAGGTGGACTTTTTTTTCTTCCAAAAGTTTTACGATATTATCTACATGAGCAAGAGGTTTTTTTTATCGAGACGAAAAGATAAATCGAGAGATGTGTACATGAATATGCAACAATTCGATGAAGAAGACAACAAACACCGACCTGCATAACGATAGTATATCGTATGTATTTAATTTATACATAGATAGAGTAATGCGTTCTTCCCAATTGAAATAATCAAGATTTATCATACATGGTATCATGGTTTAGCTGGCATGGATGCGATTGAAATGTCCGAGATGTTTATTATATTAATAATTAGAATTAGTAAATATTAACGTACAAATCCAACAAATCGATTATAAATCATATATTAAAAAATAAATAAAATTTACAAAATGTGGAAAATTTCTTTAAATACAACATTTGTTGTTTAAATTTTTTGTTAGATTAAGATACTCTAGACATTTGTAAATGAGCATGATAAGTTAGCTGTATGAACTAATATTAAAAAAATCAAATTAATAAATGATACCTCGGGCCGAGGATGGGTCCGGCCCACTCTCGTTAGACCAGACAATTAGTGGCCCAACGTTCAAAAAACCAGGAGGTCAGATTCATGACGCAGCATAACGTAAGGTCACCTCATATTTGTCAGAACGTTTTAGGAGGTCATCCGAGAGATCATCACAGCCGACCTCCCATGTCCACGATCTCGTCGATCAGAGAGGGCCGACCTCTCTCATGACTCATCCGACCTCTCAAAAGTTACCGAGCCGACCTACCATATCGTGGAATCGAGTCGATTGGAAGTGTGGTTGCCGAGCTCCAAGAGGACCCAGATTCTCGCAAGGCTCACACCCCAAAGAGCCTCTATTCGGACTTCAACGGGTAGCTCATAGAAATCAAGCCCAAAAGAGTAAGGCCCATTAATAATTTAACCAAATCTTACAAGATTCTGATGATATAAATATACCAAAATAAAGACTCTATTTTTTTCTTATAAATACCAGGTTTCATTCATTGTTTATTCATTCATATATTTACATCATCTCAGCACAGACATTACTCTCTCAGTTTTCTGTTATCTGACTTGAGCGTCGAAAGGGCTACGCCGGAACAACCTTCCGGCCTCCTTCTAACGTTGTTATTTGTGCTTCCAGATTTCGAAAGTCCGATCCGAACTCTCCAAGTGAAGATTCGACCTCCGAACTATCATCCCGGATTTCAGCGACATTAATAAAGATTAGACAAAAATGAAAGAAAAATGCTTCATTGGGTATAAAAATCATATCATTCGTAATTATTCATATTTAACATAGGGAGTGTTTATTTATACTACGAAAAGTGTTAATAACATTTCATTTCAAATTTTTATTTTTTTTACATTTACAATACTATGCTCAGATCTTTCTTCTTAAAATTTGAAAGATCGTCTATTCTTTTAAAAATCGCATAAATATAAAAAAATTATATAATGATATTTGAGGTATAAGATAACAAAGAAATCTCAATGTAATTAATTCGTATTTATTGTACGTGTGCTGTATTAAATATTTATAGGTTCTGAATCTTAAATGGATTGATTTTTTATTTACAAATCTTGAAGTAATTTTGAATCTTATTTAAACATTCAATCGATAACAAAAACAAATATTAAAACTTCCAAAGAAAGATAAATATCAAAAGAAAATAACAAAAGCTATATATATATATATATATATATATAGAGAGAGAGAGAGAGAGAACAAAATCTTATTCTGACAGAAAAAAGAAGAAGAAGAAGTCCAATCGCCGGCCCTATACAGCAAAGCAAACCATTTTTGATAAATGGCATTATTCATTCTCCACATGTCACGAATTAAATCAATTTGGCCCACAAGCTTTCATTTTTGGTGCTTTCCTGTAATTGATCAATTAATTAATAATCATCTCTCTAAATTACAATTTCTCTTGATTGAACAATCAACTAATTAACGCGATCTATCTACATTTACAGAGACACCAAATGTCCAAAATGATGGCATGCACTGAACTGTACTTTGAATTTCTATGTACGAATCTCATTTGTTGACGTTAAATCAATAGATATGCATAAGGTGGCAATGCATCAAACCATATTTGTATCTTGGAGATACATGGAAGGGGGTGAGGCGCTGCCATGCACACAGATTCTAGTTCTGCTCCTAATATCAAAACTTCCATCAGCTAAAATAAATTCAGTGATGTTACCCATCCAATTTCAAAACTCAGCGCATACAAATATAATGTGGAAGCAGCACCCTAAGAAGAAGCGCAAGAAATACACAAAAAATTTCGGCTACTTTAGCAAACTATTTAGTGCCTAAAAACCATCAACTTGTGATGAATGGAAAAGTTCATTCAGCTTTAGCATTTGAATGCTGAATTAAAGTTTTCTTGGATATCTAGAATATATTCTAAAATCATATTTCGATTTTAATCATTAATTTATTTGTAGATATAGTGAAATGATATAAATCAAGGGAAGCTTAAAAGAGATTTAGTTATCTGAAGGATACATGCTTTTATGATCGAACAACATGATCTTGTGCTGTCTCGTGTCCTGAATTCACTATATTTCTACTACAAATCCTATAACAAAAATATACATTCCAATTCATGATTTCAAATATAACAGACAGGTCGTGTAAAGACTAAAGAGCGTATCTGTCATAGCAGATCAATTCACAAAATCACTCAAAACTTATAGTTTGGAAGCAACTAACTACAACACGAGCTTACTTGCTTGGCTCTCGTCTTATTCCACTGCCACTCTGAAACAACTCGCCAATACGAGCCTCAATATCCTCCACACTATACCTAATATGTCTATCTCCATGCTTCCCAAAATCAACTAAGGCCTGCAATCTTCCTATAAAATTCCGGTAAGCCGGGATTAAACTCCCACGAATCGAAGCCCTCAACTCCTCTCCCAAATACTCATCCACAATCACCCATGTCGATTGAGAACTGCATATCTCCTCAAAGTATGTGTTGAATAAATTCAGCTTATCTCTTAAATTCTTGGGTGCTACAGGCGACAGAGAGTTGCTATCAATCTTAAGAACAGCCAAAACTTTGCTCCATGTACCTCTTTGATAATTCACATGATATTGTTTTATTTTTGCCTCATGTTTCCTTATCCAATCATCGCCTAACAGTGTCCCCAAGTCATTATCTTTCACTTTCTGTACAATATACCTGCCATTGTTCATCATAAATACAGAACTCAATGTCTTGTCCCGGTAAATCTTGGACTTGCCCTCTAGGTTACTCTCCAAAAACTCCATAATCCATTCCATTCGAACAGCTAGACTTGAAGAGGAGGACAAAACTATATTGTCCCTTTTACTGTACTCAAAATTGCTACTATGAGGCCCAACGCTTTCCTCGAAAATCTGTTCTAAGGTTCGCCGGGACCGGCATGCAGCACGAAGATAATTCATCACATATCGATTCATGGGATGTACACCCCCGCCAGGAACAGCAGCCTTTACCGGGTCCCGACGGATCAAATTTTCCAACTCCATAAACACACCTCTGATAGCTTCCCCTAGTCTTTTCCAGATAGTGATGACTTCATTTCTTAAAGTTATACCGTACTGATCAGAAAAAATAAACTCAAATTCAGGCATCAAGTCACTTACAGCTTCATAAACATCCAGCACCTTGAACAACCTCTCGGGTGCCCGACTCCCTATAGCCACTGCATCCGCAAAGTTCAGGAGCTGAATCGTAGAACCTCGACAAACCTCCATAAACGAAAGGTCCGCTGCGGAGGAGAACCCCAAGAAAATGCGATCACACAGGCGCCGCTCGCTTGGAAAAAGAATCCTGAGAGCAACCTTAATGGCTTTGACCCATTTCTCAATTTCATCTTCCAGCTGCGCCCACTGCATTTTCTGAACCTCGTCGATGCTCAGCTTCTGCAGACCCAGTCTAGAAAAGCTCTCCTCCAAGAATTCCCTCCGGTAGGTGCTGTACACGTGGGAGCATTCCTTCAGATACCCCGCCACCACCATCCTCTTTGCGATCTCATGCAAGTCCCCTATAGTACCTGCCGGCAGCGCGTCGATTATTATGTCGTAATCCGTGACGGGCTGCGCCAAGGGGATGAAATTATCGTCATCTTCCACAGAACCGTCGTCGTCGGAGTAGTAGTAGTCGTGATGATGAGCTGACTCGCCGCGAGTCGAGTCGAATGAGTCGGCCCCGCGTTCGACGAGGGTTCTGAACTCATCTTCCAAGCGAAACATGGATTGCTGAAGTAGATCCTCGGCTCGGTCGAGGTAAGAGGAGATGTTCTTGTCATCGGCTAAAGGTGTCCAATTACGGACGGAGGCAATTAATTGGTCGACAGAATCAAGAAAAGCCGAAGAATCGGCAGAATTCGACCATATGGATCGGTCTAAGGAGATGTAACCGGAGATCTGACGGTCGAGAGAGTTGAGTATTCGTTCCACATCGCCGTCGGAGAGCTTTTCCGTCAGCTTCTCACGCAATCTTCCATCGAAGTTGGAAAAAATCTTAATAATATCGTCAGTCATGGTCTCCGTACGCCCAAGAGACTTGGCTATCTGGCGAGCAATAGCTACGAGCTTCTCCTCGCCGTTATCCGCCATTGCTGGAGCTTCAATTACTCTATGTATTCACCTGCAATTGCGAAAAAGGAACAATATGAGTCCGAAGGACGTTGGGAAAGAATAAAGGGTGGAGTGGGGCCCACGGGGAAACGCGGTTTCTTGGACTGATTTTATGGGTGAAAAAAGACGGGCATTAAAGCCGAAGTAGAAGGGGATGATGGCCCATAAAGAGAGGAGTGAAGGAACAAGAAAGCATTTTGGAAGTTGAGCATTTCGCTTCAAATTTTGGCTTTTATTATGTTTTATTCAAAAACCCTCTAACGACGCTGAGTAAAAAAACAAAAAAAGTGATGGGCGTTAAGTGAAAGCTCACATATCAAATTGCAAGAGAGATGTTGATATTTAAATGGGCGCAAAATAACGCATTTTAAGATCATTGGCTAAAGTCAATAATATCACAAGGGAATTAGAACGTTATATTTGAAATCAGAGCGATTTCGCGTGAATTAGGGATGTTAAACCAAATCTCGTAGAGGAAAGTGAGGTGAAGATCTTTAGACGAAATCTCACGTCGTTAAATCACGAAAGAGATGTTGATCATTTAAATGGACTGTAGCAACATCTTGTGACATATTTTAAATTCTTGGTGTCACTGTCTAAAACGGACGTTAACCCAAGTGAGCTGAACATTTACAATAAATTTCGAGTCTTTCGGATATTTGTTTTCGAGCATGAATTCAAATAGTTTGCAAACAAGTTCGAATCTTTCGAGCTGAATTAAAACTCGATCTTTAATTTGAACCGAATTCGAGCCAAAAATTTTTAAAAATTTTGAGTTTCGAATCGAACTCGAATAGAACTAATTCAAGCCTTCAAATTTTAGTCATATTCGGCTCGATTTAGTTCGATTATATCTCTTATATCCCCATGTTTTTCATAAACACTTCTTTTCCTAAACAGATTTAACTAGAATGAAACATCACTCCAGAAAATAGACCTTTCAACATTGGAAAGAACAAATCCATTATCAGAAATTAAAAGATAAAGAAAAAAACAAATAACACGCATCATGGCAACAAAAAACACCTCATAACCCGATTAAAATAATAATATTTTTTTAAAAAAAACCCATAACATTTCCAGTAGCATAAGACTGTAAGTACCAAAGAGTATATCGAAATGGTTATTGAACTCAATATGGTTGTCAAAAAACGTATATCCGTTACACATGACGGTTGTGGTGATTCACAAACACCACTTGCGTCTAAAAACAGAACTTATTTCGGGTTTCCACCAAGAACTTGTGAAAGACTCGAATATCTTTTTCTATAAGAAAAATTATCTTACAGCAACTACATAAGAGCTGTGTATGCTACCTAAAAAAACAAAGTAAAAGTTCAAATCCGCGTAATATACCGTTCATTTTTACATTCTCTTTTTAGCGTACATAGTCGTCTGATCTGCCACTTTAACCCACTCATTCGCAATTTTTTCTGTGTATGCTACCTGTTTGATCACAACAAAAGGCTATGCATAAGGGATAGGTACAGTTAAATCAAAATGAGATGTATACATAATACTTGAGCAAGCTGCATTTTCGACAAGCTGGCACACACGAATAACAAATGAAACTGTTCAAAGTTCAAACACATTCACAAGAAGCAATTTACGAATTGTGTTGTTCACATTAAATAGAAATGAAGCTCTACTTTAAGATTTTAACTAATTTTATCATGACTTGAACTTTTCACGTATGCAGCATTCCATTTAAACAAGAAAACAATTAATTTCTTGGTGCCAAAATAGAAGATGGGGAAGAAAAGTAGATGTGTTCATTTTATTTCCGATAAATAAACATAATTGAAACTGGATTTGGGAATCTTGCCCTTGTCATGGATTCTTCCACAAATTATAGAATCCATCCAGATGGCACAGAAAACACGAATATCAAGCAAATTTTATCTAGGACATCACTACCAAAATGATATTATCATCTTGTTTCAAGATTGGATCACCTAGATTCAGAATATAATAACTGACTGTCTTAAAATGGATACATTTTAACCATTAGATTAGATTCAGTTCCACAAAGACATGGCTTGGCAGAAGCGGTGATAGAATCTATCTAGCAAAAAGTTGCGAAGTCCACGGAAATCAAAGTGTAATTGCACATCAAAGAATCACAAAGTACAAGAAAGCCAAACACATTGAAGCGATGGTCCATTTTACTCAAGATGTGATATTAACCGCTCGTTGATGTGTAGACAGCCAAGAAAGAGGATAATCCGGTAGTAGGATTGACCACTAAAACTCCAGCATAGTCTAAAATTATTTTGCAGCTTGTTTGCAGCTTGAGGAGACAGCATTTGGAAGATCATGGAGATAATATGGTCCATACAAGCAGATATGAAGATTATGAGATACCTCAACCCAAATTATGTTCCATTTTAAATTTACATAGTTTTAAGTAAAAGAGGCATAAAAGCCCTTCAGTTTGTGAAGCAGAATCCTGCACCAATAGGACATGACACTATACTATTAACTTTTCTCTGGGGTATGCCTACAAAGGAGTTTCCTATCCCGCCAGAGTTGGCCAGTTGGGTTACAAAAAGTTAGGGTTGGAGTGTACAGAATATCAGTAATCTATAGTCTCTGGTGGATTCATTGTCTTCTACTCTCGCGATTGGAGGAGGATTCACTTTGAACAAAACCAATTCAAGTATCAAAATTTTCCTTTTGTGATTGCATCCTCTGTCATATTTCATTATTTTGTAAAATTTCATAACAAGTAGCAAATAGATTATAAAGGGAAAGGAAATGCTCCACCAGGAATAAAAGATGTATAAGTGTTTTATATGCCTAGCATGCTCTTAATTGACACTCATCACATTTTATGTGACAATGCAAAGATTGATCCTACCTAACTACATTGATATAAGCAATTTAATTGTTACTAAGACACATATCAGAGTAACTCATTAGGTATGAATCAATTTTTAAATTCACAATACTATGCTCCTGGTTGAATCTCATCTCAAGCCATAAAATTCGAGTTTTCTTGCCAAGCATTTGCCAGAACCAGTATTTACTTTCCAGGAAGTGTAAGTACCTGGGTAGTGACAAATCCTGTAAGCATTTTAATGAAGTCAGCCTGTCTTTCTTCGTCGAGCCTTTGGATTTCGCTCCTATTATTTTCCTGCAAGCTCCCAATCTTTAAGCATAAAAAGGAAAGACGAGCAAGAAGAGAGTGTCGATCATAAGTAAGATTCTTCCCCTTGCCAAATGTGGCCAGCGGTAACTTAATAATCTCAGTATTTTTTATATAGCGATGAATTTATTGAATCTATAATTCAACAAACAAGCACATCTGTAAAACAACAAAATTATCCACTATCATTTCTATCACACCCATTTAGAGAGAAGCGGATGTGGCATGATGCAATAGCCACGTTACTAAATTACATTTAGCAACAACAATACCTGAGAAAATAGCTAGAGAATTATAATATCTACCTTTCTCTTCAATTAATTCACTTAAAGATCAAATAACATATGATAAATGTCCACTTTTATGTTCCGGGGGAACCTTTGTTAGGATAGTGAGATAAATGGGGTACAAGAAAAGCCATCAAAGTCAATAACCTTGTAATTTTAATATTTTGGGAATAGATGAAAAGGATACATAATCTCCACACAATCAAGTTAGCTAGGTAAGAAAATGTTCCTGATAGTTTGCAACTTGCAAGTCTTAAAAGTTGGCGAAAATGGTAACTCTTTCAAATTGATTCCTTCTTAAACCCTCAAGATTGAACATTACTCATTCAAAACACATTACTCATTCAAAACAAACTCTGTGCACACTCAACCGAAATTTTAGACCGGATCCACCCTAGGAGAAAAATACCAAGTCCAAAGAAATCTAAATTAAGTCTTTGACTTGGAAATGATACAGGTCCAATTCTGAAAATTCAACCAATTCAACATCTATTTGTCGATCTCCTGACAAAAGCTAAGAGAAGGCAAGATTGCAATTCATCAGGTAAGGGCATGGCCAGAAACTATCTGGTACCTCTTCTCAAATATAAAAAATACACAGGAAATTAAAGATCTGAATGCATATGAAAGGACAGCCCGGAGCATATTTTTTTTATATTCAGACGGACAGACACATGGTTACTGAACAGATACTTGTGAAGCACCGTAATCTGAATTAATACAACCACCTGAATTAGCAACTGTTTATGAACCAAATGGCATAACAGGAAGAAAGGATAAAAACTAGTATGGAACTTGTTTAAACAACTTAAATCTCCAAGGCAAATAATCGGGAGAAAAACAACTATAAGTTTACAACTACGCGATCAGAATGTAGATTGAGATAAGTAATCAAAAGAATCCCATCGAGAATCAGTTATTGGACAAATATTTATATTTTTCCGGCACAATCATGAAATAAAAAATCAACTTTCATGCAGCAAAGGCAAAAGGATTCTCGAAGTTATCCACAAGTTCAGTAAGTGACTCTAAAATGATGGCTAAAAACTCAATGCATGAGATGTTTATATCCAAAATACTCAAAAAAATAGGTGCTTCATTTTTCAGAATAAACAGCCTACCAAATTAACAAGAAATTGTATCTACTAGTAATCTAGTTCACACTCTGCCAAGCCATGCCTTTAACAATATGTACCTTGATCCGTTCGTATTCTCTGATAGCACAACTTTTAGCATCGTCTGTGACTTTAATGGCATTATTTAGCTCTTGAAATTTACGGATCCTTGATTTGTCAGAGCCAAATAATTTAGAGGACGCTTTTTCTGTTCTCAAACGCAAGGAATGCAATTCAGACACAAGCGTTTGCAATGTCAATAGTGCATTAGAACGGTCAGAGAATGCATTGTGCACAGCGAACATCAAACCCATGTATTCTTGCAATGTTTCCTGCAAAATTACAGAGGAAGGGGTAATTGCCAAAAAATAGATACTAATGGAAAATTATATTCGTCTCTCTCTGTGTGTTAACCCGTGCAAAATTGATATGTACACTTATTCAACGCTTTAAATTTTTGATAAACCAATTCTTTTTTTTGGTTGTATTGTTACTTGAGTAGACATTTAATTCAGCGTTTTAATTTTTTAATAAACCAATTCTTGGTTACACTGTTACTTGAGTGGACCACACACGTATAAAGACTTTCAAGGAGAACTTATGGTAAGAAGGCGTGGATACAACTTCCAAGGAATAAATCACCAAATTATTATTAAAGAAGCAACATAAAGGGAGTGAGATAATCCGGGTGCTATTTGGCAAAAATTCATTCAATCGGCCAGAACTAAACGCTCCCATGTCTCAAGTTCAAGATTACAGTGGGCTTCTGAAATTTGATTGATTAATCTACCTGCACCCAAAAAATTATTTCCAAAAAAGGCACAAACTTGTGACAAAGCTTACCCAAAATAAGAATTCAGAACTTACCAAATGTTTCACGACCTGTAAATTAAGTTCACGGTACAATCTGCTAGATTTGACGGCTGTAGTGGCAACATTTTTTATGTCAGCAGCCCTCGTTTTTTGAGTATTCAGTTCAGTATGTTCACTCTCAAATTTAGTTAATTTGATCAAAGTTAGCCCTAATTCTCCCATTGTATCTCCTATATCTTGCTGTCCTTTGACCAGTAATTCAGCCTACCAAATCATAAAACAGAAATATTAATCTCACAGAAATGTCGTGGACAAATTGTGTATAAATAGCAGTCAATGCAAATATGCATAGTAGCTTTTGCGTAACATTATCAACCTTAAAAATACAGGTATGTAATCATCACATTTCACATCCAAAAAAAATTAGAATTTCTACTAACCTGTTTCGATGTGTTTGAAAGTTGCTGCTCAAGTTCCAATAGCTTCCCTTTCTTCTCCAAGAATTCCTTGTCATCCACCTCCAAAGGAGACCTTGAGTTACCCCAATCATTGGTAACAGATTGTTTCAATTCCTTCAAAAACCTCAGCAAATCCTTCCCGTTTTTAGCAGGTTGCACCACCTCCTCAGGCTCGATCACACTCGTAGACTCCCCAAGCAGCTGCTTGGGAAGCCTCACTGCCCCATCCAGCACTCTCGACGCCACATCGATGCTTGTGGGCAGTGGCAATTTACCTTGTACTGTCAAAAAAACCCTCAACTCGTCGCACTTTCCAATAACGGGATGTCTCGCCAACCTCTTCAAGTATTTCTCCAATTCCGCTCTCCTCTGCTCCACAAACTCCTGTTTTTGCATTACCTGACTTTCCACTAAACTTTTATCAGGCCGAGGCGGAATAAAAAGCCCCCGGTAACCGTCGCTCAACCGATCCGACAGCGTCACCACGTCTTTAAACCTCCTCCGCACGCTGAAATCCGAACCTCGGTAATCTAAAATATCCGTTTTCGTGGTGATTAGATAGGTGACATAAGTATTGCCACCCGGAACAATCGAATTGGAAGATTCGACCTCCTTTTGCGGACTCGAAACCGTGATTTTCAGATACTCCGAGCTGGAAGATTGAGATCTAGGAGAAACCGTTGATTCTTCCTCTAGCATGCCATTAACGTTGGATTCTGAAAAACCGTCGTGAAACGAGCTGGATATAACGTCGGCGTACGAAGCAGATTCCAGCGGTGATCGTGAACCACGAGGGGTCAGGATCAGGGGATCGGAAACTTCGGCGGTAGTGACAGTGGAAGACGGCGGAAGAAGGGGGTGTTCGACGGCGGGGGTGGAGGATGAGAGGGCGGTCACTGCACTGCGGTAGCTGGAGTAGGATTTGGAGGCGGCAACGTCGTCGTTGTAGGGATAGATGTCCCCGAGATAGAGGTCTTCCATGTGGTAATTTCAGTATTTCTTCTTCTCCGTGCCCGGGAGGGAGACGGTGGTTCCGGCTACCCCTGCCACTGCTAAAATCTCATAATATATGGAAACAATTTGTAAAGAGTTTTAAAAAAATTATTACAGAATTTAAATATTCTTTGAGAAAATAAATTTTAAGCTTAGTTTACTTTTTTTAAAAAAATTGATTATTTATATAGGTGTCAAGATGTAGCAGTGTTTCTATATATATATATATATATAGCTATGCTTGTTTGATGAAATAATTTTATATTATAAGTGCTACTAGGATCAATTTTTTGGTTTTGGTTTTGGTTTTGGTTTTGTAAATATATAATTCGATATCATAGTTTTTTTTTCTAAAATTTCATTCGGTTTTATACAAAAACAGATGAATGTTGACTCGAAATTAAGAATTATTTAAAATAGTAATATAAATATATTTTAAAATAAAATATATTATCTTTTTAGTTAACTTTTTAAACACCTTCAAATTCAAATAAATTAAATAAGTTACACATGAATTTGACATTTATAGATACTACTTTTCTAACACCACATGATTAAATAAAATACATAGGAAATATTTAGTTACATTGTTCATTAATTTATTAATAATAAAATACAAATAAAAAGTAAAATAACTAAAACATATTAACATATAAGAAACAAATATATCTCTACTATTTTATAATATTCGAGAGATCTATTAAAACTGGTCAATGGAGGACACCAACTTTTTTTTTTCTTTAATTTACTATTAATGTTATGATGACGATGATTAATGTCATATAATTTACTATTAATGTTATGATGACGATGATTAATGTCATATTCTTTACTATTAATGTTATGATGACGATGATTAATGTCATACTCTTCCCTTCTCACTCCACGTCCTTCACCTGCTCAGTACTCACTCCACGTCTCCGAGAAAATGCTTGAAAGGAAACTTATTTATGCTTTGCTTCTTTGTAAAAAAATTGCGCCCTTGAAAAACATGCATTTCCAAAACTCTCACTCCCAAACACAAGAACACAACGTTCCCACTCTCTCGGTTCTAGCTTCCATTGATAATTTATTCTTCCGCTTCCTTTTCCATCTCACCTTTTTACGTGTAAAAATCAATTGTAGGCATAAAAAAGGAGAAAATAGAACAAAATATCTTGAAGATCGTTTGCATATATGTCACACGCGGCCGGAAAGCGATTAAGTTTTTTCCTCTTGAAAATTCTTCTTTTATTTGAACTATTCTTTTTAAAGGCAAAAGAAGCTTCCAATCGATTATTTCTTACTCTGATTTATTTTCTCTCTTACTTTTCTCAGTTGCAAATCATCTTTTTTAAAATTCAATGATTGTTATGTTATCTTGCACTTTCTTCAATA
>NC_133319.1:3227911-3246036 GCF_012295235.1 Primulina huaijiensis | reverse complement strand
TTCTTCAATAATTACTTGCTAACCTATTTTTTTGTACCCTCATGTTACCAAAGTCTTTAAAGACTTAACTTCTATTTTTGTTTTATATATATTTTAATTTCTAAAGCCAGATATCCTGGAACTGGATAAGGAAATAAATATTAGTGAATGACATATCAGTTGTTGTCTGGAATAATTCTGTTAGATAACATATTAAGTCATTTAATCTATAAGTAAGTTGCTCTTGAATATTAATAATATTTTTTTGTCTTGTGTCAAAAAAAAATTTATTTTTTTTGTCATTTCCATCTATCTATGTTTTTTTATGTTAGTATAGTCTTGTAAAATACTGTTGTAATTTTTATTACTTTATACTATTCACTTCCACTATAAAAAAATTAAGTTATTCTAAATGACATATTATTGCATGCGATACTGCAAAAATGAGACAAAATTCCCACAAGAAGTATCCTTAGGGAATGTGACATTCCTTGAGAGTTAACCCCGAGTTGGGTGCCACAAAATTTTTTTTAATATATATGTATGTATAATAATGTAATAGCAACTACGCACACACATTGTGTGTAATATACTACGTGAATATTATATATTGTATATAATTTGGTCTCAAGTTCTTGATTTTTAATTACAATATTCTACCAATTTTAAATTAAATATAACATGAGATTTATTAACATTATTTTTTATAATTGTAAAATCTGAAAATTCAAGCAAAGTATATTATATTATATTAAATAAATGCACGAACCAACAACAATTCAATAAATAAAATATAAAATTTAAATATGATAATATCTAAGAAAAATAATTTTTTTAAGGGTCGAATTCAAGAATTAAAGTTAAAATTGAATGACAATTTTGGAATCAGGAAAAAAACTTAACCAAAAAGTAGTTATTAGTTGAGTTTCCTGTATTATTAATAGTATATTTATACAATGACAATTGATATTTAAACTCAATTTTTTGTTATTTGTATTTCATTTATGAATAAATTTGACACATAATTAGAATATAGATAATACAAAATGAAGTGTCAATATCAACAACTTCCATATATAATATAACATAAATTTATGTGTGTTAACTCTTTCTTTTGTCCAAATTTATCACACAAATATAATTGTGAGTGTCACATATTTTAGGAGCAAAATAATAATAAAAAATTGTCTACTCTCTCCACGTACTAAATATAATTTTTTTTCTCACTAAACTCGATCAACCTCATTTTTAACAATTTTTTTTGTTTTTGTTTTTAAATTTTTAGTCCTTTTCCTTTTTGAAGATATTGAATAAAAAAATTCAAAATAATTTCGAATTTTTTTAAAATCCAATTTATCATGAAATCTTTATATACACACCATTAATATATGTTTTACATGAGACCGGACTTATAGCCCAGTGGTCTCACCCCTGTTAAAATAATCAGTTTTTTCGGGTTCGATCTCCCCTTCTCGCGTGAGTGGTAATAAAAAAAAAATATATGTTTTACATATTCTCAAGTCGAAAGAGTGGAGTGCATGGTATGTCCGTTTCGCAGTTAACCAGTGCCAAAATAAGCAGTTGCAAGAAAATTCCATCGTAGTCACGTTCATGTCCGAAATTGCCCTTCTCTACAAAACCCTCAACACTAAACTCTGTCGAAACTGCTCTCCGCCACTTCAAACCCTCCGCCTCCGTTTCATTCGCCGCCAGAACCCGTTAGGACTGGATCACCGTGGCCTCCGCTCCATTGGACTTTTGACCGTGATTCATTAATGGCGTCGAAATTGGGGTTAGCGGGTGGTATTGCAGAGCGAAGGGTCCGACCCATTTGGGACGCCATTGATTCTCGCCAATTCAAGAATGCTCTCAAGCTGTCCGCTTCGCTGCTTTCTAAGTACCCCAACTCCCCATACGCACTCGTGAGTCTGCCTATATTTTCTGTGTCCTTTTCGTTTTGTGTGAATTTAGCAAGATATCAGTTTTTATTGCAAACCGTGCAGGCTTTGAAGGCTTTGATATTGGAAAGGATGGGAAAGAATGAGGAAGCGCTATCTGTGTGTTTAAATGCCAAAGGGATTTTATTATCCAATGACTCCAGTAACGTCATTGACGATCTCACTCTCAGCACTTTGCAGATTGTTTTCCAGCGGCTCGATCACTGTTCGTATCATTCTAACTTACCTCTTGCTTAAAATTTACGGCTCTTCAGATTTGGTGTTTGATTTTGTGTGAAATGGCAGTGGATATGGCCACTAGTTGTTACGAGTTCGCGTGTGGCAAATATCCCAACGATCTGGAGTTAATGATGGGCTTATTTAACTGTTATGTGCGCGAATATTCATTCGTGAAGCAGCAACAGGTTGATAGTGTTTCTTTGCAGCCTCTATTATTTATTTGACGTCGCGGTCATCTGTGAATTCTTGTATTCTTTGTCATATGTGAATTCTTGTATTCTGTGTAAAGTTAATTCTTTTATTGTTGTCATAGATAGCTATTAAAATGTACAAGATTGCTGGTGAAGAAAGGTTCCTAATGTGGGCAGTTTGCAGCATTCAGTTGCAGGTTTGGCTGTTTCTGGTCTGTATGTATATTTCATGTTTTAATGTGATCTTTTAGTTCTCTGTTCTTGGGGTAAGGATGTTTGGATTCTTTTCATCATAAATATTTTGAAGGGCTTTATCTTATAAACACAATTACTACTGCACCACGTTAAATGATTTTTACCCACTACTTTTTTCTTCAGGGAAAAAATTGTTTTTTATCGAGTAAGATTGCAGAAAAAAGTGAACACATGTTTTCTGCGCACAGCATGGAAGAGAATCTTCATTTGACTCTATTATTCTTGTAGATTGTTTCGTACTTTGTGTGGACATCCACACTTGCTTCGATAGTTTGAACCATTGTTATCTTTGGAAGAAAAATCGTAAAACTATCAAATTATTCTATCCAACATCTTTACGTTCATATATATGTTTTCGGTTATTCTCAGATTGTCAAAATATTTTTGATGAATTCGCCAAAAAAAATTGAGGGAACATCTGTTCATTATTCTTATGCAATGTTTTGTTGGTGCATTCTTCACAGCTTTCTATAAATATTTTATTTAAATTATACGAGGCAAACGAGCTTACCTGCACTTATTTCTTTAGCATTTTCATAAATTCATGACTATTGAGTGGTAAATGGTTCTAGTTGTGTTGCCAATCTAGTGGTTTTTTTATATTGATCCAATTGGAAAATAATTTATGGAATGCCATTGCTGGTTATCAGCGAAGTGTTTCAGGACATTTAACTGTTTTATGTCAACAAATATATTAAACATCGTGCAATGGTGAATAATAAATCTTTAGCCCATGACAGATAAATAAAGATAGGTTGCTCGTTTTTCTTGAGTGGCTTTTCGAGCTGGTTAACCTGTTTATCATGTGAGCCAAATCAATAATGAATTATGTAATGCCAATGACACATTCTTGGCCATTATTTTCTATATCATATCAATGCTCAATTCCTTATATATTATCTTTGGTGTTTTCACTGGTCCAAGGTTTGCTGCAGCGATGGGGGGGAAAAGCTTTTTCACTTGGCTGAAGGTTTACTCAAGAAACATATAGCTTCTCACAGCTTACACGAGCCAGAAGGTTTTTCTTTTGGCTGTTCATTGTAGGTTATCTCGAAGGAGATGCATAGATGAATGCATTGAGCCCGTTGGGGATTGTTTTGGTCGCTGAAAAAACTATTTTATGCTGCAGCTCTTAGTGTTTATATAACCCTGTTGGAGCAACAATCCAAGTATGAAAATGCGTTGGAGATTCTTTCTGGGCCATTAGGATCTCTTATGATGATTGAAGTTGATAAACTTCGCTTACAGGTATTATCAAGACTTTTTTTTTTCTGCAATGCATCTCAATGGCTGCTATGTTTCGATTTTACCATGTTCAATGGAGTCAACAGAAACTGGTTATTTTCCCGCTGTTAAGAAGCTTATGGATCTGAGAAGATATGTGATAACTTGTAAATGAAGTTTATTCGGCAAGTAGACAAGAAGCCAAGATAATTGAAGTTTTATTCAATTCAGTCTAATTGAAATATTGAGTTTTGACCTGAATTATTTGTGCTCAGACTAATTGATGTTAGATTTTATTTGTTTATGCTTCAAAACAGTTCTTTATTCTTATCTTGTTTACTGTATCTCTAAGTTGACAGGGAAAGCTTCTTGCCAAGGCAAGAGATTATGTTCCAGCAGCTGTGTGTTTCCAGAAAGTCTTAGAACTGTGGTATGCCTCCTGAGCTTCCAATTTCATGAGCCATATACCTGACACTTCCTGTTTATTTGTTAACATATTATTTAGTTTATCTTAAGCAGCCTATTCCCTGGCTACTTTATGTTTGATATTTCTTGAGAATCAAAACATTAGATTTTGTATTATGAGCTGGTATAAGCGGTGGTATCTTCAGTGTGCGGAAGGGGCCACTACCCAACTTAGGGTGGTTTTATCACCCTCTCTTTTTCCCTCAACATAAACATCTAGATACCATCAGAAGATAAGAGAATGGTGGTAAAAATTGTTATTTTTGTGAACCTAAGCTCTTATGGCATTTTAAAATGTTGCATAGAAATTAGAAACGTACCGGGGCCTGATTCTTTTTCTTCAAAAAAAGGATAAAAAACGTCCAAGATGAAGTTATGCAATATTTGAGGATGAGTGATTAGCTTTTTTCTTCTGTACCATAAAGAAATTATTCTCCCTTATATTTAGAAAAGCACTCGAGACAATTATAATACACTTCTGAAAATATTTGTCTTTTTTATTGCTTGCAGTCCTGATGACTGGGAATGTTTCCTGCAATACCTTGGATGTCTGCTGGAGGATGAAAGTATGTTAACCAACATGACTGATCCTAATCCATTCATCCTTGCCAAGTGCAACAATATTCAGTTGGAAGCAGAAGTTGTAAGCTCTTGTATTTCCCAATTAGAAAAGTATTCACAACACCACTTCATACTGAATTTGACAATATTTATCTTTTGTATACAGTTTGATTCGCGTATGTCAATTGCAGTGAACTTTGTTCAGAAATTAACAGCTGTAGGCAATAACAATTCTTTTAGATGTCCATACTTGGCGAATCTTGAAATTGAAAGACGAAAGATTCTGTGTGGAAAAGGTGACACTGACAAAATAGTTGAGGATCTGATGCAATATTTTATCAGGTATTACGTTATTTTGATTGGATCTATCATCTACCTTTGGCACATAGGGCTTCTATGTTGACACCTTCAATTCTTCTGCTTGCTTGCTCTGTTTTCACGCTCCTCTCCACCCTTTCTGATGTCGCATATCAGTTACCATGTAAAAATAATGGTAGACTAGTATTGATCTGAGTTTTTACTTCCTTACTGGCTCACCGTGGAGCTCGAATTTGCTATTATTGTCTGAACGCTCAGTGCTGTGAAATCAGATTACAGCTGATTTGGTATTACTCCAATAACTAACTTAGATAAGTTCAATTTCAACCATTAGCTAAAGTATTAACATTATATGATCAGTTATGACACGCAGCATTAGTTTCTTCCATGTCAATGAATTGATAGTTGATTTTATGCGTGTCATGTATTAAAGCTCTTCCCCATTCTTTGGCTTAGTAAGTTGCTGCTTTATGATCATATTGTTCATTTTTGAGCCTTGGAGATTGGAATCTCTGGACACAGATTTGGCCATTTGGGTTGTTTCACTTCAGACATTGAGCTGTTTCTTCAAGTTCTTGATGATAAGAAGAAGAGTGTGCTTTTGAAGACATTAGAGAAGGAATTGGAGCTCAGCAGCAGTGTGCCAACTAAAGCACTTGGCCAGTCCATAAGTGTCCTCAAAATTCAGAACTTAATTGGCAACATGTTCACTCTGCCAGTTAATGGTATGCCTTGAGACAATTAAATTTTATGAATGAATATTGATTAGCGTGGCAAATTTCTACTGAATTTTTTTTTAATTATTTTAAATTAAATCTCCATGAGATTTGTTGGATGTAGCAAAAGACATGACAGGCTTGTTTGATTTTGTTTTGGTAGTTTGTGGGGAAAACGTTTTGAGAAAATAAATAATATGTTGGTTTTGTTTTAGTAAAATAGATTAATTCATGTAAATTTCAAATAATGTTACAAATTGTTAGATCAAATTATTTTAAAATTTTATAATAGTATACCTTGAGTATAATAATGTAGATTTCAAAATATGTCAGGAAATTATTGGATAAAATTATATTACAATTTAAGATTGGTATGTTTTCGGTTAGAATGTAATATGATAATAAAATATTTTTTGGAAAATATGAAAAGTGTAGTTAATAGTTATGTTTATACTGGGATATTTGATGGGGGAAATGAGTTTTGGGAAAGGAAAATATATATAAATTATAGTGTTTAATTTTTATTGTGGAAGATGGAAGAAGAGAACAAAAACAACTGCAAAGCGAATCTTTTTACTCTGTTTTTCTGGAGCCGTTCTTGATAGTTCACTGATCTTGGAATATTATGTGGCTCTTGTTCTGCATTCGCTACTTCATCAAGTTTTTACAAACTTCCATATAATGTTACAAGTGTTAAAAGTTAACTCCGTTTAAGTATACAGTTTATGTTATCATGACTTTTGTGGTTTTTGTCTTGTTTATTATTATTATTATTTTAATTATAGAAGTTGAGGACCTAGCTGTACGCATGACACAGATGTTCTGTCAGAACCTTCCACTTTCAAAGGAGCTTGATGCCCAGGACAGTATGTATGGTGAAGAGCTTCTGTCAATGGCATGCGATGTTTTGGTTCAGGTATTAGTTTGTGTTACCCCAAAAATATACATCTTTTCTTTAATTTATGTGCTCCAGATTTATAATCGTCAGAAAAAGACTTGTTGGACTATCAGATTTTGGTTTATTTTTATTATTATATTTGAAAATCTGTATCTTACTTTCTCATATCTTGATAAAGCACATTTACTTTTAATTTGAATTAACTGTTTGCTGGAAGTCCAAGATTCAAAATTTGGTTTAGGAGAACTTTGCTGACAGTTAGAATCTGTTTCAGTATATTCCTTTCTATATTTATTGCAAAACACTTGGCACATAGCTAATGAAGTCTATATTTTGGTGCCCTTATTTTTATCCCTTCACTTTCTATTATTGCTGAGCACCGATGTACAGCAGGATGAAAGCCCTTAAAATTGGACATGGCATTGTAACCCTCAAACCTGTACATGACATGCAAGTTCTAGTAATTAGTTTGTAAATGTTCTATCTACCAGTTGGTTTGGAAACACATGCCTATTATACTGTTCTTGTTCATTCTCTTACTTGAATACAATTCCAAGTTATTTTGAAAAAATGAGAAAGTCTCTCTGTAACCTAGTTTTATAGACAAAAGCTTTTCTGTTTCATTTTATGTTTTAGGCTTCTTATTTCATTTTCCATCTTACATTTTCGTAGACTGATAATTGAATATGCAAATTTACATGAATATTTTCCAGTTGAAACCATTTAACTTGTGTCTTAGCTTTTCTGGCTTTCAAGAAATCTTGGCTATTTGCTGGAGTCTATCATGATTTTGGAGTTTGGTTTGACTATCCGGAGGTTAGAAATTGATTTAGTGGCTTTTAATTTTTTGTTTATCATTCTCTCATAGTGATGGCCAAATTGCAGAAATGAAAATTATCAAGTCTCTTGAAATAGCTTGTGGTTGGTAAAGATGCTGAAATAGATAAGCATTTTGAAAAGAATATGACAATAATTTTTTATAGGTTTTGATATGTTACGGTATTGAGATTTTATGTGTTGGATTTGTTGAATGAATCATATAAGTTGTTTGTCTACTTTAAGCATAATTGCCAGCGACATGACAATTTTTCGTGTGGCTGTACATATCAAAGTTGTAATGCTACTACTATTCACATGTTACACAGTGGAAGTAGGGCCCCCTTGTTTAGATGAAATAGTGGATCCTATTTTTCACCACCCTTGGCTTCATTTATGGGCTGTTACCTGTAACTGAGTGCCTATTCATTTATCACCTTATGATTCTGAAAAAATCCTTTTTGTTCATTTTAATAGACTCCCTACCCATTTTAGCTTAAATCATTAGTTTTGTTTTGTAGACAGGATCAAATTTTTTGTACTGACTACTGCTTTATTTTCCGCTTGCCGTGGACTTTGCAGGTTGAATTTTATTATTTAACTTGTGTTTTTATCATATACTGCAGATATGTGTGGCACTACAAGCTTTTGTTGGTCCATCTGTATTCTTATTGGAATTCACTTCCGTTAGCTTATGAACGGTAGATTCATCACTTCATCACATTTCTTATTATTTAGGGAAGTTCTATTTTTTTGCATCTAGTGTATTAGTTTGAGTTTCTGGCACGAGACTTCACTTTCTGAAATCCGCATTCATCTTTTCTTTTGCTTCTCTTGGCCTACCTCTGAGTTTCATTTTTCTTTGTAGCTATAAATCCTTGGATGTGAAGAATATTTTACTGGAGACAATATCGCACCACATTTTACCACAGATGCTAGCATCTCCTATGTGGTCTGATTTAAATTATCTCTTAACGGAATATGTAAAGTTCATGGACGACCACTTTCGAGAATCTGCAGATCTCACTTTCCTTGCGTATCGCCATAGAAACTACTCAAAAGTATGAGGCTCTTACTACTAATTTGCATAAAGTGCTAAGATAAAATTCTCTCATGAATGAAGAGATGGAGAATCTAATATCACCTATTGACTGTTTAACAAGTAATATAAATACATCAGGTTGTATTTTTTTTGGTCCATTACAGAAGATAGCTTCCTATTTAATTCTAACTTAAAGAAGTTTGTTTGGCGTTTGAGCATTTTTATTTAGATGTGCTGTGTGAAAACTTGATTATATTTTTCTATATGACTGTTTTAGATAATTATTTTTAGAGTACAAACCACAAAGTAGTCCTGAGAGGCAGCCTTTTAAATTAGTCTACAAAGAAACCATGTGAATATATTCTACTTGATATCATATCATTCGAAATAATGGTACTTTGAGCTGGAGTTTTAAGGTTCTCCATCTAAATGTGCTGTGTGAAAAATCATTTCCTCTCACTGTCATAGGTGATTGAATTTGTCCAATTTAAAGAGAGATTGCAACGTTCAAAACAGTATTTGATGGCGAAGATTGAAGTAGCCATTTTACAGCTAAAGCAGAACTCAAATCACATTGATGAAGCAGAGGTAACCATGTTATGCATTTGTGATTTTCTAGCAGTTGCTAAATTTACTTTTGAGCGACTTTAGTATTTGGGATCAAACTTTGGCTATATAGATGGGTAATCTAGTTTTTTCCCAGATTGTATCTTTTTGAAAGAATATTATTTCCTAAGTTGTATCTTTTTCAATACTTTTTCAGTCCATCTTGGAGAGCTCGAAGTTTGGAACTCATTTTCTTGAGCTCTCAAATGAGATCAGAATCAAACCTTTGGCTTTTAATGAAGATTTGAAGTTGCGACCTTGGTGGACACCCACAAATGATAAAAATTACCTCTTGGGTCGGTATTGTTTTCTACTTGTGATTGCATCATCACTAGAACTTTATTAGCTTCTCTTCTTGTGATTGTATCATCACTACAACTTAATTAGCAAACTTAATTGCAGAATGTGCTGTGACCATTTTTCTAGGGGTCTTTTTAATGAATAGATCCGATCGCAACTTCAAATATGGAATTCAAAGGGATCAAATAGGAAAGGATACTCTGAATCATAGAACTAAACCAAAGATTAAGATAAGCACGAAAATTAAAGTTTCTATAAATACAGATATACCCAATACATCGAAACTCATTGCCCATGGATAAAGAAAAACCGTTTCAACATCAAAAACAACAAAAACTAGAGGAAACATATAATAACGGATTTTAAATTGTAACCAAGTGTCACCCAGTGGTTCTATACCCGATTCATAACTAGAAAGTTTCTTCGGCCACTTTCTAATCGGGGCTAAAACCCCCGAAAAGAAAAATGCCAAAATGAGAATAAGACTTGATATTATTAGAAATGCCCAAAAGATATAATCGTAATATATTCTTACTTCCCAAATCTGTCTTAGCACGGGGTGTCACTATCTAAATAAAGAGCTATTTTGGGACTTGATAATTAACTTCAATGGTTACATTATCTATTGACGGCTTCTCCATATCTCCAGGAGCTTTCGAAGGAGTGTCTCAATGTCCTACAGCAAACATGGTAAGAAATTCCACCGTCAACTTAGTAAATTAAATATATGTTCTCCATGGTAAATGCCTAGATGCTAGAGGCAAAGAAGCTTTAATATTACGAGAAACATCAGTAAATGAACATGGAAAATTAGTTATGTATAGGCTGGCATTCACAGTGGGTCAATATTTCTCTATTTTTGGGTTGACCGACGCTTATCGTATTTTTATTGCTAATGAATATACTTTCTTTAAGAATTTTAATCCTCCTTGTTTTCTGATTTGATGAAATCCATATCTTGGCTGCCTTTGTAATTTAGTAGGATAATTAATGATAAAGTCCCTTTTCTTTCTTGTGGGTGAAAATTTACCATTAAAATATTATTAAGGAATGTGATTAAGGGGAAGTCTTATGGTTTACTTTCATCAGAATTTAAACTTTTTTCGTTCTTTTTTTATGAGAACAGAAAATCCTATTAAACTCGATGAAAAAAATAATTTGATATGGTAATACAGTGAATATGGTACTTTTTCCACTATAAGTAACTAAAGATGCTATTTTATAATTTAATCAAGAAAGTGTTGATAAACTGGAAACTATGCTAGTATTTGATGATTCTTCCTTTTTAAGAATAAAACTTGTTCTGTTAAGATTGTAGAAAAAAATTAACATGTCAGTTTTGCAAACACGTGATGGTTATTTTTGTGATGTTGAACAACTAGAGAATGTTTCTGCCCTTTGCGATATAAATTCTTGTTAAAGTCGTTAAAAAGGTGTTTGATTTTGTAACTTAATATAATTGTGATTATCTCGATTCTGAAAAACTCAATAAATAAAAATTTTGAATTTACAATTACCAATTATTAAGAAACACATCTTACGTTAAATGAAAATGTGCTTCATATTTTTAAAATTAGGAAATATATGAACTACTTTTATTTCATTATTAAATTTTAATAAATATTTAAAACTAAATGTTTACTCCATTAGCTTAATTTAAAAAATTAACTGAAACCTTTATTAAACTAATGAGTTTCCTGATTAAAATCAAAATTTTCATTCAGTTAACTGATTTTAGATTGTCATTTTTACCAATTTTAGTCACTCTAATGCTTATGGTATTAAATGTAGCTGTCAGTCATTGAACAAAATTTTCTTTTATTATGCCTTTCTTTCCTCCATATGAGTATTTTTCTGTGTCTGGTATTTTTTTTGCTTCTCTCCATCTGTTTCAGTATCTATACGGGTTCACTGAAATTTACTCCACTTTATTCTCAGTATAACCAAATCAAACAGACAGAAGCAAATGTGTTAAATTTGATAGAAAAGAGGTCTATTCTTCCACGGATGGTATATTTGTCAATACGCTCTGCTTCAGGGTCAGTCAAGAAAAATATCGGAGCCAATGGATCGGTTGTTGATCCCAAACTCTCAGTGGAACTAAAGTTTTTACTCGAGCGCCTTGCTAAGATATTAGAATATCCCTTCATGAATGCAATTGAACTTGTTTTGGGGGTTTCTAGTGGCCAGAAATCCTTCGAGGTATGTTCATTTTGATGTCACAGTTGTTTTTCTGTATTGTTGCTATTCTTGAACTACTTGGCCAGATCTGTGTTTTACAATTTAGAAGGCTTCTTAGTTGAGCATGTTATAACAGACCAATTCTCTGGTCAGTTGGGGATTTGGCTCTTCATTATGATTGTTTCCTCATATTTTAACTAACCACATGGACATGTTTTAATCTTGAATCACAAAGGAGTATCCACTTGTGTCGTAATGTCCTGTTCTAACGAGGGCATTTATTTGTTCCTAATTGTCAACTTAGGCATTATTGAAGGTTTTCTCGTATCCTTCTGATCCTATCAGGTTTAAGAATAACTACCATTGTTCTGGCTTTACATGGCGAATTTCTTTACTTCAAATTTGGATCTATGTGTGCATTTTTCAAATACTCTTCTTCAGTATTCAACTAAAAGTTGTGGTGTTGTGCAGAAACCAAGTTCGGACATTATTGACTGGATAAATTTCTGCATTTTTTTTAATGCATGGAATTTAATTTCTCATGAAATTATGCTTTCGGACAGAAGCGACCCTACCTCTGGTACATGGCATATTGTGAATTCTTTGCTGAGAAAGTTCACAATAGAGAAGATTAATTCTGCAGGGCCAGTAGTCTCTTCTCCTGGAGCTACTCTTCCTTTTCTGGTTCAACTTATAACAGAGCCCTTGTCTTGGCATGGCTTAATCATCCAATCTTGTGTTCGGTCACTTGTTCCTTCAGGGAAAAAGAAAAAGAAAGGTGGGTCTACAGAACAATCAAATTTGCAGATTTCTTATACGTTACAGAATTCAATCCGGTCCCTATGTGACACAATACAAATAATTGTGAAATGGTTAAAAGAACAACTTGACAAACCAGAAGATGAAAGTTTTGAAGCCATATTTTCCACAATTCAGGACCACAACGATAATGGGCCTGGCAAAGTATTCCAAGCGCTCGAGTCTTCTCTTTCACTGATGAAGGATGCCGATCTAGGGGATAGAATTCTCGAGTCACTGAATTCTTGGATTGCGGCTGATATTCCAAGAAAGATAATTTCTGGGCAACATGGTTTACTGTCAGAGTTCCTCAGAATTTGTGAATTGAAAATAAAATCATTACAGGAACTTAGTATGAATCTGTAGCTGAAATTTCATCTGGATTTTTGCAGGAGCAATGCATGTTGCTTGCGGCTACCATTTCTGAGTTCTGTCATTTTTTAGTTCATTTTTCCTCTTAGGTTTTATTTTAATTCATCAATACATGGAAATGACACAATAGATGTTTAAAGATTCATCTCGATTTGATGCGTTGTAACGTAAAAGAATAATGTAACTTTTCTTTATTTGCTATTTTGTAAATTGCCAGAAAATCGGTTATTCCGGTCAGCATGCATTATTTGGTTTCATCCCAATGTTTCTTTGCTATTGTGAGTCGCAGTTGTCTGTTCTCAGAGGAATGTCTACTGTGTATAAATGAAAACGCTTCATTTATGCTATGGAATCCCCAAAATGCTCTGTAAATGGAACAAGCTTGTTAGTTGGCTCTGATATGGGTTTATTTATATGTATATAAGTAGATCTGTCAAAACGGGCTGACGGTACGAGCCAGCCCACCACCCACCGCAACCCGCCATTAGGCTAGGTGGAGCGGGCTTTTAAATAGCCAACCCAGCCCAACCCATCTTGTGCCATAGGTTAGACGGACCGGTCCACTTATTTTTTTAAGAAAAAAATGCTACACAGTATCACAGTAAACATAGAAAAAAAATATATTTCAGTCAAATAGTTTTAGAAAATACTTAAAAACATTGAAATAAGAAGTTAAGAAAGCATACAACATAATACATAAAAGGTAAAGTGCTTAAATCAAACATGAAGAAATTAAACAAATACTATAAAGTCAATTCTCATTAAATTCCATTCAATCTTGATATTCTACATTAGCATAGAGATTAGATTTTACCAGAGTGAGTGATGGAGGCGAGGCGCATGAGAAAAATAAGGAAGAAATAAGATAAGAGAGTGATGGAGACGTATGAGACTTATTCCAATTTTTATATAAAACTTAAAAATATAAAATTCTACCCTAATTTGATGGGTCAGCCCGTCTTGTTTAGGCCCGCCCCGTTTGGGTTGCGCCCCGTCTTGGCCCGCAACCCAAACGGGGCTCCAACCTAAACGGGATGAGCCCATTTGGCCCGCCTCCAAACGGTCTGCTATTTTATCAATCCAACCCACTCAATTTTTATAGCGGGACGGACCGGACCGATGGGCCTGACCCAATTTGACAAGTCTATATATAAGTCGTCCATTTGCGTGAGCAAAACAATTGTACATATAAAATGATATTTCGTTATTAATTTGAAATGAAACAAAAATAATATAATATGTGAAGTATTAAATAATTTGTTCAAGGAGGGAGAAAAATTAGGGAGATTGCATGGATATTTATACACGACGATTCTTTTCCTCGTTCTTTTTATCATGGACATCTCATACCCATAGAACAATAGACTAAACAGAAAGACAATCTCGATGACTGACTTTTATTCATTCTCACAATACGATAATATCTTCAATATTTAATATAGGAGGTCCGTCCGTGGTTGGTTACATTGAGCTATTGAACTGCACCATGACTCGTCATTACTAAACCTCAAACTTGGGATCCCATTAACGACTCTTTTTTTAAAATAACGAACATGGATAATTAGTTACGGTAGATTACTTAATGCACAATAATTCACAGGCTTTTCACCTGTTTTTCCTTTTAGGACATTTGTGTATGGTTCCATTATGGGACTACACACACATAAACAAGTGTACTTTTCTCGTATGTCTCTCTCGTCATGCACCTTCAATCGATATATAATGTGACTGTATCACCAAATTTGTTCAGAATCAGACCCACAAAGGTGAGCGAGCATATTTTGGCCGGTTGGATTAATATTTTGAAAATAAAATTACAAACAAAACTTTAAAAACTTCAAATTTTAGAACTGTTTGTGTTTGCTTATTTTTAACTTGCCTTTTTTTTTTTTACCTTTACAAATCAAGCTGGTGGGTGCACCAAATGGTACTAGATTAACTTTATACAAGTCTGGTAACTTTGTTGACCAAACCAAGTTCCCAAAAAACAACCAATTTTTGCAGTACACAAACTGAAGTCCATTTATTAAGGCAAATCCATCGGTAATTAGTGTCATACTAGAAAATAAAGAGCAAGAAACATGGAGCACCTCAATCCTAGTGCCATGCAATGCAACAATATCTCTATTCTCATTCTTCTTGCTGTGTTCTCAGCCTTCTCATCAGCAAACGCAGAGACACATTACCATCAATTTGTTGTATGTCTCTAGGGGCGATTCGATAGTCAGCCCTCATTTTTAGATTTTTTCCCCCAAATTTTACATATAATTTTTTTCAAAAACAAATTGATTTTGTCGATCCGAAACTGTATTAAGTTGCTATTTCTCGGAAGCTTTTGGATTCACTACCTTCCTTTAGCTACCTAGTTCCCCTATTTAGAATGAGTAGTGATGTTTTGGTATTTTATATGCATGGACAGGTCCAGGCAACTCCAGTGAAGAGGTTGTGCAGAACTCACAACATAATTACAGTAAATGGACAGTTTCCAGGCCCGAATTTAGAAGTTCGTGATGGCGATACGCTCATCATTAAAGTCACAAATAGCGCGCGCTACAATGTCACTCTCCACTGGTACACAAGAAAATTCTTTCTCAAAAGCTTGAATTTAAAAATAATGATACAATGGTACTAACGAAATTTGCCTGATAGGCACGGTATTCGACAGATGCGAACCCCATGGGCTGATGGCCCGGAATATATGACACAGTGCCCGATTCAACCTGGAACAAGCTATACATACAGGTTCACTATCGAGAACCAGGATGGCACACTGTGGTGGCATAGCAAATGGCTAAGAGCTACAGTTTATGGAGCACTCATTATTCGCCCCAAATTTGGTGCTCCTTATCCTTTTCCAGAACCAAAACAGGACATCCCTATACTCCTTGGTACATATAAAATTAAAATCAGAAAGTATTTTCATATTTGCGCACATGCATACAGCATATTCACTCTTAGGACATACATCTAAGTAACGGGACTCGGATTCTCTTTCCGTTGGACAGGGGAATGGTGGAATAGAGACATCATTAGCGTCCTTCGACAGGCTCAGTTTACGGGTGCTGCACCTAATGTGTCCAACGCATATACTATCAACGGCCAACCTGGAGATCTATACAAATGTTCCAGCCAAGGTTAGATACTGATACATGGCAGCTGGTTCGATTTTCTTTTTTCACACGTTCGAATGGTTGAATCTCATGGACTGATTTATTTTGTCTTTTCTTGTCACAGGAACTACAAAGTTCCATATGAAGTCCGGGGAGACCGTTCTTTTAAGGATCATCAATGCTGCACTCAATCAAGAACTCTTCTTCACAGTAGCCAACCACATGCTAACTGTAGTCGGGAACGACGCAGCCTACAACAAGCCATTCACGACCCGCATCATCATGCTCGGGCCGGGACAGACTACCAATGTGCTTCTAACTGCAAACCAACCCTCAGGCCACTATTACATGACAGCAAGCCCATACCACTCCGCCCAAAACGCGCCATTTGACAACACTACCGCCACTGCAATCCTGGAGTACGAATCTGCTTCCTGCAGTGGCAAGAATGCCGCAGCCTCAAAGCCATTAATGCCGATAATTCCCGCCTTCAACGACACAGCAACCGTGACAGCATACACGAGCCAGGTACGGAACCTAGCCTCGAAAAAAGGAAAAGTCGTCCCTACTCGAATCGATGAGAATCTCTTCTTTACCGTTGGATTGGGGCTTGTGAACTGCTTTCCTAGACCAAGATGCCAGGGCCCTAATAACACGCGCTTCGCGGCTAGCATGAACAACGTATCATTCCTTCTTCCTCGAAGAACCTGTAAAAGTGGGCCCCACGTCAAAATAAAATATTCAGAAATTAGTATCCCACATCGGTTTGTTTACAAAATTGTTGTAGAGAATTAGTTATAAATAGAGCTCAATTCCTTCAGTTATTGTATCCCAAAATCAAAAGCTTTTAACTTTGATAAATAGATAGTGCATAGAAAAAAGAGTGTATTTTTTTCTTGAGTGAGAGAATTCTCTTGTGTGAGTTAGAGAAATTATTTTCTCGGTATACTCGGGTTGGGAGTGTGAGAAATATTGAGTGTATTGGTGTATACACTTGTTGTAATATTTCTTTCAGTTATAAAAGTTGCAGTGCTTCGTGGACGTAGCCTATATTGGGTGAACCACGTAAATCTTTGTGTTTTTGTTGGTTATTTTATTCCGCAAGTTTTGGGATACTATTATCATCGTGGTCGGCATCGCTTCGGGGGTGTAATTCCCCAACAACTGATATCAGAGCCTTGTTGTGAAAATTCTTAAGAATTCTGAGTATGCTCTGTGGTTGCAGCTTTGTCTGATCTCCCACATCAGAAAAGATTTTTTTAGATTTTTTGCTAAGGCTAGAGAAGTGATGGCCGGAGATGATGGATCGGGACCATGAATCAACAAGTTCGACGGAACAGATTTTTCGTTCTGGCGGTTACAGATAAGGGATTATCTGTACAGTAAGAAGCTGCATCAACCTCTATCAGGAAAGAAACCGGAAAAGATGGAGGATGATGATTGGGAGCTCCTTGACCGACAGGTTTTAGGTGTCATACGATTGACCCTAACAAAGAACGTGACGCATAACGTGGCGGAGGCCAAAACCACGGAGGAGATGATGACCATTCTATCAGACATGTACGAGAAGCCATCAGCAAACAACAAAGTACATCTCATGAAGAAGTTATTCAACTTGAAGATGGGAGAAGGTGCTTCGGTGGCAAAACACATAAATGAATTCAACACGATTGTCTCCCAGCTGACATCGGTGGACATCAAATTTGATGATGAGATTCGTGCACTTATTCTTCTGGCGTCTTTACCAGACACTTGGGAACCGATGCGGGCAGCGGTTAGCAACTCTGTTGGAAAAGGAAAACTACAACTCAATGATGTTAGAGATCAAATCCTAGCTGAAGAAGTTCGCAGGAAAGACTCGGGTGAAGCAACATCATCGAGATCTGCTCTAAATCTTGATAACAGAGGAAGAGGCAGGAGTGGTGAAAGGAGTTCCAACCGATGGCGCGGTAGATCNTGACATATTCATCCGTACATCACCCATACCAACAATTTCCAAGGGTTTTCCATCAGCCAGGAAAACTTTTCCGTAATCGCCAGCGATGTAATTATCAAATACATCGCGATCACCAGTGGTATGAAACGAAGCTCCCGAGTCCATAACCCAAGAATCAAC
>NC_133319.1:3166387-3227714 GCF_012295235.1 Primulina huaijiensis | reverse complement strand
CTACCAGAATTAAAGACTGTTGAACACCAACTGTGTGAAAGCTGTATCTTTGGAAAGCAGAAGAAGGTGAGTTTTTCAAAAGGCGGTAGAGAACCGAAAGCAGCAAAGTTGGAGCTGGTTCATACTGATGTATGGGGACCATCTCCTGTGACATCCCTTGGAGGCTCGAGATACTATGTCACATTCATTGACGATCCGAGTAGAAAAGTTT
This sequence comes from Primulina huaijiensis, assembly GCF_012295235.1. NCBI lineage: Eukaryota > Viridiplantae > Streptophyta > Magnoliopsida > Lamiales > Gesneriaceae > Primulina > Primulina huaijiensis. The sequence continues at coordinate 3,227,503 of NC_133319.1, read as the reverse complement.
GGGTTTATTTTCTGAAAAATAAATCTGATGTTCACGAGACCTTTAAAAGGTGGAAAGCCATCGTGGAAAATGAGACCAACTTGAAAGTGAAGTGCTTACGGTCTGACAATGGTGGAGAATATGAAGATGATGAGTTCAAGAAATATTGTGCACAGAACGGGATCAAGATGGAGAAAACCATTGCTGGTACACCTCAACAGAATGGTGTAGCTGAAAGGATGAACATGACCTTGAATGAACGCGCAAGGAGCATGAGATTGCATTCTGGATTGCCAAAATCATTCTGGGCAGATGCTGTTAACACTGCAGCATATCTGATCAACAGAGGACCTTCGGTACCATTGGATTACAAAATACCCGAAGAGGTTTGGAGCGGCAAAGAAGTAAACATTTCTTTCTTGAAAGTGTTTGGATGTCTATCCTATGTTCATATTGATTCAGCAAGCAGAACAAAACTTGATCCGAAATCAAAGAAGTGCTTCTTTATTGGTTATGGAGATAATGAGTTTGGTTATCGTTTCTGGGATGACCAAAATCGGAAGATCATTCGGAGCAGGGATGCAATCTTTAATGAGAAACTTCTGTACAAGGACAAGTCAGACATTGGAGCTGGAGATGAATGTCCTGAAGTCGAGAAGACTGATGAAGTGCCATTGACAAATATTCCTGTGAATGAATCGAAAACCAGTAACCAGGAAGATGAAGAAGAAACTGCACAAGATGATGACCCACAAACTTCGGTGATTGAACTCAGGAGATCTTTGAGAACCATTAGACCACCTGATAGATACTCCCCTGCACTTCACTATATTTTGCTGATAGACAAAGGTGAACCAGAGACCTATGAAGAGGCAATGCAAAATGATAATTCAACCAAGTGGGAGTTGGCCATGGAAGATGAGATGGATTCACTGTCATCCAATCAGACGTGGGAGTTGACAGAACTTCCGCAAGGCAAAAAGGCGTTACATAACAAGTGGGTGTACCGGTTAAAAGAAGAGCATGATGGTAGCAAGCGGTAAAAGGCAAGACTTGTTGTAAAAGGCTTCCAACAACGGGAAGGAATTGATTACACCGAGATTTTCTCTCCGGTGGTTAAATTAACCACTATCAGGACTGTACTTGGACTAGTGGCGAAGGAAGACTTACATTTGGAGCAGTTGGATGTAAAGACTGCGTTTCTTCACGGTGATCTAGATGAAAAAATTTATATGAAGCAGCCACAGGGCTTTGAAGTACGGGGAAAAGAGAGAATGGTGTGCAAACTTCATAAGAGCTTGTACGGTCTCAAACAAGCTCCAAGACAGTGGTACAAGAAGTTTGATGGATTCATGAGTGAAAATGAATTCCTAAGGTGTCAAGCTGATCACTGCTGTTATGTGAAAAAGTTTGACGGTTCTTATATCATACTACTGCTATATGTAGATGATATGCTGATAGCTGGAGCTTGTCTGGAAGAAATTGATAAACTCAAGAAAGATTTATCAAAGGAATTTGCCATGAAGGATTTGGGTGCTGCAAAGCAAATCCTCGGAATGAGGATCTTCAGAGACCGGGTGAATGGATTCTTGAAGTTATCTCAAGAAGAGTACGTAAAAAAGGTGGTTAGCAGATTTAATATGAATGAAGCTAAATCTGTGAGTACTCTTTTGGCTAGTCATTTCAAACTAACCAAAGCACAACCACCATCGACGGAGCAGGAGCAGGCTTATATGAATAAGGTTCCTTATGCTTCTGCTGTCGGAAGCTTCATGTATGCAATGGTGTGCACAAGACCAGACATAGCAAATGCAGTGGGAGTTGTGAGCAGGTTTATGAGTAATCCAGGAAAGCAACACTGGGAAGCAGTTAAGTGGATTCTCAGGTATTTGAAAGGTACTGCTAGTTGTTCTTTATGCTTCAGGAGATCAAAATTTGGCTTACAGGGTTTTGTCGATGCCGATATGGGTGGTGACCTGGATGGCAGGAAAAGTACTACTGGATATGTGTTCACATTAAGTGGTACAGTTGTAAGCTGGGTGTCTAAGCTGCAAAAGATTGTTGCGCTTTCGACTACTGAGGCTGAGTATGTTGCAGTTACAGAAGCTAGCAAGGAGATGATATGGTTGAAATCCTTTCTGGAGGAATTGGGTCAGAAGCTTGAAGATAGCACATTATACTGTGACAGTCAGAGTGCTATTCATTTAGCAAAAAATCATGTTTATCATGCTAGGACAAAGCATATACAGGTTAGGTACCATTTCATCAGATCAGTGCTGGAAGATGGAGTCTTGATGTTGGAGAAGATTCCTGGAAGTAAAAATCCAGCCGATATGCTCACGAAGACGGTAACCATGGACAAACTGAAGTTGTGTTCAACTTCAGTTGGACTGCAAGTATAAATGGAGATATATGAGCTGCTGCACTGATGATGTGAAGATATGATTGAAATCAAGTCTTCAAGTGGGAGAATTGTTGGGTAAAAGTGGGCCCCACGTCAAAATAAAATATTCAGAAATTGGTATCCCACATCGGTTTGTCTACAAAATTGCTGTAGGGAATTAGTTATAAATAGAGCTCAATTCCTTTAGTTATTGTATCCCAAAATCAAAAGCTTTTTAGCTTTGATAAATAGAGAGTGCATAGATAAAAAGAGTGTATTTTTTTCTTGGGTGCGAGAATTCTCTTGTGTGAGTTAGAGAAATTATTTTCTCGGTATACTCGGGTTGGGAGTGTGAGAAATATTGAGTGTTTTGGTGTATACACTTGTTGTAATATTTCTTTCAGTTATAAAAGTTGCAGTGCTCCGTGGACGTATCCTATATTGGGTGAACCACGTAAATCTTTGTGTTCTTGTTGGTTATTTTATTCCGCAAGTTTTGGGGTACTATTATCATCGTGGTCGGCATCGCTTCGGGGGTGTAATTCCCCAACACTTATTACAAGCTTACTACCAAAACATACCTGGAATCTACACTACAAACTTCCCACTGGTTCCGCCTGTCACGTTTGATTACACCGGAAACGTGAGCCGTGCATTGTGGCAGCCCAGATTCGAGACCAAGTTATACAGGCTGAAGTTCGGTTCAAATGTGCAGATTGTCTTACAAGACACGGCCATTGTGTCGACAGAAGACCATCCTATTCATCTCCACAGATACCATTTCTATGTCATGGCACAAGGTTTCGGGAACTTCAACCCCAGAAGAGACACGGCTGGATTCAACCTCGTCGACCCCCGTTGCGGAACACGATCAACGTACCCGTTGGTGGCTGGGCCGTTATCCGTTTCGTGGCCGACAATCCAGGTAATTGCAACTCATTTAAGCATCATCACCAGATATGGTTGGTTCGTTTACTAGATAGCTTGATTCTGTTGGTTTGTGCAGGAGTTTGGTTGATGCATTGTCACATAGATTCACATCTATCTTGGGGGTTGTCTATGGCTTTCTTGGTAGAGAATGGAGCTGGAGAGTTGCAGTCCATTGAGCCACCTCCACCTGATCTTCCTCCTTTTTAGAAATATAATATAATCCCAAGATTGTTTAATTTCGTTTCCTCGAATCTACAATTTATTCAGACACTGTTCCATTTATTCCATTTACAACTATTTGTCATTTGTGAAGGATATATATGCAATTAAATTAATGCATGATTTTATGGTTTTAATTACGATTCACATGCAATGTAACAAAATAAGCAACATAAAAAAAAATCATTCATTATTTATAGAAGGTTGAGACATTAAAAAAGGTATGGACCTACGGGGATTCGGGTGTTGGATATAATTTGCTTGTCTCCACAGCAGGGGCGGAGCCACATGCTCCTTTACTCGGGTTATAGCCCGGATGACCCAATTTTTTTAAAAAAAAATGTATATGTCACTTTTGAAATAATATGATATTAGTCCGAGTAGATCAAATTTAAAATATTAAAAGATTCTAGAGTTTAAAATTCTAACTTGGACAGAGCCATATTTCTGGCTCCGCCACTGCTCCACAGTGTTTGATAATGTGTAGACACTGGTTGGAACATTGTCTTATGGTTTAAAATGTCAATTTCCAGCCACCATCAAGGCAAGATTGAGAAGAATTAAGTTGTATTCTATACTTTTTTAGTAAAACACAAACATACAGATTCTGTTGTATGTCATAAAGAACGATCAAAATATAATGTTCGGTCGTATAATTAATCTATGAATGTATAATTAAATATCAACCTAGTTTCAAACCAATTCTTCCGATGCCATTGAAGTTTTCTAGAATATTGATGTGACAAAAGATCTTTAACTGGAAATTGTAACTGAAAAATGACTTCAAGAAGATTAAAATTTTTTCCTTATCAATTTCTTACACAGTGACTTTGTGATCACCTTACATTCTTAAATTATAATTCAATTTGAGAAATGCAATTATCAGTAATATGGGGAGAGGAGACATATTTATGAGTTATTTTTGTAATGATTATTTTTATTAACTTTTTTAAGAGGGGGAAAATAAAAAATTGTTTTAATAATTTTTTGAGTAGGTCTCTTGTGAGACGGTCTCAAGAATCTTTATCTATGAGACGGGTCAACCCTATCGATATTCACAATAAAAAGTAATACTCTTAGCATAAAAAGTAATAATTTTTCATGTATGACCCAAATAAGAGATCTACCTCACAAAATACGACCAGTGAGACCGTCTCACACAAGTTTTTGGCTAATTTTTTAATGGGAAAAAAGCACTGTGGGCTGGGCTCAAGCAAAAGAAGCCCAGGTCGGCTGCACCGTTACTATCAATGGCCAACAAAGGCAAGACCAGCGGTCTAATCCATGCCACATAGCAGTAGTCCAGGGAACACCCGATTCATCCTCCCTGTTCTTTTGCCATGCTTCACTCATAATAATTCTATTGGTTTTGTTATTTAATCTGTTTTAGTTTGATTATCTCATTGTGAGTCAAGAGCCACTCCTCGTGTCTGATGGAAAAAAGTAATTATTTCAGATATTAGAATATATATCAGTGCAGTGCATCTGCGAAAGCTAAGTTTGTGCTGAGCCGATATGGCTGGAGCTTTGGAGTGCTGGTCCAGCAGAACCAGTACGGATGAGGACATGGTGGAGCAGGTGCTCATGCGAACCCAGGACAGATCCGAGTGTCCGTCGTCGAACCCACCACCCGCCGCCGCCAACTCCTCGGCCACCGCAAATATTCGAGAGTCACCCTTGCAGAAGCGCTTCCAGCGGCTGAGCCGCAATGTGTCGGAGGCCATTGCTTCGCTTAAGAACTCGTTGAATTTCGATTCGGTCCGTGAGGTGCAGGCCACTGAGCCTTCGGGCTGCCGGAGGCACGTTTGGGGAAGTGTTGTACGGAGCTTGACGCAGCTGTACCCTGGGAGTCAACTTCCAGAGAAATTGGTCTCTAATCTGCGAAAACATTATGATTCTTTACCCCTCAGGTGAAAGCATTCATTCAAATATCTTCCGTTTATGTTTCTTGAGCACTCAGTTGATCATTTTTATTGATATTGATAGCTATGCACAAGCGGGATTTGAAATGAAAGACGTGTTCTTGCACATAAAGTTGATGGAGCAAGCATCGGCGGAGGATCATCCGGCTATTATGATTCAAGAAATGTCTGATGATGAAGTGAATGGCTCTGTATTTAAGCTTACATTTGCTTGTAACTCTTCAATTTCATGGCCTGCCATGTCAGGGGCTCTCGATAGTTCTTCGATTTGCTGTAAGAAGTTACAAATCTTTAAGAAGAAGAGTTTTACTCTGGGAATAGTTTTGCTTTTAATTCAAACTGGGCAGGAAAAATTATTCAAATTCCGGATTGAAAATGCACTTAAATTAGCCTTAAAGAGGCCAAAACACAATCCCATCAAGCTACCCTTTGGACTTTGCGGATGCCAAGAGGAGAGTACTAAGGGAAGGGATCTTGGAGACATTGAAGAAGATTGTAACGGTGATCAAAATTATAGAAATGGAGGAGAAAATGTGGGATCAAAAGTTCATTTAAAACTCCCTCTTCCAGATGATTTGATTGTAGTTTCTGTTGATGAATGGCAGACCGTGACTTCTGGTAAAGAAGGGGTGGGCAAATGGTTGTTGAGTTATGATTCTGTCGATATAACAGATCAGATCGGACCAAGTACTTTTAAGGGGACGTTCAAGGGTAAAAAAGTCGGGATCGAAAAGATCAAAGGGTGTGACAAAGGACATGCCTATGAGTTTGAGCTAAGGAGAGATTTGTTGGAATTGATGACTTGTGGACATAAGAACATCTTGCAGTTCAATGGCATTTTTATAGATGAGAATCACGGATTATGCATCGTGACAAAATTGATGGAGGGAGGATCCGTCCAAGAATTGATTATGAAGAAAAAGAAACTTCATATGAAAGACATTATAAGGATTTTGGTAGATGTAGCAGAAGGAATTAAGTTCATGAATGATCATGGTATTGCTTATAAAGACTTGAATACTCAAAGGATTTTATTAGACAAACATGGGAATGCTTGTGTTGGAGACATGGGAATAGTTGCTACTCGCAAGAGTGTTGGTGAGGCTACGGAGTATGAAACTGATGGATATCGATGGCTGGCTCCTGAGGTCTGTTGTCTTCTTTTCAATTCCATTTTTAGCTTTTGGTTTGGTTTTGGTTCGACTATTTGTTCATACATTTTCTTGGATGCTCTCTCTTTGTTGATGCTAAATTGTTTCTATAATTTGGTCAATGTCGGAAAAAATTTCATTTTTTTGAAGCGGTCTATGTGGAACATACTTGTTCATTTGGTTTGGTCATTCGATCGATCTAACTTATTCTTGGAAATAATAGATCATTTCAGGTGATCCGGAGAATGTTGTAGAGTCGAGGATGAGCAACGCTTATAGTTTTGGGATGGTAATATGGGAGATGGTGACTGGTGAGATTGCTTATTCTGCTTATTCACCAGTGCAAGCTGCAGTTGGGATAGCTGCTTGTGGGCTTCGGCCTGAAATTCCCGAGGGCTGCCCACCGATTCTAAGATTGCTGATGATAAAATGCTGGAACAACTCCCCCTCTAAACGTCCACAATTTTCCGAAATTGTATCCACTTTGATGAGTGTCAGCAACAATAATAACACAAGTGCTACTCGATAGTAGCAAGTTTCTTGTGTTATCTAGTTTAACGATAGTAAATGGTGTATTAAAGAAAGCTTGCAACTGAGTATTCCCCAAAATAAATGAAAATATAGTGTCAACCATGAAAAGCTTTTGTTTTCATGAAGTTGAGGTTATCTCATAGTGTTGAGTATTTTGTTATTCAATATTATAGTATCTGTTGTGAAAAATGAAGCGATACCAATGTTCTCAGTCTACCATGTATAGTTACCCTTCGATTACATAATTAAGACCAGAAGAATCCAAATATGCCTCTCCTAATATGACTATTCTTGTAAGTAACTTTGCATGACATAATATATTCAATAGACTTACCTGGGAGAAATAAAGATCGGAAGGGAAGGTCGTGTGCGTTTAATGGACCCAAAAGTTTAATGATTTAAGGACTTTTATGATCAGCTGTTCTACATGTCTCTATAATGGCTTGTTGCTGGGGCCAAAAGGAAGAATCCTTGTTATTTATTTCATTTTACTTTCACTTACTTTTGTCTGCCAAAACAATGACCACCCCTTGGATCTTTTTGTCACAAATAGAGTCAGCTTGGCATTTGGTCTTTTTCTTTCCATACTCAGTCCTCAATGTGATTCGAACACCTATCTTCATCAAGGGACATCGACTATTCACGGCTCGAGCTGTGTGGAGTCGTCGTGGTCTCTTTTTACCAATATTTCTTTATGCAACACCAGGTTTAAATGAGGCCTAGTCCCACTGTTTCTTGTATTCTGATCTTTTGACGATATCATGTACACGCACGAGTGAAGGCCAAGATCAGAGATCTGTTTCGTATTCATCAACTGTGCGTGGAGATTAATGATATGTGTCAGTACGTAGGATCAAAGTCTCGCAGAATATAATTGTCCGAGATTCTTGTCTAAGCATATGGTAACAAAAAGTTGTAGTGCAGCAGTATTAATCGACTTGGCCAAAGGGACTCTGAAGGGCATCCATCTGCTACTCATTAGTCTTGTCTTGTGGGGTGCACGTGCCGATCATGTGAACCCACCCCCAATTTAGTTGTCAACAGCGATGGAATGAATGGAAACAAATTTTTAAATCTTTTTTAAGTACAACTCTTTTCTTGCTTAAATCTCTGTATAAAATACTGTTTCGGTGTGTATTCTTTTTAATATGTTAGTATAATTGTTTTTACTTTTTGAAAAATTGAAAAACAATTCTCATTCTAACTAATATTATTAGACCAGTTATCGAACCGATTTATCTTAAAAAAAGTTCAATCGGTTTGATATGTTAAAACGACGTCAGAGCGGAAAAACATTATATTATATAAANTATATAACAAAAACATAAAATTTTAATTTTAAAAATAATTATTTAACTAAAAAATAAAAAAAATTTAAAATCTGCGAATTTAAATTTTATATTATTTCGTCATGTTCTCATTGTTTTGGTCAAATTTTATACGAATTTATTTGGTCCAAATATGAACTATATGCTATTTAAAAAATATTTAAATTTCAATTTCAAAAGCTCTTATTAGTTACTAATTACTCCGTTTCTAGTTTCTCAGATATGAAACCATCATCTACGCGTCTTCACCTGTTCAGGCATCATTAACTTCCGTTTGTTTTTCTTACAAATAATAAATAGATAACTTATCACAGTTGCAAACATTTACTAGTTCAAATATTTACGTTACAATTTATGGTTAATAAATTATGACAGTTACATAAATAACTCTGCACCACAATGAAACTTTAAAGAACAATGCATGAAAAATAATTTAACTCGAAATATAAATGCAGGTTTTTCAAACTTCATATACGTGAGCTTCAGTTTGAATCTACTTGTTGGCTGAGCTCGAAAGATTTGGTTTTGAATCCAAATACTATTCATACAATTACGTACAGAAGCTGGCGAGCCACGTCGATCAACCAGTGGCATGTGCGGGCCATTGACGTCCTAGATTATTTGGAGATCGATATTGGTGAAACTTCGTTTTACCTTCAACCATAGGTTGATCATGCCATCATTTGGTGATTGCTCAACCACCACTGTGCATTTCGCTCAATCATCAAATTATATATTTAACAAGTGCGTAATCTGTTCGCATAAATGGAAGTCAGAGCAGCAAAATAAAGAATTGAGTCACCACAGACAAACACAGACTAGCTTTGCAGCCAAGGTTGAGGTTTTGGACTATATCTAAAGTACAAGCAGGTAAACATAAGCGAAAAAATCGAAACTTTCTTATCAGCAAGTTTGTTTTCACAGGACATCCTAATGAAAGAAATCATCCCGTGTGTTTAGAACAGATTACTCCATCATTCAAGTTGTTATTTTGAAATTTGAATCAACATCGATTGTGAACTTTTCCTATTAAAATATTATATTCGAGGGAGTGAACTCGGTTGTTCTATATAAGCACATCAGAGTGCCTGAACTAAATATTCTTGAACCGTCCATTTTCCATGGTAAAATGCTAAAACTGGCAATTTACATCTATATCCAAGCATACAGATGAACATTCTTCCGTAAGCAAATAATGAGAAACGAAGATGGAAATAACAGAAGGATGACAGGCTCAAGAATAGAACAACAATAGATTCTGTATGGTAACACAATAACGGATCGACGTATGAACCTTCCCACTACTCTCTTTTTTCCTTTTTCTTTTCGCCACTAAATTACAAACAAAACGACATCAAAATCAACACAAAACTACGTTAAAATCAGCTAAAGGGCGTGAGAAAGCAAATCCACAACTAGAAATGGTAAAGAACTAAAGTTACGGGCGCTTTCCCATGTCATAAAGACCACTTCTGGTCGTTTTTTAAATACAAATCTAACGCTGGTTCTAACTAAATAACTTGTGACTTAACTTAGAAGAGGATCAGAGGGGTGCTGAGGAACAAGAGGGGCACCTAATGAGACCATTCTCATTGCACATAGCACAACTCCGGAAGCCAGATTTCTCGCTGTTGTAGCACTTGTGGCTTCCGCTGCACGCTCGGCAAAGAATGAATCTGTATCCACTGCAAACCTCGCACGTGCCAGGATCTTCCGACGGCAGCCCCTCAACGTGCTTCTTGAGCTGGCCGCTCTCGTGAAGATGTTTCACCTCATCCACCCCACCAACGTACCTGCCGCCAATGAAGACCCTTGGGAGCGTCAATTTGGACTTCTCCGACTGGCCCAGGATCCTCTGCAGTTCGTCCATGAACCCGGAGTCCATTGAAAGATCCCGCTCGTCGATCGACACGCGGAAGGAACGGAGGATGGATCGGACGGCCTTGCAGTCCTCGAACGTACGTCGGACCACGCGCAGGCTCGTGAAGTACACCACTATTTTCTTCTCCGCATCCGGGATTCGAATTTCTCCATTTTGTGACTGCTTGTCCGGAGCTTCGGGGGGTAAGGATAGGCTACGGAGGAGGGCATTAACACTGCGTGTGCGGTGGCAAATTGGAAGCTTTCTAGGTGAATCGGGAGTATCTCCGCCACCTCCGACGCAGACGCCGTCAACGTTGGAGAGGAGGCTGTGGATATCCTTGAAAGAGGAGCAAGCAAACTTAGGAGACGGCGCATTATGGATCCGAACCCTCGATTTCGTTCTCCTAAGCCACATGGGTTCCAAGATTGAATCAATATACACAACCCAGAAACAGATTTTCTTCAAATATCAACACAAGCCGTGAGAATTTCCGTTAGATAATGAAGGGATCCTCTGTTTGTTAGTATATTTTTTCAAATTTCGACGCGCAATGTGGATTCGTGGGGATTGGGAAATGGAGGAAGAAGCTGGAAAAGCGGTGAGAATTTGGGTTTGGCGGGTGGAGTTGTCAGAGAACCAACCCTTTGTCAACGTGCTCGGTTTCTTTCCTTGGTGTTCAATCTTTCTACTCATTTCATTTCACCCTATTCAGTTTCATCGTATATTCTTAATTATTTCAATGTCTTTCTTTTCTATTTTTTTTAAAAATCATTTCATTTATTAATGATATAATATTCTCATTTCACCCTCCATTTCTTTAGAATATGTCAAATTGGCATCTTTGATTCATATTAAAATGTTTGATCTGATCAAATTTTTAAGCAAAAACTTGTGTGAGACGGTCTCACATGTAATATTTTGTGAGACAGATATCTTATTTGGGTCATCCATGAAAAATTATTACTTTTTATGCTAAGAGTATTACTTTTTATTGTGAATATCGGTAGGGTTGGCCCGTCTCACAAATAAAGATTTGTGAGACCGTCTCACAAGAGACCTACTCAATTTTTAAATAGATGATTGTTAAAGACGTATTTTATTGAATAAAGAAATTTGGCAAACTGGTAAAACAATAAATTAAAAGCCCTTTCTCTCTTTTTTTTCAAAGGAAAAACATGAGCTTTTATATATGGGCATTAAGATATATCAAGCTAGATGTGATAATATGTGTATTAATTATAATTAAAATTTGAAAACATTTAATATGTTATGGATTTAATTCATTAAGGTAGCCATTTTACTTTATCTTTGTAAGATACTTAACAATCTATAATAAAAAAAATTGATGGTTTATAAATTATCTGTCATGGGTTCAGAATTCAATCATAACAAATATTTCTTCAAATTGAAAAAAATTTCAGACATACCATTTAAAATGCTGATAAATATTAGAGAAATTATTTTTAATATATTATATATTATGAAATTATTTGGACATTTATGATATTAAAATTAAATGTGTTACTAAAAAACATGAGATTATTTTCATAAATAACCTAGAGTAATTTCTTTTTTTGTTAAAATCGATGAGTTTTTTAGACCAGAAGAATGAGTAGTTGGAAAGTTTGCAGTTGAAAGGTATTTTGGGAATATTCTCCTGCTAATTAATTTTGGCTATTTGTAAATGACAAATATGGATATTTATATTTTATATTTATATATTGGCATATATACATATTTAGTACATATATATAGTTGATTATGTTTTCTTTGTTAAAACACTTTTCATCTTATCAATAATTAATTATCTTTATAAATTTTTTAAAAAATTTAAATTATTATATGTTTAACATAAAAAACAAATTATAAAAATATTTTGTAACCTAAAAAAAATTATTATAAAAATATTTTGTAAATGTTATATTTTAATATAATCTCTATAATAAAAAAAAAATGAATGTGTATGCATGCAGAGCGTGTCACATAACACTGTTAACTTTGACAATTAAAATAAATAATTTTGGTGTCGTTTTAGGATTTTTTAAAAATAATATCCTTCTAAATCTATAAAAGTGGTATATTTTAAATAAAAATTATTATAAAAATCTAATTTAATAAATTTGTGAATTCCTAATCAACATATCTATCCAAAAATTTTAAATTTATTAAAATATTTTTTAATTGTTCGGAAAATTTTTGAATTTTTAAATGATTAAAATAAGATTTTACACAGAGTTTTTAAATGATTAAAGTGAAGTTTTTTTGTGTAATAATGGTGAACCGTTCAATAACAAATACATTATTCCACCACAAGTCATGCTCTGCACACAAATTTATGATACCAAAAATTAATTTTTATGTTAAAACTAAGAAAATGTATTATTCCACAAGAAGTTATATTTTGTACACAAATTTATTATACAAATAATTAATTTATATGTTAAAACTTGACATAAGACCGTATCATACCAAATATCACTCATACAAACATAAAATACAACGTCTAAAGAGAAGATTTGATAGGCATCTGTACAATAATTAAAATCAAATTTGCAATAAGAATTGTGCTAAAATTACTTTAAAATGTAAATCATCCAACTAATATTATTTGAAACAAGTAAGCAAATATCAGATCCAATAAAACAAATGATCAGCATCCATAATAGATACAAACCCAAAACACGAACTGATACCGGCGATAATACCCCGCTGTCTCGAGGTAGTCTATTGCTCGAAAATGAAACAAGAGTAAAACTTGCCCAATCTACACCATTCCATGCTATGAAACATCAAGTAGTAGCAGCCGACTGGGCAGCAATCCTCTTTCGTGCCTCTTCAATGATGGATAACTTTATACCTTTCCCCTTGGGTAGAGATACCCATGGCTTCGTACCTTTACCGATTGTGTAAACATTTCCCAACCGAGTGGCGAACTTATGACCAAGCGCATCCTGAACGTGAATGGTCTCGAAGCTACCCTTGTGCTTTTCTCTGTTCCTGATCACTCCAACACACGCCCCTTGTTTCTTCCACCAGTCACCATCACAACATTCCCAACATCAAATTTGATAAAGTCGGTAATCTTGTTGCTGTCCAAATCCAATTTGATTGTGTCGTTGGCTTTAATGAGGGGATCAGGATATCGGATGGTTCTCCCATCATAGGTGTTGAGATATGGGATACCCTTCTTCCCAAATTGCACCGTGCGCACCTTGCAAAGTTTAAACTGCAAGAAGACATGTTCACAATGTGAAACCTTAAGAAATATCTCATAATAATATGATTCATGCAAGAAGCCAACACAGATCACTGAGATGAATAGTTACCTCTCTTGGACTATGCAGCTTCATGATGCGCAAACAAATGGTATTGTCTTATAAGAGCAATCAGAACATTTTGAAATTATGTTGCCCAAAAAATTTTCGACCAAAAATCAAAGCAAGAAAGAGTAGTGACTCTGCCCAAACACACACACACACACACACACATAGCACAATCAAGTGGTACTTCTTCATCTCTGATTGAATGGAGACGAAATCTTCCTTTGGTGTCGTAGAGCAGACGGAAGTACTCGTTTGTCTTAGGAATTGAGACAACATCTGTAATTAGTAGCAAATGCGAAGATTAAAATAACCACGACAATGAAATATCATTTCTAGCTAGAATGTTAAATTAAATAAAGTTAAATTGGAAGTCATATAGTGCGTGTACATACCCATGAAGCCAGATGGGTAAGTCTTATCAGTCCTAACCTTCCCATCAACCAAAACATGGCGTTGCATCAAAATAGAAATCACTTCACGATAAGTCAGAGCATACTTCAACCTGTTACGCACAATAAGCATCAAAGGCAAGCATTCCCTTGATTTGTGAGGGCCAGATGATGGCTTGGGTGCCTAACAGAGAATATGATAGGAGGTAAGTAAACCAGTAGACACATGATTAGCTCTACACAAGCCTATAGTGCTGCACTTACAAATGTTCCGCCAAGCTTGTCAAGCATCCAATGCTTGGGGGCATTGAGCCTCTTCAAATGTTTTTTCAATCCCCTGGCCTGCAATCACGATAAAATTCCAGATCTTAAATCAGTTGCTTTCACGCGAGAATTATTACAGAAATTCTGCCTCTTTCAGAATAAATCATATACGTGCAGATAACAGTAATTTTAATTGATCGAAAACAATAAAATGTGTATCCTTCTGCACATTCAGTCATTAAGCATCCAGAAAGCAACATGCCCAGGCAGCATCATATCAGTACAATAATCTTGATGAAAGAAAAATTTGTACATATTATCTTGGTATCACCATTAGGGGCAGGAAAGTCCGAGAATTGTGTACAGAAACACATCCCAGACGACAACTCCTCAAATTATATTTTTTCTTTCGGAGTCTAAAACCAATTAATGAGTTTTTTGGGATTGAAAACTTGTCAAAATATGTGCATTATTGAACTTAGAGCTATGATACATAGAGATTGAAACGTGTTCTCAGATATTGCATTGGAAACTATAATGTACATTTGACTTTATTTTTTGAAATAGATATGTGTCACGTAACTTAAAAATTTTGGTTTAGTGATATCATAATAACAGAGTATTATAGGTTTGCTTCTTGTTTTCGGAGAACGAAAACAATTTTAAACAAACTTTACCAAACATTGCCCAGTTTTCACATATTTCATTGATGTTCGAGATCAAAATACAGTAATATGAATTTTGCGTTGAAACTTAAGCAAGTGCAACTTATCCATCGAATCATAACCAATCTGAAAACAGCTTATACTTAACAAAAAATTAAAATACGCGACTTATGCAGTACTTCTCATGCCAAATGATTCTTTGTCCAAACTCAGCCATTTTTCCAACCAATTTTGAAACATTAATGAGGGGGAAGTAAACACAAAATGCGATACACATAACACATCTGGGCAGTTTATTAACAGAAGCTTCAAGTAAGTAGACACAACAGATCAATCAAATCATTTGCCGGCAATATCAATGCAATCCGTTTCTAGCTAGAATAAAATCAAGGAAAATGATGGTAAAATTCTAACAAGGAAGCGCAGAAGACGAGAAAAGTTGGAAGAGCAACAAACCATGTTATAAAGTACTCGAAAAGGACAGCAGCCTCCGATTACGGTGGTGCTGTATTCTCCGCCGTCTTGCTTCTGCAGTGAAAGTGCAGACTTGAGCGATAAAACCAAATGCTGACTTCAAACCCCCTATTACGTACAAATATGGGTTTATATAATTCACACTATGGGCCCAGTACACATGTGACAAATTGTCATATGGGCCCTTCAGATGGGGCCCAAATGTTGAATCCATTTGAATAATTACGTTTTCACATCAAACTCATTTTGGTCCCTTAACTGTTAATACATTATTAATTCAATAAATTGGGATTTTCCTATTGGTCCTGGTCATAAATGGCTAATTTATACAAATAAACTATATTATTACACGAAATGACGGTTCTGCCCTAAAGATAAAATAGTTGGAATCATAGTTTATTTATACCAAGTGTTTCATGGAACGCATATTAAATTTTTTGTTTGATAATTTCTGTCTGAAAAATATATATTATTTTATTATCATATAATACTTTAGATTAACTTTTTGATATATTAAAAATAAATTAAAAAAAATCGAAAAAATAAAAAAAAGTACAAAAATTACTAATAAACTCACAAAAAAAAGTTGGTGACAAATTTTTGAAAACCCAAACCATCATCAATCTTACACCTACTCAATTTAGCCCAGTTTTTCCGATCGAATGCGACCCCATCGTATCATATCATCAGTTATATTTTAGATATATTACAAAATATTGCATGAATATGCATAAATCTAGTTGTCATATATTACAAAATTCCATATCAGTTTTAAATATTTGTTGCACTCAATGTCATAAATTGAATAATAATCGTTGCTTTATACCCCTAGATCATCCCATTGCTCTCTTGAGCAACAAACCTTTGTTTTGCTCAAATTAATTTTTAATTAAATTATTATGGATTTGGCTCTTCAAAAATATGCCTTTTGTGGGTCAATTAGATGAATTTAAGAGCTGCATTCCTGATTTTTTTTATATATATATAATAATTGAGATATATAATTTCACTTTGTCTATACTCCCGCCTGCGACCTACCCATGCAGTCTTAGGAACAAGGAATCATTCAAGCATGTAGTTGAATTTTCTCCCATGATTAATTTGAAAGAGAGTTCACAGTTTTACGGATATTAGATTCTCATAATTCAAGACTTACTGTGTTAGGTACTCAAAACTCAAGAATAAAAGGTGTTGGAATTATATTGTTAGATGTTTCCTTTGCTAATTTGATGGAGCTTTGATGAGCATATATTCGTTAGATCTTTTTAGAATTCATACACGAAGATATTTGAAATTCAGAAGGACATTTCCACTAAATTTGTTTTCGATATGTCAAGCTTAAATTTTAGATGATGTCAAGCATCATGAATTTGGGATTTGATCATTACTCGAATCGTTATAGTTTTTGATAAATTTTAGATTCCAAGTTATACATTCAGATTATTTTTATTTTGGATTCCTTGTGTCTTGGTTTTGTGTTTTGTTGCAGAATTCAGAGCATGTTATATTTAGCTACACATCGGGCTTGGACTCAACTCATGTCATTTTTACTAGTGGGCACATGAGCTTGGCACTTTGTGACAACCATAGCCTCGTCCTACTCGATGACTTGAGAAATATAAGATACAAGACAAAGATCACAAACAGAAAGAATAAACTTTTAACTTTGAGGCAAACTCAGTAAGCCCAACTGCTTAGCAATTACATAAGCTCGGCCTTGCTTGGCACCTCAGTAAGCCCAACTCTGCTTGACAAATATATAAATCCGACCTCGCGCTCAACATTCAGTAAGTCCAAATTTGTTTGGCAAATATATAAGTCCGACCTCGCACTCGACATTCAGTGCTTGGCAAATATATAAGTTCGACCTCGCGCTTGACACTCAATAAGTCCAACTCTACTTGAAAAACATATAAACTCGACCGCGCTCGACAGCATTAATTTGATTTTTAATCTATTGTTCTTTATTTGAGCTCGGTTTTCAACAGCCTATTATCTATAGCTCTTTATTTGAGCTCTGTTCTCCGCAGAATCTTATCTATAGCTCTTCCACCATTGATCTCTTTCGTTTATTTGAACCAAAAAATTTATGTTCATACTTCCTGTCAAAAAATCAAACATGTAGTACGCACCTGACTATCATTCACAGCTGAACACAGTTTCACCCAGAAATGGCTACGGAAATCCCAAAATCCAGGCTCGTCTTTCCCGCGCTGGCTGTATTATTGGTTGCATCCTTTACCTACACTGTAAATGCACAAGGCATTGGCGTGAACTGGGGAAGGGCGGCTTCGCATCCTCTGCCGCCGCCGAAAGTGGTGGAGCTGCTGAAAGCAAACAGCATTGCAAAAGTTAAGCTGTTTGACGCAGACCCACTCGTTCTCGAGTCACTGTCCGGTTCCAATATTCATGTAACTGTCGGCATTCCCAATTCCATGCTTCGCAGCCTCAACTCTTCTTTGAAGGCTGCCGAGAGCTGGGTCCACGATAATCTCACCCGTTTCGTCTCTGATGGCGCTTCCAGGGTCCTTATTGAGTGAGTAATCCCCCTTTTAACTGTTTTTGTGCCTTTATTTATCATGCACTTGAGCGGGTTGAGCATGCGTTGTGTGATTTCTTGATTTTTTTTTTTTTTTGATTTCTTGATTTTTAGTTATCAATTATTTGTGTTTACGGAATGAAATCGGGGAAGAGAGGTCTGAAATAAACGATTTCAGACAAAACTAAGCAGTTTTTTATTATCGTAAAGCTATGTGGAAATAGGTTAATAAAGTTTTTTGTGATGGAAACTTATACCTGATAACGTGTTCATGATTTGAGCTACCACCATTGATCTCTGTGTCTGTATTGATCCTATGTAAACCATTCTGGGATTAATGGAATCCACTTTCGAACATTTATTTCATTCGTTTCCTTAATTCCATGCCTATCCTCTGATTTTGAAATGTCAAAAGCATCGCACGAATGTCTTTTGCTTCTATCTTGAATTTGCTCATGTCAGTTAACGTGTTCCAGTTACATTGCTGTTGGAGACGAGCCATTCCTTCAAAGTTACGGTGAGCAATTCTACCCATTTACAGTAGGAGCAGCTGCCAACATCCAAGCGTCTTTATATAAAGCTAACATAGGTGAAAAGGTTAAAGTTGTAGTTCCCTGTAGTTTTGATGCTTTCCGTTCAGAATCTGGCCTGCCATCAGATGGGCAATTCAGGCCTGATGTCAACAGAACCTTGACTGAACTTCTCGCGTTTCTGAGCAAAAACCGATCACCTTTCATGGTGACAATATCCCCTTTCCAGAGTTACCTCGAAAACAAGAATCTTTCTCTTGATTTTGCTCTTTTCAGAGACTCGGCAAGGTCGCGAAACGACACTCATAAGTCCTACAAAAACAGCTTCGACTTGAGCTACAATACCATCACTGTGGCTCTATCCAATGCTGGATTCCCTCGAGTAGGAATTATCGTTGGTCGAATTGGGTGGCCTACAGATGGTGCTGCAAATGCTACATCAGCTCTTGCCGAGGAATTCTTGAAAGGCCTAGTTGGCCACCTCCATAGCCGATCAACTAGTTCTCCAAACCCCCAACCTCTGCCTTCAGAAATATACATTTCAAGCCTTTTGGACGAAGATATGAGGAACACGGCCACTGGGAATTTCGAAAGACATTGGGGTGTGTTTACTTTCGATGGCCAAGCCAAGTATCAAGTTGATTTTAACCAGGGTTCAAGAAAACTGGTGAATGCTCAAGACGTTCAGTACCTGTCATCGAAATGGTGTGTGATAAATAACAACAAAGATTTATCAAATGCAAGTGCTGTAGCTTTAGAGGCATGTTCTGCTGCTGACTGCACTGAAATTTCATCGGGCGGCTCATGTTTCAACCTAAGTTGGCCTGGAAATATTTCATATGCATTCAACAGTTATTACCAGCAGCACGATCAAAACGAGCAGAGCTGTGACTTTTCAGGTCTGGGATTGATTACCACTGTTGATCCATCTGTTGATACTTGCAGGTTCTATGTTGGGATCAAGACTTCATTTTCAATCTCGATACACAAGTCTGCATTTTTCTGTTGGATGATATCGCCAGCGGTGACTATCTTGTGGTGTTTGCTGAGTAGAAGATGGTAGAAAACCTTCTCTACGAGACGGCAGCCAACAAATTATTTGATGTTTTTTCGCAATGTTAGGATCTTTTTTGTACGTTTAACTCTGCTTAAGTTTTGAATCAATAGCTGTTTATGACTTATCTTCTCCACCATCTCGACCTTTCCATTCTGACGGTTACTAACGTTGTGGTAAAATCATCTCGTTTCTGCATTAGTAACTTGTTCTTAATGCGTGAAGAAATTCGCAGTGGCATGTGAAAGCTCTGTCTGTTAACGGTAACCTGTTCAATCAAATACCAAGTTGATTTAATACTTCAAATTTGACTTTGGTATCTTTTTGACAAATAACAAACTTGAGCAGAGTTTGGAGGCGGAAAATATTGTTACAAACTCGGGAAATCTGAATTATTTCAATTCAACTAATTTAACTCGTCTCATGGATTCATATAATTTAATTCGAAATTAATGAATATTCTTTACCCATCCCAATTCCCAACGCTCGAAAAATAAATTCGTCTCACTCGATGTTGAAAAAGATGGATCCAATCGACTCCCCCACGCTCCCATTTAAATCCTTCGAAATGCGGCCTCCTCCTGAAAACCTCGTCAAAATTAATGTTGGCGCATCCATTAAAGATCACATGATGTTCTTCGGGTGGGGCTTGTGAGACGAGATAAGTATGAAATAGTTCTATTTGTCTTGGGGAACTTTTGCTCGAACAGTATACAGCAGAAACTCGTACAGTTCTGGAAAGGTTGTGAGATGGTCAATTGGTTGTCTAAGGATGGATTGTGGAGACCGATGCCCTTACCGTTGTGCAAACACTTCTTCACCAGCTCCTCGTGCTCCCGAGGCCTCTCTTCTGAATCAGATTGCAACGCTATGCCGTCTTCATCCAAAAAGTATGGCCCATTTCTCGCCATGATCAACAAACATAGTGGTGGCGGCCAATCGGTTGTCTATCTAGAGATGGATTGTGCAGACCGATGCCCTTATCGTAACGCAAACACTTTCTTACACCAGATCCTGAGGCCTCTCTTCTGAATCAGATTGCAACGCTGTGCCGTTTTCATCCAAAAAATATGGCCTATTTCTCGCCACGATCAACAAACATAGTGGCTCACACTATCTTTCAATATGTGCTTAGGCTCCCTCGTTAGTTATTCTCCTTTGTAAAAACCGATCAATCTTTTGTGGCGTAATTCAATTCTCTTTTTTTTTGAGTAAAAAAAATGGATCGAATCAGCTATTTGCCCGTCCCAAATTATAGCTGTAACACAGGAAAAAAAACCCTGAAAAATAACCGTATATTCTCCGAAGAAAGAGAAATACATGGAAACAATACGTAACATCTTTACAAGCCAAAAAATCGTGAAGATCCAGCGTTTACTTCTGTTTTCTGCTACAAATCCACAAGTTTGAAATATCAAATATTTACATTTCGTAAATTAATAATTCCTTCTTATAAAAGAATCCTTCATACAACAAACTAAATGCACTAGTGTTTAACTGACTAATAACCTAGACAAGCTTTATACGCTTATAGAATCTTTAATTAATTTGATTAATATTCAAATAAAAATATCAGTTTGAAATTATTTCATATTGAAATTTGATTTGATCATATCATAATCGTAAACATTAATGAATGAGTAATTAACTCTTATTATGCCTAGCAAAAGATGTTGACTACAACAGTCCGAGATTTTATAAATGCGTATTCGCGGATTTTGTCAAATCTTTTATCGTCTCGCATGCAAGTCCAGTAAGTTCCATGTTCCATTTAACAGGCCCTACAATATGTGTGTGTGAGTGATATAGCAATTTAGACTAGAAAATAATGGGGAAACAAAAACCAAACAAGAATTTCCACACGCAACTTGTGCATGTCATAGATTTGGAAACTTAATAAAAAATCAATACACAAAAATATGTCGTCCATATTTAAAGTAATGAACAAACACGAACTGATTCCTTCATTTCAGGCGTGGCCATTAAAAATATAACTGGAACTAATAATACAAAATAAGTCTCAGTTAAGGTGGCCATCACATAAATTGCTATAATTGTTGATCCGAACTAATCCCTCTTCAAGAAAATAAATATATAAAATAATATGAACTAATTCTTTTAGTTCAGATGACCATATCAACAAATTACCAGAATTAATAACTGATTATATCCCATAATCCTTCCATGGTAACAAGTCAATTACCAAATCCCCATTTCATTCTCTGCCTAAAAATTATATACACCAAAGCAACTAAAAGAAGGGGTAGAGAGCCGAAAACTATTTCTTAATCCACCAAATCCTTGCTCAATTCATGAGGAAACACAGAATGGTTCATGTTAATGTCCTTGATTAGTAAAATACGACCATCAAATTCTAAAACGCAACATGCTGCACGACATCAGGGCACACCAACATTGATCAACAAATATTTTCAAGTGCTTTTCAAAATGTAAATACGTATCATAAACAGGGGACACTCTAGGAAACCAGAGAAGATACAAGACATGGGATAATGCATTGGATTATAAAAGCATAATATAAGCATGTTCTGCAAATTGCACCCAATTATGATGGCTCTTGAAATATCCCACTTCAACCAGCAGGATGGGAAAAAACTATTTCTTAGGAAAAACACCATAACCTAAACCGATTGGCCAATCGGAAGAATATGGATTATAAGACTTGATTTTCATGCAAAATCGAAACATCCTTGACAGTGAAAATGGACGAAACACCAGGATGTATTGGAATTTGATGGGGCTTATGCTTTGATTTGTTTAGGTCCTAGACTCCAAGGGGGTATCAAGACAACCTCAATCACTTGAACAATGCAGAACAGCCATCTTGTTATTATAATTCTCTTGTATAGAAATTCTGTCTAGAATTTTATATCAAGCTGAAATATGAAAAAATCTAATCTGGAGTAGCACATTATGTTCAAGCAAGCCTATACAATCAGATGGAACTTCAACACAATGGGCGGCTCATTAGTATGATGCTCGCATGAGAAAGAGGTGGAAGCAGTAACAAAAATAGTTTATGGTTCACCAATGGATTATGAATAAGTAACCTGATTCATTCACATCCACATCATAAATATATGGAATCCACAAATCTCATATCCATGCCCACGACAAATAAGGTAGCTAACGATAATAGTTTCTCGCTCACTAGCAGATAAGAGTTTTATGAAATTCAAGTCATTTTAAATCTAGACATTAATGTTAGGAATCTGCAGTAGGTAAGAAGGGATCACAAAATGGACTGGTTGTAGAGAGATTGTGATTATGCGATTTAGAAAGCAACTCACCTGACAAGTTCAACCTACCATTCGCAGCACTTTGGAGAATATCCACTTCCCTCCATAAAAACATTAACACAGCTCCAATTAATCCCAGACCATACTGAAGAACTCCCCACTAGTCTTAAAATGGATGTAGAATGGAGAAAAAAAGGTATTGCTCAGGGTAATGAACAACCTACCTCTTAGTCTCCAGTCAGTGAACAAATCCACGCAAGGAAAAAAAATTAAAAACTCCTCCCACCACAAATATTAGTACATAAAGGCTGCCACAAAAGTTTAGTACGGACGCGAACGGTTTCCTCCATGGTAATTTCTATCAGGACCAGAACCACCATCTCTATAGTTGTCTCTACGTCCACCGCCATAGTTGCCTCTACCACTACCACTGTTAAAAAACGCAAGATAGCACATCAAACTCACACGGCAATGAAGATTTAATTACAAGCCAAATCCAAGAGCAGAAAGAAGAAAAATATATATCTCCATCTTAAATAAGAACTCATAGTATCATGATCATGTAGGCATCAAACAATGATTCAACGCAAATCACCATCACTTGCATGGAACTGGCATATCAAATTGCTGGACAAAAATAAAGCTCATGGTAAGTTCTCATGAACTGATAAAAGGTATTGTCTAAATAATAATTACTGAGTTAAGATCTGTGAAAGGACATCATCTAGAAGAACCAACCAAATCAAAGCCATGAGACAAATTGTGTTCCCAAAATTAGAGGTAGGAAGACCTATGTGAGTGCATGCTAAACGGTTAACTAGCATAAAACACAGAAGAAATGATTCATAAAAGAAGGAATTAAATTTAAAAGATAAAAAGTTCCAAATCCCAGTGAGTCAAAACTGCCCATTCCAATGTGACTAAATGGACCCCTCGTAACAAAAGTATTGGGTGTGGAAGACCAATCATACAAGTCTAGTCCTGGATCACCAATAAAATCACAACTAAATGCAAAAAATACTACCCCTTGTCATTTATATCCAAAGAAGGGAAGTGAGGCTCAATGAGAATGGGAACTGCAGTAACCTAGTCTTATTCTTGTCAGGACATCATTTCCGTCAAATCACCACAAGCACTCACTCAAAAATAGTAGTCAAAAGAGCTAGAAATAATCACTGTCCACTAGAAATGGAAAACTGGGACATTAAATTCTATATAAAATAGCACAGCAGATAAATGTGAACCCTTCATGTCCAATACAAACAGCCACAGTTCATATGCAACTGCACGCATAAATTATTTTATCATCACCAAATAGCGTGTAATACCAGTAACCCAAATTCACCTAGGCATTTATCAGTAACCTCCACACTTAATGATGCTGGCAAACAGGTAAATAATAAGTTGATACTGCTCTATAACAGTTGGTACATTAAAAACTGACCCTGTGTACTACTAATAAGTGCAATAAAATTGCCAGAAAAAAGTGATGATGTAACCATTATTGTTATGAATTAATTTTTAAATAATATTTCTAGCTTCTATAAATAAAATAATGATAATTCAAATTGATGCAGAGTAAAAAAAACCCATATTTGAAAAAATATTAACATACCCAGAACCATAAGTAGGAACCCTTGGAGTAGATTTTTCTGCCATCGAAACTTTAATTTTGTAACCTCTCATGTCATGCACTGTAAGGAAAAAAACACTGAAAATATAAAAAGAACAAAAGAAAGAATTTCACTCCAAAGAAAAACCAAGTTAAGATCATACTGTTGAAAAAACCACCAGCAGAATGTGCTGCACATGGATCTTCATAAGACAAAACAGCATCCCCTTTGTTGTTTCCTTGTTCATCGGTATATAATTTTATACTCCAGGGCCATTGGTCCTTGTAGCCTCGCTTTTGCTTAATTCTTGCAACCTATTGTCACAGAGAGACTCAAATTATTCAAGTAGCTTCATGACTGCCTTAATACATATTTCTTGTTGGCAAATTTAAACAAATGCAGAAATAATTACTAATAGCTCTTTCTATATAACCCAGGACAACTAGGATTAGCAAGTTTCGTAGTACTTTAACCAGGAAAAACAATCACACTCAAGTGCATCAAGAAAGGCTGAAGTGACTAATCATAGATGACGCAGGAATATAAATGCATACAGCCACATCACCTTCAAACTAATTGCACAACCTGTAACAAAAATTTGTAACTGTTTGCTTAATGGAAATAAGATAAAGAAATTTGTTTACTTGGCCAATACTTCCAAACAGTTCTCTAAGTTCTTCAGTAGTAACATCAGGGGGCAAATTTGATATATAAATTCTGGCATTATCACAGGAATCCCCACAATTTTCATCACATGGTTTGGCCTTCTCAGGAGCATCCACCACGGCCCCAGCATAACCTCCATCTTGGTTTCGATGACCCCCACCATATCCACCTGGCGGACCACTTCGTCCACCACCACGTTTATCACCAAATGAGTCACCACCATAACCAACAGAAGCACCGTATGATGGAGGATATGAACCAGGACCCCCAGAATAGCTAGCAGGGGGAGGAACAGCATCGGGAGCATAACTAGGGTTCCCACCATATGTATTTGGAGGTGGAGCATAACTTCCACCAGCGGTTCCATAAGATGGGGGAGGAGCAATAGCAGCACCCTGTCCGTATCCTCCATCATCCCTCCCTTGGTTACCACCATAAGATCCACCCCTACCACTTCCACCATCATAGTCATTACCACCTCGGCCATTGCCACCATCAAAACTGTTACCTCTCCCCCCTCTTCCACCTCGATTGTCCTCGTAACCCCCACCTCTAGAATAACCACCACCACTACCTCTACCCCCACGATCATCGCCACCAGTAGGAGAAGGTGTACCACATTTGTTGCATTCAGTTCTTCGGGCAAAGTTCAAATTTCCACAGCTGCATGCATAGATCCAGAATTAATTACAGTTAACAGATGAAAAAACTCGAACATCAAAATCTAGTTTTCAGCCTCTCAAAACATAATATCATGACCAGATATACTTTAACTACTGGTTAATCAAAGAATGACAAAGCATCCCTAAAATTCCAGTGTAGCTCTAAAACCTCGGTACCCCTATAGCATGATGTGTATGGTTGCTTCACATAAACCATGGCAATATAATGCAGATGGGAACTTGGAGCAGCTCGAAATCAAGCTCTACCTCCAGAAGCATGGGCGTGAATTTCCATATTTTTATCAACACACTATTCGGATGCAGGACACAGTCACTATTTCCTTATCGAACTAAATTTGTGCTACTTGACAGGATTGAACAATTCATAAAAAAAATTCAGAGCTAGCAAAAGAGATGCCAGGTTTTGCCCTTGTCCAATTCCCTTCATATCATCAACACTATATAGTTTACAAACGCGGAATAATAATGACGTCAATAAACTTGAAATCGAGTTAATCAACCAGCCAAATTTAACACCTTTGATTAGGGCATCGCCAATCACCTTCCCTGCCGCTTCCCCCACCACGGCCACCTCCTCTACCGCCGCCTCCACCTCCACCTCGGCCCCCCCGATCACCTTGATATCCCCCACCACCACCACCTAAAACCACAGAATCCGGTCACAGTTAAAAAAATTGAAGAGCATGAAAATATAATGCTTAAATTAAATATCCAAAAGCTATAAAATATTTGAGACTATCTACCCAGGCATATACCATTACCTCTATTACCGCTGTACCCGCCGCCGCCTCGTCCACCGCCTCTGTTACCGCCGTAGCCTCCACCTCCACTATTTCCTCCGTAACCACCATATCCCCCGCCTTCAGAGCCACCATAACCCCCATAACCTCCACCCAAAGCCGGTGCCGCAGATCCACCACCCTCCTGTCCATACATGTCAGACATCCTCTAATTCCTACTAAAGAAATGTAAATTCAGATTTCTTTTTTCGTAAATTGACAAAGTTGCAGAGTTCCTTAAGACGGGAAAAAGTGGGCGAGAGACTAGGGTTTCTCCCTTTAGCTCGATGGATGAGTTCTTATATGCTAGTTCGGGACTTTTGCTTTTAGATTCGATTCGATTGCCAGCTAACCAACCGTCTTGTGGAACCGATTTGCTCAACTCGGGTTGACGGACGACTCTGAAAACTAGGGCCAACTTTTTTTGGTTAATATAATATCAAAAAGAATATTCCTTATTCTATAATTTAAATATGAAATTATAACTTGTAAAACATGTTGGCAAAAACTTGTGTGAGACGGTCTCACGGGTCGTATTTGTGAGACGGATCTTTTATTTGGGTCATCAATGAAAAAGTACTACTTTTTATGCTAAGAGTATTACTTTTTATTGTGAATATGGATAGGATTGACACATCTCACAGATTAATATCCGTGAGACGGTCTCACATGAGACTCACTCAAACATGTTTTGTATTTTCTTGTTTATGTTTATTATATATAATATAATTATTTAATTAAAAATAATATTAATTTGTTGTTATTTATTATATAATTAAAAATAATATTAATTTGTTGTTATATATTCAATAAAAGGGAAATTGGACTTCACTCCCCAGCCGCCGTTTTTTTTTGTGTTCAGTCCCTGGGTACTTTTTTAGTACCACATTTCCACATGAAGTGTACCACATTTCCACATGAAGTGTACCACAATTTGTATGACATAGTACCACAATTTTGTGGGTAGGGAGTGAACCCAAATAAATGTTTTGATTGGGGATTTTTCACCAACTTCCCCTTAAATAAATATGTTGTCGAACTTGAATGAATAAAAATAAAATTAAAATAATATTTCACAATACAATTTGAACATAAGCATGCGCCAGAAATTTTCTCCCACAAATGATCAATCATTGCATTTCGAAATGTAATTTTGATCATCCGCATTTTTTTTACCAATATATTCTTGATATTGAGCGGTTTCTTTCTTCTCTATTTCTACGTCTGAAGTTGATATTTCTATTACATCTTCGATTAGTGCATCAAGATTTTGTCCATCCTCAACTATCATATCATGCATTATTATCCATATAGTCATTATATCATGCAAATCACTTCTGCTCCAAAAACGTGCTCGATTTTCCACAATTGCAAATGAACTTTGGAGAACTCCAAATGCACGTTTCACGTCTTATTTACATATTTCTTATTTTGTTGCAAAATATTTTTTCAGAGCAAATGAGTGTTGGATAGTTTGCACAAGAGTTGACCGGCCACTTGGGGTATATATTATAGATAAATCTTTTCCTTGAATGACATAATGCGTCGATGGAGCAATACCTCTAGTAAGGTCTGAGAAAACATGGGATGTCTGTAACATATTAATATTATTGTTAGATTTTGGTATACTGAAATAAGCATGTCATATCCAAATATCACAATGAGCTAAAACTTCAAGAATTACTGTTGGAGATCCACTGCGACCTTCATATTGTTATGCAAAGCTGTGGACAAATATTCCACCTCCAATGCATACTATCTAGACTACCTAACATTCTTGGGAAGCCACGTTGCTCACTAATATGAAGTAATCTAGCAATGTCATTCATAGTAGGCGATCTTACATATTGACCTTTGAATATCTCCATAATAGCTCGACAAAATCTCCACACACTAAATTGCAGTAGACTAACCAATTTTGATACTCATTAGTTGCATCTGTTGGTAACGCATAGGCTAGTAGTTGATGAAAAGGTTTTGTGCGGTAGTTCCTATCATGATAGATCGTTCTTCGACCAGGAATTGATTCTCCATGGATGATAATTGGCATTTTGGTGTTTTGCAATCTCAACTAGGATAAGATTGTTATTGTAAATTTGTTTAGCTATCAATTGCTCATTTCAGTCACAACAATATTTCATCTCTTAGCTCACCATTAGATGAGCTGAAAGAGATCATGGAAATGAAGAACAAGAAAATAGAAATTCATTTTTGTCGATACCGGACAAGAGTAGATAGCAAACAGATCTTGATGAATTTGATATTATAAGATATTTTCTTAACTATAAAAAAGACATGAAAAGAAAATATATCATAAATATAAAACTAGTTTATGGTTAAAAAAATAAATAAAAATAATAAGTTTTTATAAAATCAAAGTAAATTATATGCATGTCCTAATTTGATGGCAAACTTCTTTGTCTTGCACACAGCAGTCTAAATGAAATACAGAATATGTGTTATTCAGTTGATAGAACTTAATCCTCGAAGAACTGAATAACTTGAAAATTTTGTTTCACTGTTTAAAATTCACGATAATGGGTTTCTACGGTTTTGATGTTTATGATGATTCAGTCCAGACGAAGGCAGCAGAATATACCTAAAACAAAAAACTCATGTTGAGGAGAGCAGACAGCACCCTATAACCTAGTCTATTGGGACGCAATGCTCAGGAAGCTCAAGGTTTAAAAGTGGGATCAGACAACGTAATTTTAATAGATTGAAACAATTCCAGAGTCCATGCGACTTTGTTGAACGCGAGAAGTTCAAATTTCTTGGCATCTAGTTATCTTCATTGTACATGTGGTTGGGGTACATTTCAAGATATTTCCTGTAAGTATGGATAAAATTAACTGCTCGCATGAAGCAACTCGCCATCGATAACAAGGATTGCCCGTTTGATCAAGCGCCTGAGTGCCCGACTTACTGAACATAGATGAGAAAATGAGAGACTAAACAATATTGTCCATTAATTAGAGCGAGGGGAGATAATGTAGCTTTGTGGGATGACATTGAGACTGCGGATACCAAGAAAACAGGATGCGTGAAGACATCGAGCTATACACAATGGAATTGGCGCAAGCAAACCGACATAATGATATCAGAGATGATCACTAGCAGGAACACTACGAAATAATTGTTATGCAGTCAAAAATGTTACGTGGGTGAGAGCTATTTTTTGGACTTGTGGGACAAAATGCTACATTACTGAAGCCGTCTCTTGAACATGTAGGAGTAATCTCTAGACTCTCAGTGTGCAGGTGTAGGCCTTGACCCGGGCCATGATAGAAACGATAGATTTTGGTCGAATTTTTCCAAAATGTTAAAGTCGGAGTGAATTAATTCCAAGAGAAATATGGTACAGAGATCGATTTGGATTTGTTTAGTTTGGCTAACGAATTTAGGGTTTGCTTTTGATTTCAATCGACCAAACAAAACCTTCACACAACAAATAAAAATATAAAACCAAGTTTTATTTTTGTTTTTGTTTTTGTTTTTTTGAATTTGAGGTTACTGATTACATCTTTCTTACTCAATTACGAAAAATTGTCAACAAATCTCTCCCTTTCGATGGGCCCGCTGTCCCGGCCCATCCCTAAAGGATGGATCTTGATAAATTGACTATAATGACTCGGATGAAACCCGTAAATAAAATAATAGTAATTAATGACAAGTAATGTCAAAGATTGCTAAATTTGGCTAGTTTATATTACAGTGTTTCCTCTTATTTCAATATCATTACATCATGTGATTCATCATATTTTTATGGAACTTGACGTATATGATGATTAAATGACTAACATGCCCATGTCATAGGAGAATAATATCCAAATGTAACATAAAATAATACAAACATTTTAGAGTTGAAAAACATCCACATCCCAACACTCGAATCTTCCATGTCACCAAGCACATTTAATGTAGTGCATTGGGAGCTCTCACGTTTTCTTTTGTCTAAGACGGTGAAGATGTCTGTTTTTTTCCATTTTATATTCATAAAACCCAAAGTCGGACACGCACAAACTAAGTCTACAAACTTGAATTTGAACATTAATTGAACTAATGACGCGTTCGAGGTAATAATAATAATTAACTTCCAAATAATTCAACTATAGTTCCATTTTCCTCGGTTTAATTAATTGAACTGCCAATTGTGATTGGTTTAACTTAATTTAGATTTGTACAGCTGAAATTAATGCAGTCACTATGTGTGTTTGTTTAAAATGAAAATATCAGAAGCTCAAACAAAAAGGCAGTTAATTAAATATGTACCTACTATATATATAGTTTTCATATAATTCGCACCAACAGTACATACTTATATAAGCACCGATGATGTTGCACCCACTTATTTGACGTGCAATTTTTCTATGTTTCATCACATCCAATAAGTGAGTGTTATCTTATCATTGCCCAAATCAGTGTGCAACATATCAAAAGTATATAAATATATATATGTTCCGTAGATATTATAGACTTGGTAGGGAAGAGAGATGTTTTAATTTCTTTGGAATGGCATATTAGAAGCTCGAAATCATGTGATGGGCATTAAATGCGAGCTTCAGAGATTCCACAGCTTAGGGTTCTCCCACTGTTAATAAATTTTGGAGTATACAAAAGATGATAATTTTAATTAATTGATGCATAGTTAGCTACTAAAATAGGGACATAATATTTGTTATCAAACCCCGTCGTGGTCTATAAATATAGGTAAATATTTTTAGGATATTATTTATGCTGTATTTATAATAACTAGCAATAAAAAAAAATATTTTTTTTCCCTAAAAAATAATAATAAAAGGAACCCATTTTTGATAGGCAAGAATTTTAACATTGAATATAGAGTATATGTGTGTAAACAGAGCGGGAATATTTTTGTCTGATGCCCATGTGACGGAGAATATATAATTATATATTTTAGAAATAAGCACAATCTAATGCATGTGATCACTTGATTATAATTAATATGATGGTGAATTAATTATTTCTCATATTTTTTTGATTTGGTCTTTTAGATTTCAGTTTCATGTCGGACTTCGTAACTGTCTCATTCATTTATTGGTAAGAATTTTTTTTTTCGTGAAAAAGGGATATTATATAATTTAGGAATCAGTAGAAATAAAACAAATAATGGGAGAAAGCGAGCCACATCGCGCTTAATAGATTTGTCCAATTATCATATGATTTCTTAGATTGTGTTTGGACGGAAAGATTTAGATTTGTAAAAGATTTCATCGACGATATTCTTTGACGTGGTTTGCTTATCATTGTTAGTAGGGAGAGGAAAAATTGTGGCTATAGGAAGAATTTTGTGCCACAAGAGGCATTTA
The DNA here is from genome assembly GCF_012295235.1 of Primulina huaijiensis. Taxonomy (NCBI): domain Eukaryota; kingdom Viridiplantae; phylum Streptophyta; class Magnoliopsida; order Lamiales; family Gesneriaceae; genus Primulina; species Primulina huaijiensis. The sequence continues at coordinate 3,195,627 of NC_133319.1, read as the reverse complement.
CTTATTCATGTTTGAAGATCTAACTAGATCGATGTGATCAATAAGTCTTTAAATAAATAGAAAATATGGTTTAGGGAACTGTTACTGTTGATTTTATATTGTTAACGTGTGTTTGTGACTAATTGCGACTATTTATTATTAAATTTTTTTTTTTGAAATTTCACTTTGCATGTGAACGAATACTATTTAATCAAGAAAACCTAACCTAGTTTATTCTCATAAATCTACTGCTTCGCCACACTCGTTATATATATATATATATATATATACACACACACTCATTCAGTTATTTGTCCGAAAAAGAAAAGAATTGTAGACATATATGCACATTATATATAAATTGTAGGACCGAGCGTTTGCCGCTTTACCAAAAGCTATAGCTAGTGGTAATGGTGCAACTCAAATCTTTTAAACCGCACAGCAGCTCAAGCACCACGGTTCGATCGCTCTACCAAGCAGAGACAATTATTGCACTCAACAATCTCCCTCCCAATAATTGCACTATTTGCAATCAATGGGAATCGAACTCGTGACCTTGGCTCTGATACTAATTGTAGGACCGAGCGCTTGCCGCTTTACCAAAATCTATAGCTAGTGGTAATGGTGCAACTCAAATCTTTTAAACCGCACAGCAGCTCAAGCACCACGGTTCGATATCTCTACCAAGCATGAACAATTATTGCACCCAACATAAATTATAAATTAACTTTAAAATATTTTAAATCTTGACGATATTTCCAGAGAATTGCGTAAAAAAATACGTAATTATTTCAGAAAGAAACTAGCTATAGATTTTTTTGTTTTGTTTAAATTGAACATATATAATAATGATTCTAAAATTGAAATCTTTTACTAGTTACTTTCTTTGTCATATTTCCTTTTTAATATTAATAACTCGTATACGTGGGATTGGGAATTAAAAAATCTGTGCAACGTGGAAAACTAGAAAAAAATATAGAATGGGTAGCCCCGGCCAGTAATATCATTTACCGCGGCGGTGGTCAACTCTCCACACAAGAATATATACATACATATATATATATAATTATAAGTCTATATGTGATACGTAAGGCTTTAATCACCCTTGTTCTCAAAATTTTTCGTTCGTCCAGTCTACTTTTCCCCCCCTCTAATATCAGTGATATAATACATATCATATACATATATGAAACTTGTGTTTTAATTTTACGTGATTAATGAGATTTAAAATGGGAGGAGGACCCTGCGCTTCGTGTAAATTGTTGCGTCGCCGGTGCTCGAAGGACTGCATCTTTGCTCCTTACTTCCCTCCCGATGATCCTCACAAGTTTGCTATGGTTCACAAGGTCTTTGGTGCCAGCAATGTCAGCAAGATGTTGCATGTACGTGTTTCTTTCTTTTATTCTTTATTTAAATATATATAAGTTTTGTTTGCGAAATTTTGAAAATAATTGGTGGGATTATCTGTTGAATATTTCATCGGGAAAAAAAAGAGTTGAATCATACGATCAATAGATCTCTCATATCGTGTTTATTTTTTCTCAATATATATATATATATTTGCTTTGGATTTGGAAATTTTTGTAGGATGTTCCGGTTCACCAGCGAGCAGATGCAGTGAGCAGTTTAGTATACGAGGCGAATGCGAGGATAAGGGATCCGGTATACGGATGCGTGGGAGCCATATCATACTTGCAAAATGAAGTATCGAGGCTGCAGACGCAGTTAGCTGTGGCTGAAGCTGAGATTCTCATGTGCATTGATCAGATGCAACATCAAGTACAACCTGAGACAGCGCCGCAGCCGCAGTCGCCTCAATCAGATCATGACAAATCTCTTCTCTTAGCCTCTTCCCACGACGTTAGCCTTTGTGACTTTCAAAACTGCCATAGCTTTGCTGCAACTTCAGTTAGTTACCATGTCATGCAAGACCCCCTCAAGAGAGAGTCCGTTTGGTATTGATCGCGCCAAATTCGTCTATCTACGTGAATAAAACTGCAAATTTTGCTGTTAAAATGCACTTGGTCCCAAATATCCCCTTGGTAAAAAATACTCTAAATTAATATTCATGTCCTTCTATGATCTGTCTTTATATGCATTTCTTTAATGATTCATATATGAGAGAGAGATACTTGATGAGTGGATTTCAAACAGCTTCATTTTCGGAGAATCTGAAATCCACTGCATATATACGCAACTGTTCTAAAATAGAAAGGAAGGAATTTCAATTCCGCTGGGACTCAACATGTTCGTGACTAGATATTAATTAAATCAATCAAATACATAATGGATAGGGATTTGAAAAGTAATCTTGACAACACATGTTAGTTTTGTGGTCCACGTGGATCATTAGATATTTAATTAATATTTTTTTAATATGTAATTTATGGTTTAAATAAATAATTTTTATTTGATAAGTTTGGTCAATTGGAAAAGATGGTTTTTTCCGCCACCAACATGAGATGGTATAACGTGTAGTCATCCAAGAAATGTGATCAGAAATCGGCAGAGTTAAGATATGTAAATATATCCTAAATTCAAGACTCGAATACAAAATTTAAATACGGAGATAATACGCGGTCTCATAGCTTATATAACTCTATAAATAGAGCAACACTCTTATTCGAAAAAAAAAATTTTGACCTAAATTTCGAAAAGTGCTCTCCTAGTGCTGCTCAAATTTTCGAGAACTTTCTCCAAAGGGCTGTTGAGTTTTCAGAGCTTTTTGCAAGACGGAGTTTAGTTGAATTGCTGTCAGGATCTAAACACTATTTTCGAACCAAGCAATTATTTACTTGTGTTTTCTCTACCCAAGAATTAAGATAAGCGAGCTTGTTTTAAAATTATTATCTCGATTATTAGCCGATAGTTTTTGAAACTTTCGTTCAATCATGCTTCTTGTGTTATGATAGAAAAACTACTCTATGTTTTGAGCAATGTTAAGATTCAACTGGATATGAGTGAGAATCCAAAGTACAACAAGTTTATAACCTTTATCTGATGTGATTGTAACCACTGTTATGGTCTCGTCAAACTATAGAAAGTAGTTGAATTTCACTCCTTACTCTCTCGTTCCAGATAAGTCAGAAGAACAAATAGAGGAAGATGAACAATACCAATTTTGGAGCTGGTGATTGACGAATCAAGAAGTTTATTTAATTGTGTTTCTTTTTAAGCTTTATTTAATTCAAGTTGTGAGACGCTTCCACAAGATTATTTATGTTTCAGAAATTTTTACGTTGTACAGACAATGTCGATTATGATTTATAAATTGATTGGATAGACTTTGGTATACGTGGCTTGAGTTCTAAGATCCATGTCAAATTGTATGTATTTCGATTAATTTTCCTTATGATTTTTATATGATTACACGTTTAGCACTCTTTTATTTAATATTAGCATAAATAAATGGTCTACATACCTGATGAGGATATCGTCTAACGGATCCAAAGGCGGATAACAGATGAGCAAAACCAAATTCTGATTCGGCCTTATGAAGAGAAGGAAGTACAGGAAGCCACCAAATCCATGCGCCCAGACAAATCCCCTGGACCAGACGGTAAGGACTCGGGATTCTACCAGAAATTTTGGGATGTTACTGGCGGGAACTTCACAGAAGCATGCCTAGACGGTAAGGCCCATATTTCGCGCACCCAAACACATGCAATATTTGTTGAGGTCAAGCCTTATTTAAAGTACCGATAACCCATATAATCAACTTCAAGGTCTAAAATTTATAAAGAATCACAACTTATTTATTAAAAGGAAACAATGAGTAAATCTCTCAATCATATCAATGAGTAAATAAATCAGTCTTTCAAAGGACTAGCCAAAATATTTAAAAGAAAATATTCCACGAATCCTAAAAGAACTCAAATGAAAGAATTCAAGTCTCCAAACTCTACGGAACATCCTCTGTGTCATCACCATTCTCAATGATCTCTTCCATATATTCTACATATTCGTCTTCCTTATTCAAATTATTACCTGAAAACAAAATTATTCAGTACACTCCTGTATCCAACCACTAATTCGATCTCAAGGATAACAACAAAAGCTTTAATAAAAATAAATAATATATACACATGTAAATAGGATGACAGAATGAGATAATAACAGAATGACAGAACCCAGATAAGAATTTCTATCATGCAACACTTTGACCACAGGGAAACAAGAGGTGGCTCAAATGCTTCCCCACATGCAGTACTTTGACCCGCACGAACCAAGAGGTGGCTCACATGACAGACAAAACAAAATAACATCCACCATGAGACCCCATCATGCAGCTCTTTGACCATAGGGAAACAAGAGGTGGCTCACATGCATCCCACATGCAACACTTTGACCCGCAGAAACCAAAAGGTGGCTCACATGACATACATATCATCCAGAATATCACAAGAACATCACTAAATACAGAATTCCAACAAATAAGGAACAATAAAGCATCGATAACAACGATATGCATCCAAATTCATTATTGTGGAGCTTTTGCGAAATAATGTCGGAATAGGAGTGTACACACCTGAGATCCTTAGCTTAATTGTGAATACTTGACAAAATCTCCCCACTCTCACAATCTAAAACCAAATTAGTTAACTCAATTAACAGTGGCTTATTAAACTCTAACTTTAAAGCAAATATTATAAATATTTCTAAGATTTCCGTATGTATTACAATTAATTATGGGTTATTATTTGAAAGTTTACAATTATACTATTTTATTAAACATAAAAATATCTAAATAATTAGTTTTAGCACCAATTCCCATATAAAACGAACATTAGAGTCATTTCTATCTTTGACACAAACATTGAAGGCTTTATTTAAATTTATAACTAAGACTTGATAATTCAACTAAAGTCACTGTAAATTTTCAAAACTAAGCTATGATTTATTTAAGATGTTTACACGTAAGATTATAATTGAAGAAGATAACTTTTCTATAGAATTTGATCTTAATCCATTAAAACTAATTAATTTTAGATAAATCAAGTTTCATAACCTTCGACAAATAACACACTTACAAACTAATCAGTAATCCATTTTTTTAAAGTTGCTAACCAGTTGTTGGCTAATTGAGTAATTGTATTATACATAAGAAACCCAAATTCTATTCAATCTACCCATTCAATCTCATTCCCAAATATACATAAATTAAAGTTTCCTTGGAAAGAAAAGAACAACTAATATTATCTCCAAAATACAACTAACCCTGGACTAGAAGGGTGCACAATCTAAGCTTCTAGCAGTAGGAGTCGGCCAATTTGTTGGGTGATGAAGCCTTTTTTTTTTTTTTTTTTTTTTTTTTTTTTTTTTTTTTTTTAGAATGGCACTTAAGAGGTTGTGGGTTTCTTCTCTTTTTCTTACTTTTAAATATATGTGTGTATACGTTATGAAAGATAATGGGCCAACAACTAATTATTGTTTATGTTGTAAGCACATTTATTAGCTAGATTCTTATATACATATATTTACGAAATTTAATTGGCTAGGGTTTGGAGTGTTACATAGATTAATTGGATAATTAATGCTACCTAGCAGAATGTATCGAAAGTTGTAGCAAATAGATTATAAAGAGTGATGACTTCTATTATTTCAGAATCTCAAAGCGCGTTCATCCCTGGCCCCTGGCCGACTCATAACTCACAACGTCGTGATCGCTTTTGAAATAGGACACTTTTTCAAGAGGAAAAAGCAAGGCAAAGTTGGTATGGCAGCGTTCAAACTCGACATGTCCGAGGCATGCGACCGAGTAAAATGACCTTTCTTGTGACATATGCTAAGACAACTTGGGTTTCAAAGGAAATGAGTCGATCATGTTATGCTTTGCATCTTTACGGTCAGGTACTCAATGGTTCGTAATGACAATGAGATCGGTCAAATCACCCCGTCTTCGATAGGGAGACCCACTATCACCATATATTTTTCCTCTTTGTGTCGAGGGCCTATCATCGAAGATAAGCTAAGAAGGAAACAGAGGCACTCTCATGGAGTCAAAGTAGCAAGAACTGCCCCTGACATCAACGGGCCGGAGAATAACCGTGTACAATCCTCGCATCAAGTGCAAAAGAAATGGAGTAAGCCTCTAGATGGGAGGGGGGGTGGTTCGTGAAATATAATGTTGACGCGGCTATATTTTCTAATCCTTTTCATACAGTTTTCGGATGCATTCTCAGAGATTCATAACATCGGCCATGCACGGAAGAATTACTGGAAATCATCACCCGGCCGAAGCTCTAGGTATTAGAGAAGCTCTTAGTTGGCTAACATTCATCATTCTAAGAGGTTGAACTAGTCCTTCTACTGCTTTTATTTCAGATATATATATATATAGTCGCTCTTGACTTAATTTAATAATATATTCATCGTTTTAAAAAAAAATGGTCTACATACCTTATACATACATTTTATAATTTTATTAATTGGACAATAAATCTTTTGAATAACTGCATAATTATATATACTAGCAAATTTATAGATTGGGCTGTAAGTTGGGCCAGATAATTTCGACAAATTAGACTAAAAAAACCGCATGCCGTCCAGGGGTACAACATGATCACACGACCGGCCTATTTTATATTCGGCCTCGAAACTAATAATAATAATAATAACTTAATTAAAATTTTAAATTGTTTCTTTTTACTAAATAGATTAAGAACCTGAATTTTGTTAAAAGTAAAAAATTTACGATAAAAAATAAAAAAATCTCAAACTCTCAAAATATGTTAAACTACACACTTTATATAATTTTGTCTACTCAATTGTGTTTTTCTTTACAAATTGAGAGACGTATTTATAGAATTTCTTTGGAAATAATCCAAAAATAAATACATCATCACACACTAATTTTAAATAAATACAACTCTTATTGGGATAAAAACCATAGTAAGGGAAAAAAGAGTGCAGTCACGTAAACTCCTCATCATGTTAACACGAACGATTCTTCACAAATTTCGTAGATTGTGCATCCCAATATTATATATGATTTCTGAATATTGTTGTAGGAAGTGTCTTTGTGAAGAGATCTGATGAGTTTTCACTTGACTGAATGTGAGGAATATCAATATCTTTATTCTTCTCAAACTCTTGGGTGAATGCGAAGAATTTAGGGGAAATATGTTTAGTTCTTTCGTTTTTTATGTATCATTCTTTCATTTAATTAACACATGCAACATTATCTTTATATAGTGTCATAGGCTTCTTGTCGAATGAAAATCCGAATGAGATTTGGATATGTTCGTTCATTGATTTTAGGCACACATTCACGGCTTGCTTCATGTAGTGCAATAATCTCGACATGATTTGATGAAGTTGTTACGAATGTTTGTTTATATGAACGTCAAGAAATTGCAGTGCCTCCACGAGTAAATGCATATCCGATTTGAGAATGTGCCTTGTATGAATCAGATAAATACTCAGCATAAGTATAACAAATTATGCTTTGATTGATATCTTTTGAATACAAAAGTCTCAAGTCTATCGTTCATCGTAGATAACGGAATATATGTTTAATTCTGTTCCAGTTTCTCTTTATTGGATACGAGCTAAATCTTGTCAATAAATTTACAACAAAAGATATATCAGGTCTTGTACAATTTGCAAGATACATAAAGACACCAATAGCACTTAGATATTATACTTCTGAACCAAGAATAACTTCATCATCTTCACATGGACGGAATGGATTTTTTTCTATGTTTAATGATCTAACAACTATTGGAGTACTTAAATGATTTGATTTATCCATATTAAAACATTTAAGGACCTTTTCTGTATAATTTGACTAATGAACAAATATTCCACATTCTTTTTGTTCAATTTATAAACCTAGACAATACTTTGTTTTTCCAAAGTCCTTCATTTCAAATTCTTCTTTCAAATACAACACAACTTCTTGAATTTCCTTATTCGTTCCAATGATATTTAAATCATCAACATATACGGCAATAATTATGCATCCAGATATTGTTTTCTTAATGAAAACACAAGGGCATGTTGAATTGTTTACATATTCATTTTTCATTAGGTGTTCACTTAGCCAATTATACCACATTCGACCGAATTGTTTTAACTCATGTAATGATCTTTGTAATTTCACATAATAACATTTTTTAGGTTTTGTTCTTGTATCCAGATGTAACAATGATGATGTATACCATGTAATTTCTTTTTCGATATGTTTTTTTCTCCCCTAACATTGGGAAGATTTCCTAATTAAAATGACAATCAGCAAAACGTGTTGTAAACATGTCGCCTGTCTGAGATTCAAGATATCGAATTATTGATGGCTATCATAACCAACATAAATTCCTATCTTTCTTTGAGATCTCATTTTTGTTAGTTGAGGTGGTGCAATAGGCACGTATATCATACATCTAAAAATTCTCAGATGAGAAATGTCTGGTTCTTTACCAAAAGCAAGCTGCAATGAGGAGTATTTATGATATGCACTTGGTCTGTTGCGAATTAATGCATCAACAAGTAAAATTGCATGTCCATATATAGAAACAAGAAGTTTTGTTTTCATAATCATTGGTATAACAATCAGTTGTAGACGTTTAATCAATGATTCAACTAATCCATTTTGTGTATATACATGAGCAACATGACGCTCAATAGTGATTCTCATTGACATACAGTAATAATTGACAGTCTGAGAAGTAAATTCACCAGCATTATCAAGTCTAATTTTCTTGATTTTATGATCGAGAAATTGATTCCATAATTTTATTATTTGAGCAAGTAATCTTGCAAATGTCACATTCCGTGTTGATAATAAACATACATGTAACCATCTCTTGGAGGCATCGATCAATACCATAAAATATATAAATGGTCCACATGGTGGATGAATTGGCCCATAAATATCACCCTGAACACGTTCAATAAACATGTGATTCAGTTTGGATATTAACTGGTGATGGTATTATAATAAGTTTTCTTAGAGAACATGCTTTGCATTGAAACTTATTATTTTGAAAGATCTTCTGGTCTTTCCGCGGATGACCATGTATATTTTCTATAATTCTTCGCATCATTGTTGAACCAGAGTGTCCTAATCGATCATGCCAATTGATTAATATTGAAGAATTATCAACTATCATGTTTGATTCAATTGAACTTATATGTGTATAATACAATCCAGTAGGGAGCATTATTAGTTTTTCAATTACATATTTTTTTTTCTGATTTATATGTGGTAAGACACATATATTTCTCATTTTCTTCATTTATTATCTGAGTATCATATCTGTGGGAATATATGTAATTAAAACTCAACAAATTTCATTTCGATAGTGGTGAATACAAAGCATCATTTATCATAAATTTTGTACCATTAGGTAACAAAAAATGTGCTTTACCACAACCTTTAATCAAATTTACAGGACCTGATATTGTATTCACCATTATTTTTGTTGGTTTTAGTTCAAAAAAATATCTTTTATCTCGGAGAATAGTGTGCGTTGTAACACTATTAGGTATGCAAACTTCCATGGGATTAGTTCCATGTTTAGCTTTGTTCATAGCATTTTTCATATTTGAACTTCAAAATAAATATGTAATAAAAAAAATTACTGACAATATATATGTAATTTATTGAAAAATATAACGCATATCATAATTATACATAAAACACTAGCAGACAAGCACATGAAAAATAAAATATTTTACATTTCTATTCCATAAATATATTGATCATTTTCAGAGAAATCATTCAAAAAATCTACAGAATCAAAATGATTTGAATCACTCAAATGGTTACTGCGTTCAGTGAAATTGGTCTCTTTTTCTTTTCCTTTTATCGATTCTTTATAGAGCTTACAAAGGTGCTCGGGTTCTCGACAAATACGAGACCAATGTCCTGAAATGCCTCATATAAAACAAGAACTTTCAAATCATTTTGAGTGATTTTCATTGACACTCATGTTCTCATTATGCATTTTCAGTAGGTGGTTCGTGTGACGCCTTTTTGAGATGAGTTATAGAAGTAACTATCTCAATTGTTTTCAAAATCACGACCACGACCACTTCCACATCCACGACCTCGATTTCGACTTCGACCAAAACCTTGTCTTTGACTTTGATTTTGGTTTTCAAGTTTAAATTTATTTTTACTTACAACATTTACTTCTAGAAATGCTGTTGATCCAGTTGGTCAGAACTGATGATTTCTCATTAGCACCTCGTTGTACTTTTTCGCCACAAGAAGATATGCGATAAGTTCAGAATATCTCGCAAATTCTTTAATAGCCTCACTTAGACCCAATGAATCAAGATGCATTTCTACATCGAGAGTCCATGACATATATTTTTTCCCATAATGTCGAGCACAACAAATTCGAGCTTTGCCAAATTTGACATGGTGACACTAGAAAAATAACAATACATTTTATTAGTTAAGTTCTAAATATATTAATATGACAATAAAGAGTAACTGATAAATTATAAGTATAAGCATTCTTAAAAATAAAGAAAAAACGCGAGGCATATATTCTCCGATAAATACAAGACTAGTGAGTATAATAACCCAAACAATTATACAAAATAACCTTGAAAGAACCATCTTCTTCATTTTCGAAAATTTTGATAAATAAAATTTTTAGGGAGGAATAGTAAATTTGGAGTGCTTGAATGTGTTTGTAAAATCATATTTATAGGGTAAAAACTAGCCATTTAAGACCTTTACAAAATCTTAAAAAAATAAATGTACGTATATGTTAATTTTATGATAATAATATGATGTACATAATGTTTATCATGTTTAAATAATTATGTATATCACATCACAATATTATAATGAGGTGTCAGAAACTCGTTTTATATAATATTGTGACATTATACAAATATATATAATTATTATACAACACAATAAAAATATATAAACAGTGAAATAATCACATCACGTTATTATAATGAGATGTCATAGACTCTTTTATATAATAAATGATATTATTCAAATATATATACAATAAATAAACAGTAACACAATAAAATTATATAAGCAATGTAATAATATAATCGCATCATGTTATTATAATGAGGTGTCATAGACTCTTTTTATATAATAACATGATATTGTATATTTAATATATATACAATAAAAATAAATAAACAGTAAAATAAATATTCTTACTTTTGAATATTGTTACATTTTTCTTGTAATTTGGAGCTTGGAAAAATATGGAGATCATTCGAGTATCGTGCTGATAACGTGTTAAAAGTAAAAAATTTACGGTAAAAAGTAAAAATTTCAAACTCTCAAAATATATTAAACTACACACTTTATAAAATTTTGTCTACTCAATTGTGTTTTTATTCACAAATTAAGATACCTATTTATAAAATTTCTTTGGAAATAATCCAAAAATAAATACATCATTACCTACATCATCACACATTAATTTTCAATATTTACAACTCTTATTTTCAACGCTTAATCTCTTATTTTCAAAAAATTTCATTTATTAAAATAAAATTTTGGATTCGATTTTTTTTAATGTGGTTATGAGAATTGAGATCGAAAATAAAAGAGGGAGTGAACATGGAAAACCGAAAACATTTGATTATCCACGGCAACTGTTGTGTATCGCAATTTAAATCCCCAAATATTGAAACCCTAATTTGAAAAAAGCACTTTTTACAGCGACGGAATCTTCTACATTTTACACAATCAAGTTCTGACTTGATCTTCTATGTTCCAGTTCACCGCCCAAATGAATACTAATCTATGTTTCTAAGCCCTTGTATGGAGAAAGCTTGTTGCACCAAAACTCCACTCTTCAACCATAGATTGATTTCGGTATACCATATTTTTAATGGCCGCCTCCCCCAAGTTTCAGAAGCCCGACCTGATTCAGATGACGCAGCCACATGAATACCGTTCGGAGGTCGCCGCGGAGGCGCACGACGGGCTTCATTTTTCGCAGTTCATGATAGCTGGATCAGTGGCGGGAATGGTTGAGCACATGGCGATGTTCCCGGTTGACACGGTTAAAACCCAGATGCAAGCCCTCGGCTCCTGCCCAATTCGATCTGTTAGTGTTAAGCATGCCCTTCAGTCTATTCTGAGATCGGACGGCATTAAAGGTCTCTACCGCGGCATTGGCGCCATGGGGCTTGGTGCTGGCCCCGCGCATGCTGTGTATTTCTCTGTTTATGAACTCTGTAAGAAGAATTTCTCTGGAGGGAATCCTAATAATTCGGGGGCACATGCCCTGTCGGGTGTTTTTGCCACTGTTGCTAGCGATGCAGTGTTTACGCCAATGGATATGGTGAAGCAGAGGCTGCAATTGAGTAGTAGCCCTTATCACGGGGTGTTGGATTGCGTGAGGAGGGTGCTGAGAGAGGAAGGTTTTAGGGCGTTCTATGCATCTTACAGAACTACTGTGCTAATGAATGCTCCTTTCACGGCTGTGCATTTTACTACCTACGAGGCGGCAAAAAGAGGTTTAATGGAGGTTTCACCGATGAGTGTGAGTGATGAACGGTTGGTGGTCCATGCTACAGCTGGAGCAGCGGCAGGGGCATTGTCAGCAGCCGTTACCACACCTTTTGATGTGGTGAAGACTCAGTTACAGTGCCAGGTATTTAATATTACTATCATGTCTTGTGTAAATGTTAGGCGTGTAGAAGTTATGAGAACGTAGGCATATCTTCTGTATAAATTTGGCGATGTTCTCTGAATTCTTTAGTTTTGATATGAAGTCGATGATTGATTGATTTGAAGATAGAGTATGTTGATTTCTGTTAGTCGCTGAATTTGTGATTTGAGCACTACGCCAAATCTTGGTTGATAAAAACCGTGGTTTTGAAGAATGAAAGGATATTGATGTTAATCTACCTCCTAATCTGTAGGTTGAAAAAATAGGGGGAAGATGGTTTTCTTTTTTGTTACTTTATGCAAGTTCTGTTTTTCTTTTGCTAAAAGATTTCTTGAGCCTCGTGCCAAATTTATTGAGATGCTCTATACCTATTGTCGTTCTAGTGCACTACGAAGAGGAGAAGGCAGTGACTGTAATAAATATTCAAGTACCTGGTTATTGACAAATTCTTCATATCTTTTATCTTTGGTACTTTGTATATTCTTGACTACGTCTGGCTACTTCCTTTGACTATACATGCTATGTCCCATACTTCAAAAATCAAAACGCAATTGTTCAAGGCTTGAGGTGCAATAATGTCATGAGCATTAGTAATATTTCTGCATGAAAAGAGGTTCACGAATGATGTTTTCTTGAAGTCCCTCTGATGTTAAAATTTTCAATAAATATTCAAGGACATGTGTAATCCAGTGAGTACGAATCATATCAATTTCTGCATGGATTCTTGGATTCAGTTAGAGTAGAAAAAAGAGCATTAGAAAGATTAAAGAAGATATGAAAAGATTAAGAATGAAAAGATAAAAGCAGTTGGGTGACCTCCATATACTTCCTTGACATGAAGCACAAGTTGCCCAACTCGATTTATCACAGCTAATTTCTATTAAACTAGTGGAGACTGGAAGATTGTACAGCTGTAATGTCAATACCATCATCACCAAAGATAAAGGTGTTATTGTCACTTGTAGTGCGGAACATTGCTTATTTGCTTGAAGCCCTTAATTCTTAACCTCTTCTGCTATAATATCCTTGGTTCTAAACAATCCAGATTCCAGACTGATTTTTGGGATTTGAGTTCCTTGTCATATACCAAACAATTACAACTCCGTAACTGTCCAATAAAACGACTTAGGTCTCACTAGATAGCGGATAATGATGTAAAATTACACAAAATGATGTAATTTAGAGATATGTTGCAACATCTTGTTTCAGTGTCTTTTAACTCGCACTTTATCTTGATTTAGAAAAAGTTCCAAGATAATTGTAAGTATCGTGAGTTTCTTTGAAAGGTACCCAATGTAAAATAAGACTGCTGGAACTGCTAGTTAAACTTTTTATATTTTTTTGAATTAATTCCCACATCCTGAGCAATCCTCTTTCTCAACCTCAAATACCCAGCAAATTAGATGAGTTTGGCACTTTCCTTGCACTTCAATATTCTGTATGTGATTTTTTGAACTAATTTCTTCATTCTTAATCTTCTGACATTTTGCAGGGTGTTTGTGGATGTGATAGATTTGTTAATGGTTCAATCCGTGATGTTGTTCGAACGATAGTAGAGAAAGATGGATACCGTGGTCTTATGAGAGGTTGGATGCCTAGAATGCTCTTCCATGCTCCAGCTGCCGCAATATGCTGGTCCACATATGAAGCTGCAAAATCTTTTTTCCATGATATAAACATATCCAACCAAAGGGCAACGTGACCTGAGAAAGGGCCGATAGATTGCTTTATTGTTTATTTTTCTTTGTTCTCAGTAGATACCCTGTAAGATCGTGGTAGTCAATATGGCCAGAGATGGATTTTTTTTTGGAGAACCGCTTGCTGATGATTTGATGGAATTCTTTGGAGTGATGATGTGATTCATGCGGATGTTAGAGGCAGCCATGAACCATTCATATAGCGGCAGTATTTATTTACTATGCATTATTACTGGTGTTGGCTTTTCAGATGCAATAATCTGGTAATTTAGAAGGATCGGTTTCTCTTTTTTTCTTTTAAATCATATGCAACTGTTGTTCCTACATGTCATGCATGGTTTTGGTTGTTATTTCTCGCTCTATATTAAGTCCTCGAGTTAATTTTTCCAAGTTCACGTGTTCATATCGCTATATTGATCGGAATACTATCACTTATTCATTGAATTGATTACTGCTCTATTCAAGACTGACCCCTCTGAATTCCGGAACGCTCTTCTGATTCAACTTATAGGTTTTGTATATATGCCACCATCCTCTAGGCATGCCATCTGAGGATGTTAAGAGAGGAAGTAATCTGAGCTCGACTCTAGAAATAGAACTCGAGCTTGAGTTTGTATTCTTGAGCACACATGCAAGCTTATATTGCAAGACAGGTAAACAAGCTCTTAAATTCATTATATATCAGCAATACTAATTCTTACGTTAGTATACATGGAATTTTAATGATAAACTTTTTACACATACAATTTAAAAACACCTCACTTGAATTGACATATTTAATTTGACAGCGAATTTCAAATTAGAACAATATTGATGGATTTGAAATCATAGATTGATGTTTTACCCTATTCGAGCTTACAAATTAAATTCATATAGAGGCCCGTTCATTAATCTTATATCTCAATCATGTTTTGCATTTACGCACAAGTTTTCAATGAGTCAAAACCTATTTTCCTGCATTTTTTTTTTTAAATTCTAACATGTGATTCGCAAATCATACATCACAGAATAGTTTTCTCTCGTCAAATGATATATGATAAATGTTCGGTAATGAAACAAATGATGTCAGATCAGATAAATGTTAATAAATTTAACAAGTTATATAATATCATATAAATTGTAATTAATATGTCAAATGATATAGCGTCGGAACTGTAATTGCCAAATAACAAAACATAGACTCCACAATAATTATTCAATCTTCATTTCCTCTGTGAATTTTGATCTCACTAAATTATCATTAAAGAGATGACAAAATCAACTATCCCATGAATTATTTTGAATGGAAAAATATCTAAACCTTCTTTATTAGGTAGGCTATCATCAGTGGTCAAAGTCGAGCTAGCTCAATGAGCTCTTCACCTGCCCAACAATTACAGTAATATCATCAAGCTTTCCACCTGCACAATTTCACAAGGAAAACCTCAATTTAAGCATCAAAACCAACGGAAATTAACAAGTCTGGCATTCGTCAAACTCTTGCCTGTTAACTTCATTCCCAAAAGTTTCTTCCACCAAGGAACGTCTAAACCCTGATCACAAAAACCACGTAAGAAAGGGCATGGGCATTATGTAGTTGCAGAGGTAAAGAAATATGTGTAACTCACATGAACTCGAGCTTCCAGCGCATAAGGGGATTCAAAACTCGAGTCCTTTGAATGGGTATGAGCTAAATTTGCCAATGCCTTTGCTAGCATCCAGATATATCAATCAAAACACAACAAAACTACCCAACCAAGCTTTAAATTCCCGGGAAGAAAAACTGTATTTCACCATACCAGCATCGGAAGCATCATCAAATGAGCCAACTATTGAAATAATTTCTTGGTCAAAAAGATTATCAAAGAGCCCATCCGAGCCCATCACAACGGTATCCTCTTCCATTAACTCGATGCTCGTCACCTGTAATTTAACAGAACCAGATAAAAGAAAAATGAGTTGGCACCAAGAAATAAGATGAATTTTAAGAAAAACATTGGAATTTTAGGTCAATTTGTCTAGGAAAATCAGAGGATGTTCATGGACAGGTGGATGAATATGATACCGTGGCATCAAGGAAAGTCTGACCAACAGTCTCAGAGCTCAACTGGTATGGACAGTCAAAATAATGTTCTTGTGGTGATGTGGAAAATGTTACCTGACCTATAAATAGAGGGCAAGAATCACCAAGATCTTTATCTAAACAAGAACAAACGAAAAGTGGGAACTGTAACGTCCTAAGCGATAGGAAACGAGAGCATTGAGAGTATGCAATATTACCTTTGCGTATTACTTTAACACCACAATCCCCCACATTGGCAATCTTCAACGTCCCATTCCTCTCCAACATTGCAACAGCCCTAAAAGGGAAACCAAAATTTAGGGACAATTACATCAGGCACAAACACACAACATTCGAAAAGCACATCAAGTGAATTGTACATGTAGGTTCAACATGATCCAAAAGCTACCAATGCATTCAGTATCCACATCATCAGGAATAGTATGAAAAGGCCAAGTTTGTCTTCTCCCTACAAAAGTAAGTGCCATTCGAATAACTAAAAACAAGACGTAAAAGAACCTACACAGTGGCTGATCCGATGGTCGAGGTCGCAGCATGTGCCTTCCTGATCAGATTCCGTGGACTGTAGTTAACCTATTAAACAGTTCTCAAAACATATTATTTCTCTCCAACTCAATCTATAAACAATGAATTACAATAAGGAGAAAGACGAAGAGAAAAAAATGAAGTACATGCAATTTGTACGCTCATAACAATCATACAAAGGCCATAACATCATATAGATGTAATATAAATAGTTCAATACCTCCTCATCGTCCACTAGGCTAGAGGAAATAGCCATCAATTGGCGTGAAAACAGTGCAGGATCCACATCTCTTTCAGCCCAACTGCCAAAGCAAGAACATTTTTTGCATACATTGTTTAAGGCACATCGTTCAATCTTTTTAATTAACTAACGCGACGCCGCAAAAAGAGATCATAGAAGCATATTTTATAAACTACCCAGAAACACCATCGGCCACAGCAATAACTCCCCCACCATGGCTGCTAACAAAAAAAGCATCTTCTCCACCTTTCTCTATCTGCACAATCCATGACAATAAACCTTCCAAAAGTTACAGAGTCAAAGAGCCACACACTTTAATGAGCCAAAGAGCCACACACTTTAATGAATTGACGAGCAGCAAAACTGAAACAAGAAATTAAAGTTCACCAAGTATCAAGAGTTGTACCTTGTTAGGGTGTGGGATTAGATGAGTTCCAACATTTAACCACACGCCTGCCTCTAAACTGCAACACGTAAATCAAGAACTTAACACAAATTCAGAGGGTCATAGTCTGCAGTGAGCCAAAAAGTATAGAATCGGAGATTAAAGTTGTGGAGCACAGAAAGCAAAGGGCTAAAGGACATACCCAAGGGAATTGAAATCTGCAGGGGCACAAGAAACCCACCTCTTCATTTTGTTTATGGAGGGAAGTCTCAAGAAATCAAAGGTGGAAATAGGATTCATTCGTTTGCTTGTGGAGTGAGAAATAGCGCCGAATGAATTGAAGAGAGGAATTGCCATTTCCTAGTTCCCTACCCCCATACTCAACCACTTACTCTTTGTAAAAGAACATAGAAGGACGTAAGCTTCTGGTTGCTCCACGTCAGCACTGCTTTCTACTGTCCAAAGATCTTTGCCATTTTGGTCATCACTCTGAATATATTCGTATCTATTTATTTTATAAAGATGGATTTAACAAAATTCGAGCTCATGGATATATTTTGTTATGCCCATATTTATAGTGAGTTTGTGTCATATGGAATAATTAATTGTTGGTGTTATAATCTGTTTTAATAATCATGTATATTAATAAAGTGTTAAAACTTTAATGTAAGTCATATGTAGTTTAGCGGATATATTTTTTATTTCCTAATCATTAAATTGTAGGTTCAATTCTCATTTGATATTTTTTTCTATATATTTTTTAAATTCATGTACAAAATTACATTGTAGTATCACACTATTTCTTATAATTATATTTTGATTTTCATTTAAATATAAACCAAATGAATTATAAAAAAAATATTGTACAAGCAAACAGCGTGTGCGTTGGTGCGTTAGTATTTTCTAAAATTTGAGCACCCTACCGATATAAAATTATATATATAACCCAAAAAATAATATTTTTTCTAATATCTGGGAAAAAAGGACGAGTAATTTTTTTTTTTTTTTAAAACAAAACTACATCATCTTTCACGTTGCTTTTCTAAACCGCTTCACCACTCCATGTCTACATCTTGTTTCCTTAAATCTGATTTTCTAAAACCACAAAATCATGTTTGCTCAATTTACTCTACTCATCTCGATGAGATCTTTTTCTTTAATTTTCCAGTTTCGAAGATGCATATATGATTGCGATTTGTATTGTATCAACTGAAACAATTTGATAACATTGTTGTTTGGAATATTTTTCATAGATTTTGTTTGGATAAAAAGAAACGTTAGTCCAATTGAATACAATTGTTTTCAAAGTAGGTCTATTGTGAGACGGTCTCACGAATCTGTATCTGTGAGACGGGTCAACTCTACCGATATTCACAATAAAAAGTAATACTATTAGAATAAAAAGTAATACTTTTTCATGGATGACACAAATAAGAGATCCGTCCTTACAAAGTACGACCCGTGAGACCGTCTCATACAAGTTTTTGCCCAATTGTTTTGTGTTTAGTCTCATTGTTCATTACGTGTTTGGCATGTGTCACCCTAAAAATGTTTGCATTCAGAAAACGTTCTAAGTATGTTACATATGCATCGTGTGCGTTTGTATAGATCGTTTAGATTTTAGATAATAAAAATCACACAAATCATTAAAACACAAAGACAGTTATAATTTATCTGATATCAGTATATTAATTTTGGAACAAAATCTCATATTTAAGACTCAACAATAACAGACTCTATGCTAAAATAAAAATAGGCGACTATCATTCGAATAATACAAACAAATGATCAATCAAAATCGTACATTATTATAAAATACATTTAATCAAATTGAATCGAAACTTTTGAATGTTATTCTTCGAAAAAGAGTTAATCATTTATGGAGACTAATCCATATTAATTTTGCAACAACATAAATTGTTAACCAATCGGACATAAAAAGAGGGATTGAATTGAAAATTAAATAAAAAATAATTAGATGTTGTATTAATCATGATGATGGGAAGCATTTCGAATTTCGATTGGCAGTCAGGGCTAACTTGAGTAGACACGAAATTGTAAGGGGCAAAGTGACATTAATTAAGCCTTCAATTTTAATTCCCCTTGCTCGTATAAATGTGGAATATATTATGTATCTTTGGAGGTGCTGAAGGAAAAATGAATGCCGCGGCAGCAGCTGGGACCGTTGAATTCATTGGAGGCAAGCGATGTTCTACTCTGTGTCGAATTTACGAGCCCTAGTAAATGAATTGATGGATTTCGCGATCTCACTTTTGCTTGCAGGAAACGACGGCGGCGGCGGAAGCTCTTCCGACACCAATCCCGACGATTCGCCGGAATACTACCAGCCGATATCTTCCGTGGACGAAGGAGAGCTCTCTGATGAAGATCAGAACTCGGACGATGAGATCAACGGTCACCAAGAGCTTGATTTCCACAATCTGGCGAATGGCTATGCCGAATCGAACTGCTTGGAGAATGGAGTATCATCGCTTGATCTGAGTGATGAAGCCCGTGAATACGATGACGAAGATGAGGAGGAGGAGGAGGCGGTGACCGAATCAGAGAGGGCGATAGAGAGAGCATTCAGAGAGGACGAGAGGCGTCGCCGCGCTCCGTTGACGGCGGATAACGCTGGTAGAGTGATTGAGGCCATGCGTGAGGTGTCATTCGGCGGGCCGCCTCCGGATTGGGCGGGTCGGGTCCCCGAGGATCAATGGGTGGGCCGACTCCGGAGGTTGACCCGTCAACCTTCAGCTCCTGCGTAGATTGTAAGATTATATATTATTTCTGCCATATTTATGATGATTCGTATGAACAATCGAATGTATTGTATCCAATCATTTCATCGAAGCTGAAAAGTGAAAACATTATTTTTTCCTCTTTGATAAGTTGTTCTCCTCAAATTCTTTGGTGTACGCAAAGAACTTATAAAAAATATATTTAGTTCTTTTGTTTTTTACGTATGATTTTTTCATTTGAGTAACACATGCATCATTATCTTCATATAGTATCACAGATTTGTTGTCGAATGATAATCCACATGAGATTTGAATATATTTGATCATTGATTTTAGTCACACACATTCACGACTTGCTTCATGTAGTACAATAATCTCGGCGTAATTTGATGAAGTTGTCACGAGTGTTTGTTTCTATGAACGCTAAGAAATTGCAGTGCTTCCACGAGTAAATACATATCCGGTTTGAGAACGTGCCTTGTGTGGATCAGATAAATACCCAGAATCAGAATAGCAAATTATGTTTTGATTGATATTTTTTTAATACAAAAGTCTCAAGTCTGTCGTTCCTCGTAGATGTTTAATTCCGTTCCAGTGTCTCTTTGTTAGATATGAGCTAAATCTTGCCAATAAATTACAGTAAAAGATATATCAGGTCTTGTACAATTTGCAAAATACATAAGGACACTAATAACACTTAGATATGATACTTCTGAACCAAGAATAACTTTATCATCTTCACATCGGAATAGATCATTTTCTATGTTTAATGATTTAACAACCATTGAAGTAGTTAAATGATTTGATTTATCCATATTAAAATGTTTAAGGACTTTTTCTGTATAATTTGATTGGATAACAGTTATTCCACATTCTTTTTGTTCAATTTGCATACCCAAACAATACTTTGTTTTTCCAAAGTCCTTCACATCAAATTATTCCTTTAATTACAGCATAACTTCTTGAATTTCCTTATTCATTTCAATGATGTTTGAATCATCAACATTTATAACAATAATTACGCATCCGGATGTTGTTTTCTTAATAAAAATGCAAGGGCATATTAAATTGTTTACATATCATTTTTTCATTAAGTATTCACTTAGTCGATTATATCACATTAGATCAGATTGTTTTAATCCATATAATTATCTTTGCAGTTTCACATAATAACATTTTTTGGATTTTGAAATTTGTACTTCAAACATCTTAAATCTTTCGAGGATTTTCAGATATACACACACACACACACAAAATAAATAAACAACAACCCAATAAAAATATATTAGCAATGTAATAATATAATCACATCACGTTATTATAATAAGGTGTCATAAACTCTTTTTATATAATAACATGATATTATATATTAAATATATACATAATAAAAATAAATAAACAGTAAAATAAATATTCATATTTTTGAATATTGTTACATTTTTCTTATATTTTGGAGCTTGAAAAAATATGGAGAACCGAACATTCGAGTATCATACTGATAACGTGTTAAAAATAAAAATTTACGATAAAAAGTAAAAATCTGATACTCACAAAATATATTAAACTTATCATCATTGCTCCTTCATCATTGCTCCTTCAAATTTGAACCTTACTGGAAAACAGATAGCAACTTTAAACAAGTACTGGCCGAACGTTGGTCTTCAACTCCACCTTTCGCTTTCAATAATTCGAATGATATATCTTTTGCATGAACTGACAATGTGTGGCCAGCAAATGAAACATAAAAGTGAGGTACATTACTGATGATGCTCGCAAGGCATTATTCGGTCCGTATGGAGCCTCCCCAGGTCCCGACGGATTCCACACAAGTGAGGTACATTAGTGATGAACTTGAAATTTTTTTTTGTTTTGTTAATTTTTTCACAGAAATCAGCAAGTACCCAATATTTTCTTTAAAGTATATATTTTGGTATACCCATTCCAAATATTGTAACCACGCATAAAAAACTCAAGAGCCAAATTTCACATTAAGGAAAAACACAGCAAATTTTTCTTGACACACATAAAAATTAAATTGAAGTAAAAGAAAATCAAGAACAACATCCCATCCGATCCATTGACGCAAGAATAAGAAAATGCATAAACAAATTAAAATCCCCACGGGCCAAAAACTGACATCAATTTTCACCAACAGCTTCCCTGGCCGGTTTAATCTCTGTACCACGCGAAGGTCTGGGATTTTTCCACTGATTTTGGAGACAATTTTGGTACATAATTATATTTGGATACGGTGCGACCTTTTGTGGCTCGAAACAGAAATCAGATATCTGTTTTCCCTTGGAATCTAAAGGAAGCTTATCCTTGGGTGCAGTTTTCTCGAGTTCTTTACGCACTTTTATCTCTGCCCTCTTCTCTTCGATTGCCACTGCACGCATTAAATATAGTAAAATTAATTTATATATTATTATATATTATTATATATATCATGCATGCAACTATTGTAGGTAGTTAGATTTTATTTGAATTGATTTAAAATATTAGTGATGAAATTAATATATTTTAATTACGTTCTAGTCGCCTGGATTCATTTGAGCGCTTCTCCAGTTCTTGTTGGAGGGAATCATTTTCAAGCTGCAGTAGTTTATTATTCTCTTTGCAGCTTCCCACTTGTGGTGTGAGAACGGAGATTAGTGCCTGCAAATACATGGCAAATATATAATAATAATAATATTAATTAATCAGTAGGGTTTTCTTCACTCATATAATTAAAAATTATATAATTTTTCTATGGAGAATAATATTTTTGGTCCCATAATTTACACATTTTTCTTTTTTATTCATATTATCAAATAATTCACGATTTTAGTTAATCAATTTTAGTAATTTTTCATCAGAGTGTTAACATGACATCGTAGACATCAACAACATCCAGTACATATCAGTATTTTCCGTGTCATGTCAGTAATTTCTAGCGCCATGTCAGTATTCAAATGGAAAAAGACCAAAAATGGAAAATGTGCAAGTGATGAGAATAAAAATGTTTCTCCTTTTTTTCTATGGAATTTTTCTAAATATAAGTTCCAATTTATTCTTTAAAACATACATAATCATTTGATAAAAAAATGGAACAATATTTACCTCTAAATCCTTGACCATCTTTTCCATATCACGAGTACTATTAAACATTTTAATTCTAGATCTTTGAGCGGAGAGCCTGTTTGATATAGTCCTGAAATATCAGATGGAGGGTCAAAAGATGAGTTTAGATGTCCATAATTATATTTATAGAATTTGCTTAATTCGCTATGTATAAAAATATTTTTTTTGTTTAAATTTCAAACTTAAAAAGTTTTAAAAAATAAATTAAATATAATTCACCTTCTGATCTTCTTCAGATCTATGTTAGGATCATTGGACAGGCTGCCATGTTTCATTTCATACTCCATAGCTTCATCAAGGGTGAGAGGGCATTGTTTCTGTGGAAGGTTTGATGACTTCTTCATTTTGATTAATATTAATATTCTTTCAAGAAACAATGAAGTGAAGATAATAATCTGCAAAATCTTTCAACAAAAACAAAGTAAAAGAAAGAAATTATTTGGAGAAAATAATTGTATATTACTGATGAAACAAATTAAACCCTTCAAATCTATGTGAGGATGCAATGCCAATCCACCATATATATATACACACACCATCACAGCACAAAATGCATTGGGGAATCTTTAATTAATTAATTATTTAATGCCATCCATTTTATCCTCGTTTATCTTAGCGGGATCTTTCTCACCTGTAGTATCACAGGATACATCAATATATAAAATATATGGTAAATATTCGAATAATATCGAGGAAATGTTACGCTGACTATATTTTTTTTATCGACTTGTGTATCATTTTACTTGTATGGTGAAAATTTGGATTTGGCATACTGCATATGGTCCGAATCCGAGCCAAATCCGATAAAAAAATTTCTCAAAACATCCTCTAATGCTAACCTTATATGAGCAAGTACTGTTTTGCAGCAATGGAGCTAATTGGCTAAACCTCTAATCTTTAACTTTTAAATTATGAATTAAATCATGGTCTTTTTAATTAGCCAGCCTGTCTCTCCATATAAAATAGGCCGGTTGAGTTACGTTTTTAGTGACTCGTTTGAAGGCTGGACATATGTGTCAGCCATTTCGGTTTAGTTTTTTTAAAAAAAATTAAAATGTCTAGTTTTCCATTAAATTTTTATGAATTGTTATATCTAGACATTTTAGAGTATGTATTTTTGGAATTTGAGAGTAATATTCGATGTGTTTTTAATGTTTTAAATTTTTTCTTTTTTATAATTAAGTGTTCTTTATGTTAATCATATTTCTTGGATATATGGTTTTTCCTCAAAATATAATCGGTGACATTGAAATCTTTGTTTAATTGTGACATTATTTGCTTTTATTGTTTAACACTGCTAAAATTTTTGTTTGAAATTTCATGTATTGGTGTTGTTTTTAAATTTTTAATTGATTAATTATTATTTTTTAAAAAAACAACACCTAACCCGCAATCCGTGATGGACGGGTTTGAATTGAGGTTCTTCCAACCCAATAGATTGGCTATCTGTGAAGGGGCGGGTTAATCCATTTGACAGTTATATCATAAGAAGTAAGTGTGTCAATTCGGGTGGATTGGGTCGGGTTGAACAATAGTACTATTCAAAAATTGCCCAACTTGAACCCAACCTGAAAACACTCAACCCCATCAACCCGATTTCGATTTTTTTTAAAATTTNTTGACCCGAACCCAACCCAACCCAATCCCATCATTTTTTTCGGGTCAGCTATTGGGTCCAACCCAATCTGACCCGAACCCGAAAACCACAAATCCAAATCTGATTTTTTTCGGGTTGAATTGTGTCGGATTGGTGAGTCGTGTATGATTTTAACATCTCTAAGAAGAAGACCAATGCAATTGGAATTTAGAAGCCTTGTTGAAGAAGCTTTAATCTTCGACAAAATAAAAATAAAATTTATCTTTTATAAAATACTCAATTTTATCTCTCTTATAATGTTAAGTGAAAATTGCAATTTTGGTCTAATTGTATATCTATCTCTTCGATATTATGATGATATTTTATATTGTTTTATTTCAATCTTGCTCTCGTATCTTTAAGTTTTTACAATTCAAGTCATTTTTATAACAGTGTGCTAAAGTGACACTACGCATACAGGACACTTCAGAAAAGACTAAAAGTTACAAAATAAAGGATAAAAATTGCAATCCCTAATTTTTGAATTGATAATTTTTTGGACAAGTTGATGGAAGTAAGGATGGTGAAATATTTTGGAAGGAAAAAAGGCTAAAAGAAAAGGAAAAAGAAGAACGACTAGGTTTAATGTGTGTAAATTTTAACTCAGAAATAAAAAATAAATTTTTAAGTATATAACAGTATTATAATTTATTAAGACGCATTATCCAAATTAATTCACAAGAATACCATTAATGGAAATTACAATTTATCTGATATATATTTGTCTTTTTGCGATTTTGGTGTTCTATATTATCAAATTTCAGTTTTGATCGGTTATCCATATTTTATTTGAAATTTTAGTGTTTTTCAACATGTCGCCTACATGGTACTGACTATTTATTGCCACATTAGCACTCTCATAGATACATGATTAAAAATATCAAAAATTAAATGATATATAACTAAAAATGAAGTTTGATAAAATAAAAGACTAAATAGCAAATTAAGAAACAAATATATCCGAACAAGAAAATTGAAATTTCCCATACTATTTATCAATTACTATTTTCCATCCTATCAGCACATCACTTTGATAATTATAAAATAATTTATCATTTTATATATAATCACATAAACCATGAGCAAACTAATATGTTTAGAGAAAAATGTAATTTTCATCTAATATTTATCGGTCATCTACGTTGTCAAATTTGATGTTCGTTTTGTATATTTTAATTATTTTTTATATAACTTTTGTCTATCTTTCATTGGGAGTGTTTATATGAGATAATGCACATATGAGCGTTATGTTGGTGTCAGGTTATCGTCACTTTGAAAAAGAATAAAATTGCAAAAAATATTATATCACGAACTAAGATTGAAATTTGGTAATATAAATTACTAAAATCATACATAGGAAAGTATTGGACCAACATTGCAATTTTTCCTTTTATATTTCATATGATTGATACTCAAATGGGGATCTTGTATTTATTTTCATTATTTAATCATGAATTTAATTTTCGATTCCAACCGTCCGTATGATACCAATTTTCTTTTAATTTGGAAGAACTACATTTTTATTTAAATGAAAATGAATAAAACGGCATCCCTGCGTGAAATCAGTAGTGCACTTTTTACGTGCATCATATACGCACGAACACAAGACTTTGAGGTTGTTCTTGGATTAATGGATTTTGTAGGACCGAATGCTTACCGCTTTACCAAAAGCTATAGCTGGTAGTAATGATGCAACTCAAATCTTTTAAACCGCACAACAGCTTAAGCACCACAGTTCGATCGCTCTACCAAGCAGGGACAATTATTGCACCCAACAATCTCCTTCCCAATAATTGCACTCCTTGCAATCAATGAGAATTGAACCAGTGACCTTGGCTCTGATACCAATTGTAGGACCGAGTGCTTACCGCTTTATCAAAAGCTATAGCTGGTGGTAATGGTGCAACTCAAATCTTTTAAACCGCACAGCAGCTCAAGCACCGCGGTTCGATCGCTCTACCAAGCAGGGACAATTACTGCACCCAACAGATTTCAAATCAATTAATTTCAAATTCAATATTGAATATATATTTATTTAAATGAAAATGAATAAATGGCACTCGTGCACGGAAATCAATAGTGTGTAACACCTTGGATTTGAGGACTATCCTCATAATATAAATACGGGTATTTTCAGTGCGCTTCATCCACACTCGCACGCTCATTGGGAAACTTTTCAGGGGTCACTTATCCCAAAAATTATCTCAATCCAAACACGCTTAACTTTGGATTTTTTTATTTGATAAGCTACTGAAAAGAAGATGCATTTTGTTAGTATATATGAGTAGTACTTATCAAATATTTTAAGGCCCATTTCTTGCACTATACAGTCTCGTAATCCCTCTTATTCCAATGTGAGATTGGTTCATTGACATTCTCCTTCGCCTAAAAACTTGCCATGAGTCACTATTTGTCTGTGCAACATCTTAATTGGCACCAGCAATCACTCACCGGCCTCGTCGATCTCAGGTGTAGTGTGCTTTTTACGTGTATGTATATCACGCACACACAATTACAAGAATTTGAGGTTGTGCTTGGACTAATGAAATTCAAATTCATTGACTTGCTTGAATTGAAAAAACTGATGTTGTATTTGGATTGAGCCATTTGAAATCCATAATTTCAAATTTTTTTCATTGTTAAATAACTTAAACAAAGAAAACTCAAATACATCTCCTACTTATTTACATTATAATTATACCAATCACAATGAATTTCAAATTACTCCAATATTCTAATGATTTGAAATACATTGTTATTAGTACAATTGTGGTTGACATAACATATATAAATTATAGAAACAAAGTTTAGATTCCAACCGTTGCTATGATACCTTTTTTTCTTTTAATTTGGAAGAACTACATTTTTATTTAAATGAAAATGAAGAAAATGGCATCCATGCATGAAAATCAAGAGCGTGCTATTTACGTGCAAGTATATCACGCACGGACACAACACTTTGAGATTTAGGAGATGTTTCAGTACCATTTAATCCATTTCGAAGATTAAATTAAATACTTTGGTACATAGCATCCTCAATACTGTAAGCACGCATAAAAATCACAAGATGATAAGCCAAACTTCACATAAATTTTTTTAACTGATATGTTTCTTTACATCCATAAATAGGAAAAAAAAACTCGGCATAAAATAAGTAAAATGCAAGCAATGAACAGCATCCCCCGGCCTTCTCAAAATTTAACAGGTTTCGCCATCAGATGGATCTACACCTTCAAACTCCTGCTGATCGGTTTTTTACACTTCGTTGGCTGGTTTACCAGATCGTTCATTTGCAGAATCTGGTGACATGTTGAAGAGAAATATAGAGCTGGAAGTTTTCTGATGATTTTTGTACGAATTGATGCTTGGATACATAGTTGGCGACCCTGAGTTGCTCGAAGCTGGTGTCTGTTTTGCCCCAGAATCTACTGCATGCTTATTCTTTTGTGCAGTTTTCTCGTGTTCTTTTAGCACTTGTATCTCAGCTCTCTTCTCTTCGATGACCGCTGCACGCGTTAAATATATTAAAATGAAGCTAGATTTTATTTGAAGTTGTTGATCTAATATATTTTTAATTACTTTCTAGATGCCTGGATTCATTCGACCGGTTCTCCAGTTTTCGTTGGAGGGAATCATTTTCGAGCCGCAATAGTTTCTTCTTCTCTTTGTTTCTCTCCACTTGTGGGGTGAGAATGGATATGAGTTCCTGAAAATACATGGTAAGTATATCATGATAAAAACAAAAAATTAATTTTTTTTAAAGAAAAAATAATCATACCTCTAAATCCGTGACCGTCTTTTCCAAATCACGAGTACAATTAAACAATCTAGTTCTAGATCTTTGAGCGGAGAGCCTGTTTGATATAGTCCTGAAATATTTGATAAAGATATATCAGTGAAAAAGTGAGTTTAGAATTCAAACGTAAAAAGTTTTTGAAAAGGTTAAAGTAATTCACCTTCTAATCTTCTTCAAATCTATGTTAGGAGCATTAAAAAGGCGGCCATGTTTCATTTCATACTCCATAGCTCCATCGAGAGTGAGTGGGCATTTCTCTTGAGGAAGGTCTACATGTGATGAATTCTCCATTTTTAATATTCTTTAATTTCTTACGATCGAGAAGAAGAAATTGTTTGGAGAAAATATATTACTGATAATGGTGTGCGTTTGCAATGCCAATCCACCGTGTGTATATATATATATATATATATATATATATATAGACACACACACACACCATCACAGCAC
>NC_133319.1:3136271-3154508 GCF_012295235.1 Primulina huaijiensis | reverse complement strand
TATATATATATTAAAATTACATTCATTAGAGCCAAATGTGTGGAGATAATTTATAAACATCAGAGCCAAATATGTGGGGGTAATTTATAAATAAAGAAAAGACGTCACCAAAAGTTAACTAAGTATTGAGATCTATAAATACGGATTTGGATCCTCTGATGCGGCTGAAAACACAGCACCGGGTGCCGTGCGTTTTTTACACGAGATGATCAGTTGATCATCCCGTTTCCTCTGACAATTTTTCAATTTTATCTGACACTGTGTGAGGTCCATCAGATGATCAACTGATCATCTCGTGTAAAATGCACATCATCAGATGTTGTGTTTTCAGCCATAGCAGAGGATCCAAATCCCTATAAATACATAATTCAATAGGAAATCTGGGCTCTATGTATTATTCTTGGGAATTCGCATGAGTTTATATTTATCATAGAGGAATGTCTTTTAATGTGTATAAATTCAACGTTTATCCCTCTCACCAGGCACCAGCTGTATCAATAATTTACCAACAAAACTATTAATTTTAATATAAAGTGATTATAATTTTATCATATTCAGTTTAATTCAATTTTTTTTTTATATAACATATCAGAATTAATTAAGGAATTAAGAAGGTAAAGTTAATTGAGGTATATTTCTCTTAAATTTATATAGAATAACCTGAATAATATGCAATAGCTATTTTAAATTTAAAAACACTAAGGCTATGTTTGGTGTGGGTGATAAGAAAATGATAGATTCTTAGTCCCATGTTTGTCTAATTTTTTATGGGCCCAATTAATCAAGAAGCCCATGATTAAAAAAACCTATGTGATTGATAAGGCAACCCATTGGTTTGAGAGGATTGTCAATCTCAATCCTAAAACATACCATAAATTCCAATTTTACCCTTTCGTCTTCTCTTGATTGCTAATCACCATAAAATATTTTTCATTTATATATGTTTATTTTATAAGTTCATGCGTTATACATAATCTTAACTAATATATTTAGTTAAGATTTGTAATTAAATTAGTATTTAAAATTTTATTAATTATTATTTTAAAAAATAATAATTCGATAAATATAAGCTAAAAACTAGGAAATAAATATATGAAACAGCTAGTTCGGATAATTTAAAGTGAATTTAATGAAAAATAAATTACATAATTTGAAAAAAATAATATTACATAAGTGGTGAATATTGGATCAATTAATTTAGGGTATTTTTGTCTCAACAATAAAAAAATGTAAAATTTATCCTACTCATTAAAATCTTACCAAACAAAACATTATTTATCACTACATATTATATATCCTTACCTTGAGTTTTGTTATCAATCCAATTAATTATCCTATCCTACACACCAAACATAGCCTAAAAGGATTATTTACATGTTTATTTTTACGAGTGTATATGTATCTTAAGAAATTATTTATGTAATATTTTTATTAAAGAGAATTGACAATTAAATATTTGATGTATGCCCATGAAGTAGCACTAATTAACTTTTAACCATTGAAGTTATATACACAGCATAATTAAAAGACATTTCTCTTCTAGGATAAATACAAACTAATGCAAATAAAATTTACTGCTACTCCTCAAGAAATATACATAGAACCCCCGAATTTACTATTGAATTATATTAATTTTTAAGAACCCCAAAAATTTAAAAAGATTTAGCCATGATTTAATTCATAATTTAAAAAGTAAAGATTAAGCCTCTTAGCTAATTAGTTCCATTGCTGCAAAACACTTGCTCATATAAGACTGGCGTTTGAAGGATGTTTTGAGAAGTTTTTATCGAATTTGTCTCGGATTTGAACCATATGCCAAATCCAAATTTTCACCATACAAGTGAAATGATATACAAATATAGTTAGTGTAACATTTCCTTGATATTATTCGAATATTTACCATATATCTTATATATTGATGTATCCTATGATACCATAGGTGAGAAAGATCCTGCTAAGATAAACGAGGATAAAATGGATGGCATTAATTAATTAATTAAAGATACCCCAATGCATTTTGTGCTGTGATGGTGTGTGTGTATATAAATGGTGGAATGGCATTGCATCCTCACATAGATTTGAAGGGTTTAATATGTTTCATCAATAATATAAAATTATTTTCTCCAAATAATTTCTTTCTTTTATTTTGTCTTTGTTGAAAGATTTTGCGGATTATCTTCATTTCATTGTTTCTTGAAAGAATATTAATATTAATAAAAATGAAGAAGTCATCAAACCTTTCTCGGAAGCAATGCCCTCTCACCCTTGATGAAGCTATGAAGTATGAAATGAAACATGGCAGCCTGTTCAATGATCCTAGCATAGATCTGAAGAATATCAGAAGGTGAATTATATTTAATTTATTTTAAAAACTTATTACATTTGAAATTTAAACAAAAAAAATTATTTTTATATATAACGAATTAAGCAAAGTCTATAAATATAATTATGGACATATAAACTCATTTTTAACCCTTCATCTGATATTTCAGGACTATATCAAACAGGCTCTCCGCTCAAAGATCTAGAATTAAGATGTCAATCTATACTCGTGATATAGAAAAGATGGTCAAGGATTTAGAGGTAAATATTGTTCCATTGTTTTTGTCAAATGATTAGGTATGTTTTAAAGAATCAAATGGAACTTATATTTAAAAAAGTTCCATAGAAAAAGGGAGAAATGTTTTTGTTTCAGTCACTTGCACATTTTTCATTTTTAATCATGTTAATGAGTCACAGTCTAATTGCACTAACTTGCATTTTTTTTCATGTTTAGTATTTTTCCACTTGAATACTGACATGGCACCGAGGTGCTGGATATTGTTGACGTGTACAATGTCATGTCATCATTTGTATAAAAAAAAAGAATTAAAATTGATTGCAAGTTAGTGAACTAAAATCGTGAATTAACCGATAACATGAGTAAAAATGAGAAATGTGTAGTTATATGATCAAAAATGTTATTCTCCTAGAAAAAGATATTTTTAAATATATGAGTAAAGAAAACCCTATTGATTAATTATATAATTATTATATATTTAACATGTATTAATTTGCAGGCACTAATCTCCATTCTCACACCACAAGTGGGAAGCTGCAAAGAGAATAATAAACTACTGCAGCTTGAAAATGATTCCCTCCAACAAGAACTGGAGAAGCGCTCAAATGAATCCAGGCGACTAGAACGTAATTAAAAATATATTAATTTCATCACTAATATTNGAAGAGAAGAGAACAGAGATAAAAGTTTTTAAAGAACACGAGAAAACTGCACACAAGAATAGGCTTCCATCAGATTCCAAAGGAAAACAGATATCTGATTCCCGTTTCGAGCCACTCAAGCTCACACCGTATCCAAATATTAAATTGTACCAAATTTGTCTCAAAAATCAGTGGAAAGATCCCAGACCTTCGCGTTTCACAGAGATTAAAGCGGCCAAGGAAGCTGAGGAAACCATCCAAGAGTGTGAAGATGTTGATCAATACATCAACTTTGATGCTATAAGTGCTGCTGATGGTGAAAATTGAAGTCAGTTTTTGGCCAGTGTACGTGGCTTGTGGGATTTTGTTTATGCATTTTCTTGTTCTTGTGGCAATTGATGGGATGATGTTCATGTATTTTCTGGTACTTCATTTTAATTTTTATGCATGCCAATTCAAGAAAAAATCGGTTGGTGGATCTTTTACCCTTAATGTGAAATGTGGATCCTTATCTTGAGATTTTTATGCATGGTTACAGAATTTAGTGTTGGTCCCACCTGTGACAATTTGAGATAATAATATGAAAATAAATAATAAATTTGATACCGAAATTTACGTGGAAAACCCCCAAAAATTATTATGGTAAAAACCACAGACAATATGAAAAGAATTTCACTATAATATTTTATGTTGTACAACCACTCACTGTGTTTCCAAAGAGAACACATTCTCTCTTAATATAGGAGAACAAACACCTCACAAATATTATAGAACTAAGCGCTCAAATGCTATAAGATGAGAGAAAAAACTCGATCAAAGGATACATTAAAATGCCAAATGATGCATCAGTGTGAACCCCTCGTCCGAAATTTCAAATTTGCTGCCTAACAAACTTGTTCTTTGATTGTTTGTTTATAACACCACCCACCTCATTTAATGCCACCATCCACATTTGCACATTTACCACATTTAGATGGGTACCAAAACATTTATTCTTTAAAATAAACCATATTTAGTGGATTTAGTATTTTCGTACGAAAAAATATCAAAACATATCAAACAAGTCTCAAACCGAACAACTTACAGCAATTTTCAGTCATATACACAGTCAAACATCTCCTAAATTTCTAAGTTTTGATTGATTTGGTTCGCATTATACATGCACGGAAAAAGCACATGCACCACTGATCTAGGTTCATGTTCATGCACAAACTTCATTTTATTCATTTTTCATTTCAAATCAAAAGGAAATTATTTTGAGTTAAAAGAAAAAAAAAAGGTATCACAACTGTTGGATTTGAAATTTTGTTTTTTTTTTCAAAATAAATTTTACACCATATTTGTTCGTTAAAAAATTTACAATACAAAATGCATAGTAATTTGAATTTGGAAAAAAACTTTTAAACTCCAGCAAAAAAGTTTCAAAATCAAAATCACCAATCAAGGTTACAATAGCCACTGTGGTACAGCTTCATGGTGTGTGTATATATATAATGCTTGCAGTGGCAATCGAAGAGAAGAGAGCTGAGATAAAAATGCGGAAAGAATTCGGCAGAACCTATCACAATAATAAGCTCGCATAGATTCCGAGGCAAAAGAGACACCAGATTTGCGTCTCGGGCCACTCAAGGTCGCACCCTATCTTGCATTTTCTTGCTTGCCGCCCGAGTTTTAGCACGAAAATAGCACGTTTCATGCACGAATGCCATTTTTGTCGGCAAAGAAATTAATGTCAACACTGGAAATACATTGATGGTGTTGGTTGGAAGTCATCATTATTGAGCGAAACGATTAGGTAGTTTTGTGTATAATTTGACAACGGAAGTATTCAGATGGGAAGACGCGTTTTCATACGTTTTTTTACACTGACGATGAGCTCTAGAGCTCCATCTCCTCATTCGAAATCATCTCATTCGAGTTTTTCTCTCATTTCATAGTATTTGAGTGTCTAGTTTTATAATATTTGTGGGGTATTTGTTATCATGTATTAAGAGAGTGCGTGTTCTTTTTTGGAAACACAGTGAATGATTATACAACATAAAATATTGTAGTGGAATTATTTTCATCTTGCCGTGGTTTTTACCCTAATAATTTTAAGAGATTTTCTATCTAAATTCCCGGTATCCAGTTTTATGCTTTATTTTCATATTATTACATAGAACCAACAATTTTTTCAATTTTTCATTCGAAATTAATCAACATGTCATTCTTCCGAACTAAAAGAACACGTGTATCATACGATGGACTGTTGGAACCGAAATTCTGTTTCCATAATTTACGTCAGTATCATAAATGTTCACTTAGTTTGATATATAATTTGATCAATTATTTTTCTATTTGCCATTTTTTCATTTTCTCATGGCAGAGCATTTAATTTTCCATTATTTTATTTGACTGGGTTTCACAACCAGATAAATACTCATGTTTAATTCACGTACATATGCTTAATTTTTGTAAATTATTCTTTAAATATCTAATATACATTAGCGTCTATCACATATCTAAAAAAATAAAAGTTGCAATTTTGGTCATGTATAAATGCTTCTTTGCGATTTTGGTATTTATTTTATCAAAATTTTAGTCTTAGTAATGTATCAATCAATTTTGGCAATTTTAGTCACTTTCGTTGAGAATACTGGATGTAATGTTATTTACACACGTCAATATCATATCAGTGTTGCATCGTGCCAATCATCGCCATATAAGAAAAAAAATGACTGAAATTAACCTCAAAAAAACCAAAGATAATGGATTAAGAGTTAAAATTGGCAATATGAAGAACACAATTTACAAACATGCAAACATATGACAAAAATCAATTTTCCTTTTTAAATATCGAAATCTTAAAACAAATTTTTGTTAATTTATTAAAACTAATCTCTAAATTTTGTTTGTAAAATATGGTTAATATAACTCTATTTGATATTTATTAAAACAGATCTCTAATACATCATTATTAGTTGAAGTGTATATATATGGTTACAATCTGCAACAATTTATAGACAAAAACTTGTATGAGAAGGTCTCACGGGTCATATTTTGTGAGACAAATATCTTATTTGGATCATCCACAAAAAAATTTAATTTTTTATGCTAAGAGTATTACTTTTTATTGTGAATATCGATAGGATTGACACGTCTCACATATAAAGATTTATGAGACCGTCTCACAAAAGACCTACTCCAATTTATATAATATTTCATATTACATTAATAATTTATTGACACGCGCCTATCCAATTGAACATATTTAAAAAAATTATCAAACCATTATAAACTCAATATATAACAATTATTTAATTCTAAACTCAAAATATAACAATTATTTATTAGTGTAAATATATAACATGGAATGTTACTATATATATAAGTATTAAGCATATATACTACATTAATAATAGGCCAAATTTTAGATTAATTAATGATCACTTTCCGTTTTCGTCCTCGCCGTTCTGTTTGTATATGGCAGCTTTTAATTATAAACAAAAGAATTCAGTCCGATAGAAAAGGTAAATGAATTTGACTCGAATTACGTGGCACATATCTGTAGGGCACCAGATCTCAAATCAATTTTTTCCTTGGAATCCAAGTTATTCAATTCCAGATATTAAATATAATTTTCCTTTTGGATTTATCTTTTGAAATTCGATTTCAATGTGCCGAAGATAATTTTGGAGACATTAAATTATAAAATTCGATATTTTAGAAAAATGTTTATCTACGCATAAACTAACATTTGAATATATTCATTTCACAGTTTTATATTTATTAGATGAGTTGATCCGATCAATATTTATTATGATAAATATTTTTCATAAGTTGAGTTCTATTTTAATAAATTTATCATTAAATTAAATTAAATTAATATATGTAATGCCCACCCAAAGAATTTTAACCACGGGTAGTAAAAATCGACTCTTGTTTACCGTGGTGGCACTCTGCAATTTACTCCGATCAAATTCGCATCATATAGTGCCAACTCTCGCAACGAGTC
The DNA here is from genome assembly GCF_012295235.1 of Primulina huaijiensis. NCBI lineage: Eukaryota > Viridiplantae > Streptophyta > Magnoliopsida > Lamiales > Gesneriaceae > Primulina > Primulina huaijiensis. The sequence continues at coordinate 3,147,313 of NC_133319.1, read as the reverse complement.
CCAAAACTCAGAAGTGGATTTTTTTTATTTTGCAATGGCCGCGGATTTTCAAGAATTGGAGTGCGGAAGAACACGAACAAGAGTGGTAAACAATCGCGGAAAACTTCTTGTGCATGAAAAAGTCGAGGTAGAGTCCTGTAATCTGTGTTTTCTTTTTTCTCGTTGTTATTATCGAGTAATGGCAGAGTAATCTTGTTTTTTATGTGGGTATGCAGTAGATTGTGATTATCTGGGAAATTTTCAGGTTCATTGTGTTTTCTCCATGATGCAATAATTCAATTGCGCGTTTATCGTTACTTGCTTTCACCTGCGCTGTATTGTGTCCCGGGCCACCCACTCTTTTGTTTTCACGTTATACACGAAAATTTCTTATGATTTTTTTGGTTGCACGTGGATTTTGTGTTGGTTTTCATGCAAGGGGGAATCGAGATGTGATTGATGGATTGAAGGAATCAAAGGGGATTGAATGTATTAAATTATTTTCTTCATTTGGGCCACTTCATCATGCAAAACTTATTTTAGAAATGAATAATTGCATGGACTTCCATCAACGGTAGCAAATTATAAATACTCGTCGGGATTGTCTGGGTAAAAACATGCCACTAATGTTCCAAGATAGCATTTTTTTTAATATCTACTAATTTGATTTTTTATTTACCGTCCCTTTTTGGGTTTGGGTAATTTTTGTTTAGCATAGTGATTTATCTGCAGGTCAGGAGTCTGGAGGAGGGGTGTCTGGGCTCATGGCACCCTGCGACAGTGATTTGTTGCCACAATTCAGCTCGTACAGTTCGGTTTGATCACTTTCTGTGTGATGATGGTTCAGATAATTTGGAAGAATATGTAGAGGTGTCTCCTGTAGTTGCAGGGGTTGTCAGTGGTGAAATTGTAAAATCAGATTATTATCGAGGGGTGATAAGGCCTTTGCCACCTCCATGTGTTCCAGGGCCGTGGTTTCTACACTACGGACAGTGTGTCGATTTTTTTTACGAGGATGCATGGTGGGAAGGTGTGATATTTGACCACGCTGATGGAAACATGCAAAGGAGGATTTTTTTCCCTGATATGGGTGATGAAATGGTAGGAAGCATTGATAAGTTGCGCGTCAGTCTAGACTGGGATGAGGTTACTGAAGAATGGAAACCTCGGGGTAACTGGCTGTTTCTTGAACTGATAGAGGAATTTGAGCAGGACGGGCCTCTGCCGGTTTCTGTAAAGCAAATTTGGTATGAAGTCAGAGGGAGCAGTGACTTCGAAATTCTCAAAGAATGGACTAATTGTGTACGGTCTGTTTGGAAAGAATTGTTGCTAAAGGTTTTACGTGAGAATTTTAGGATAGTCTTCAACCATCTTTTGAAAGATATAAACTCTTGCTGGGACGAAGAAGTGCTAGGAAATTCATTGCCGACCTTTTCTGAAGCAGCTCTTGACGCCGTTCTGAATTCTAACCAACTTTTACATAATTCTCTTGAAGATCCGTCCATTGAAACTACATGCCAGCTGGGTGGTAAAGGAATGCCGACAGCTTGTGGTCTGAAAGATGCATTCCTCAGTCAGGGCCACGAACTTGCAGTTCAGATTGACTTAGAACATATCTCTACCAAGCTCGTTAATGAACAATCTATACCTGTTTCTACTCCTACTCTGCAAATTTTATCTCAAAATCTAGATGACTCGAACAATAGAGGAGCTCCAGGTACTAATCTAAGTTCACATTCTTTAGAGCTCAGTATTTCGACTCAGAAAACGAGGCCTGATTGGCATTCAGCCGTACCTGGATTGGTTCCTGGAGCTGAGTTTTGTCCCGATGCCATCAATAAGTGCACTGAGATGTATACGCTGAACCAAAAGCCTCAAAATCCAGATGTATTAAATGCTAGGAAACATCTATTGCATTTGGGCTGGAAGATTGTGTGTACAGATGATAACGGTAGGCAAAGGTACCGTTATGATTCCCCTGACAAGGAATCATTCTATTCACTTCGTCGGGTTTGTCTACATTTTAAACATGATTTTCAGGAATCGACACCTGAATCTGTAGTGCTTTCAGCGACCTCTAAGTACAGTAAAAAACCTGTGGATAGTTCTCAACGGGAGGTTCTTTTATTTCTGCTAGGTGAAAAGCCCCAATCTTTGAGTGAGTTGTCCGGATTGTACGCTCCTGATACTATAGTCACTGAACCTGAATATTGCCCTGAAGCAGTAACTGATTATTATTTTATACGATCGAAGGATAAAAATTTACACCGTGGCTCAAATAAAAACGAAAAGTTAATAGCCCTTCAAGTAAAGAAACACTTGTGTGCTCTTGGTTGGTCTTTTTCTTATCATCCAAAAGGTAACTATAGAGAAACACGATACACCTCACCTGGCGGAAAAATATTTTATTCTCTGCGGTCAGCCTGCAAATGGTGTATTGGAAATGGTGCACTGTGTCTTCCATCTATTGCCATGGAACCTCAGGGAAAAGTCCCATTGTTGAATGGCACATTTGAGAAGCTTCCGAATGAGTCCTTTGATGAGCCTACTGTGAAAGGTCATATTCAATCATCTGATGGTGAAACTCATAAAACCACCAGAGTCCATCAGAAGAAGAGGAAGCATGATAAACCACGTTGTGTTGAAGGTTTAAGACTGTTCAAGAGAGGAATGAAATCACGTTCAGTAATGGAAGAAAGAGGAGATAAGGAAGTGGATTCAACCTCGATATGTCGGTCAAGTAAAAGAGTTGAGGGATTAGCTGCCTCTTCCTCTCACCAAACTCCTCGAACCCCTTTGTCACGGTTGATCGACAATAATATGGTTTTGCCGAGAGCAAAAGTTCAATATCGTGGTCGGAAAGATGGGCGTCCATTGGCTGAAGGCAGAATAACTCGTGAAGGGATCAAATGTACCTGTTGCCATAAGATCTTTGCGCTTGGTACATTTGAGGCACATGCTAGAAGCATGAATCACAGACCTTCTGATATTTTCTTGGAGAATGGAATCTCTTTGCGGGAGTGTGGGTTGCAACTGAAACAACATAATATTAACCGAAGTTCGAGGCCAGAATCCAATAGTAAAAGGAAGAGAAAGCGGCACACTAGAAAAAACGACTGCATATGTTCTGTCTGTCACTGTGGAGGAGAGCTACTTTTATGTGATCAGTGCCCATCATCTTTCCATGCTCATTGCCTTGGTTTAAATGTATTTTTCCTATAGAATCATATTATGTTTAAAATCAACCCTTCATCGTTTTACTTGTGATAAAAAGTGATTGAATAAAGCTAATTCAGTTTTATGATTCTCAGGAAGTTCCAGATGGTGACTGGTTCTGCCCATCATGCTGTTGCGGAACTTGTGGTCAGGGAAGATTTGCCAAAAATGATGAACGATTTGCAGATTCCTCTTTTCTCACATGCAGTCAGTGTGAGCACCAATGTAAGTTAGCTTTATGGTTGGTTGTAACATTCCCGCACTTGCACAGTAAAGATGCCGTTTCAGGCGAGCTTATATCATACTCTAATTATCATTTTCATGTAGATCATACTGGCTGCCTCAGAGATAAAGGGATTATAAAGCTTGATACTTATCCTGACGGACATTGGTTCTGCCAAGATTCATGTGAACAGGTGCCTAATTTGCTGTATTTGATTCATAAATATCTGAAAATGACTCATGTTCTGTTAGATACTAATGGAATACTTTTAACTCCATTTGCTGTTTTTGCAGATATTTTGTGGTTTGAATGAAATCTTGGGAAAGCCTATTTCTTTGGGTGCCGAAAATTTGACTTGGACTTTAATGAAATACAGTAGAACAGATTCTCATGGTCATAATGCATCTAATAGTGAGGATTTAATGGATAATTACAGCAAACTCAATCTTGCCCTCAGTGTGATGCATGAATGTTTCGAACCAGTTAGAGAGCCTGGCAGTAGACGGGATCTGATGGAAGACCTAATCTTTAGTAGTAGGTGAGATATCATGCAGATATAAATGCTCCAATTGCTTTTTTGCGCAGAAATATGTTGAATATATACTAATTCCGGTGGCTTATGGGTTATACACGGTGCACTATGTTGCATAAAAATCATAATACATCTGAAATTGCAGGTCAAAGCTAAAGCGTTTAAACTTTCAAGGTTTTTATAATGTACTAGTGGAGAACAAAGATGAATTGATTTCTGCAGCTAATGTGAGGTGTTGCATGGTACCATATTCTTGAATTATATTCTTCTTATTTGGTATGTTAAAGTAACTCTGAATTTTTTGTTTTGTTCGACTCCAGGATCCATGGCAAAAAAGTGGCAGAAGTCCCACTGGTTACGACACGGTTTAAGTATCGTCGACTTGGAATGTGTCGCCTTTTGATGAATGTACTTGAGAAGGTGCAGTATTTCTTTTATTATTCAGGTCCTTCTGTTTTGTTGTCCTCTTTCCCCTTTCTTTGCTAATAATATTCACCTACTCTTTCTACAGAAACTCATCGAGTTGGGAGTGGAGAGGCTCGTTTTGCCAGCCGTTCCTGGCGTTCTCAACACTTGGACCACTTCATTTGGATTCTCGGTGATGAATCAATCTGAGCGATTAAACTTTCTTGACACTATCTTCTTAGATTTTCAGGGCACAGTTATTTGCCAGAAAGTCTTAAGTGGTTCTTCCGAGTTAAGCCAGCTAACGGGTACTTAAAAATGTCCCTTATTACTTAGTTCAAATGGGTATATCTACCATGCAGAGAATCTGACATACATCTTTATGCAGAAACTTGGGAAAAAACGAGTGACCATGCAGGCAAAAATGTCATCGACTCGGACGCTAATATTTTTGTTTCTGAAGTATTACAAACTGACAGAGTCGAGAAGAATGAAACTGTAGATCAGGGATGACGTGGTAATGCAACTCACTTTAATTGGTTATTACTATGTAGGAAAGAAAACTTCGACCACATCTTGACTCGTTTTAAGAATTAACTATTGTGCTCCATTATAATTTTTTTTTTTTTGCGACTTTTCATGAGTCTTATTTCTATGTGGTTCATGTAATCGTTTGAGTTATTAGGATTTAAAGAATGCTGTTTTCTATTTTATTAAACAAGTGCACAATCTCATTTTCTATATCGTGTTCTCATGTAGTCATGTGCTACTAGTCAATGTCCAAAAATGAGTTGGGTACTAGGATTAAAACGATAATTTATTTTACATTATTCTTCTGTTTTAAGGGGATATACTATAGGTAACTTGGGACATTGGTAGGAATCTAGGACTAATAAATCTTGGATCTTAATCCTCGGGGAGGCAACTGATTTACATACCGGAGAGGACCATAGAAGTCATGAAACGCTCGTCTTTGTAAACAAGTCCCTAGTGCGGCTCAATTGTCATCTCTCTACTAATATTCTTGAATTTAAGTGCCAGATGTGGCTTCAGTCCTGATTTAGCGTGATTCTTAAACTCAGCATCGCAAGTGCTAGCGATAACATGAACATCATGGGTTGGCTCCGGTGGCTGTCATGATACTTGATAATACTTTTAACCATTTTTCTTGATTCATCTTTGAATTTTCATTTCGCCATGGAAGTTTTTATATAAGTTCAAGAAGCTCATGTAAACTGGATAGCCTTCCCGGCTAACGTTTCAGCACCAGAGTGCCCTGTAGGAGTTACTGATGAGAACCACATTGAAGACTAAGAGTGTTCATCGATCGGTTCGGTTTTCGATTTTTTATTTTAGTTTTTTCGATTTTCGGTTTTATAAATATATAATCCAATATCCGAACAATTTTTCTTCGATTCAGTTCGGTTATTTCGATTTTGATACAATTATTTAAATTAATAACATAAATATATTGTAAAATATAATATGCTATCTTTTTACATGATTTCTTAGTAAAACATTTAAATATAAAGTCTAAATGAATTACATAAATAACAATCAACTAAATATTATTCAAAATAATTTATCATTCACTGATATTATCTCAAAAAATATATAATAAAAATAAAATTATTAATTTAATGAAATTTCGGTTTTTTCGATCGGATCGATTGACATATATAATTCGAAACCGAACCAAATAAATTTCGATTTTAACATTTATATCTGAATTATAAAATTCGATTTTCGGTTCGATTCAGTGATCGGTTTTTTCGGTTTGGATTCTCGGTTTTTTCGATTTTATCCGAAGGTTGAACACCCCTAGTGAGACAACTGTATGGACTTCTTTAAATGCTATAAACGAAGGAAAATATCGGCCTGTTGAACTTCTTACTTAGAGAAAATGATTGGCGGAACAAATTCTAAGGTTGTTCTGACAAATTCAATCTTGCCCGCGGACTCAAATTCCCTAATCTTTTGTTCTTTTTTTGGCTCTAGAATTACTAGTTATCAACTGGATTTGGCTGAGAAATAGTTAGATGTTTGCGTATAATACGTATAGATTACCATATCGGTATCGACTGCCAAAACCATTTCATTGGAAAATAATAGTGTTCCCATTTCTCAGTGAAAGTTAGGCCAGATTTGGTAGCAAAAACTCACAGAATGCCCGTCTTAGGGTATCACCATAAGCTTGCGTCTAGTAGTTCTTATTTATTCTCACTTGTAAGTTCCATAACTCATGTAAGACTAATCGTGGATGGTTTGATACACATTTGAGCAATATAGATTGAACCCAACCAACGGAAGAGGTGACCCAATGATATCAATTCTCATCAGCCCGTCCAAAATAAAACCAAAAGCCAATGTTGTACCAACCATGAGTAATTTTTCTTCTTCTCAATTTTAAGATTTTGACTTCTACTCCAAGTTCTACCGAAGAGGAACCGTCATAGAAATATAATAAACCAATTGGATATCAAACTTAGTCGCGACTATAAATGGTAATACAAATTTGAAGAAGTGGCATAGCCATGGACCACCTCCACTTTTGGTATCAGCTAATTTAGTTTCATAACCTCATCTTTTCATAAGTTCTTGCAAATATGACAGAATTAACAGTGCCGCTGCCTGTTCATTTTGAAAAACACATCTTTCATGTACATATTTTTTGTATACGTCCCAGTTTGACCAACAAATTCCTAAGCACACATTACAGGCCATGAGCCACAAGCATAATTTACACCACCAAGGGGCACCTAGAAAAATCTCAAACATCCATGCGAAGGCAACAAAATCCAGAAAATTTTATATAGTTTCATGGCAACTTTTGAGATGAAAATAAAAGTTCGTTGATTCTTTAGAGTTGCTCTGTGTTGTCCAGCAGAAGACAGTGTCTCCAATCAAGGTCCGAAAGCATGTATCATATATATAAAGCAATTTTCAGGACATACGTAAAGTAAAGGCTACATATTCAGAGAATTTCAATCGCTGGTGATAATATGTATCTTGTGATTTATGACAACAACGAGGACGCTTAAGAATAGAAGGAAGAAAAACATGGCAAAAATAATAGAAGTGGATCCATATCCGTTTCCACTTTCCACTTTCAGTTGGACCTATTGGCGTACCTCTCGACCTTATCATCGTTGAGATTGATCCCCACCATCGCTTCTCCAAGGCCGCAACTCACGTCCGCCAGCACCTGCGGGTCGCTGTAGTGGGTCACCGCTTGAACAATTGCACGCGCACGTAGGGCGGGGTCACCACTCTTGAACACGCCAGACCCGACAAACACGCCGTCGCATCCCAGTTGCATCATCAGCGCTGCGTCTGCCGGAGTAGCCACGCCACCAGCGGCGAAGTGGACCACAGGAAGCCTACCCAGCTGCTTGGTTTGCATCACCAGGTCGTAAGGTGCCTGGATCTTCTTGGCGAAGGTGAAGACCTCGTCGTCGTCCATGTTGCGGAGGACGCGGATCTCTCCCATCACGGAGCGCACGTGGCGCACAGCCTCGATGATGTTGCCTGTACCAGCCTCCCCCTTTGTGCGAATCATAGCAGCGCCCTCGCGGATACGGCGCAGCGCCTCCCCGAGGTTGCGGCAGCCGCACACGAAGGGGATGCGGAAGTTGTGCTTGTTGATGTGGTTCTCGTCGTCCGCGGGGGTGAGCACTTCGGACTCATCGACGTAGTCGATTCCAATAGCTTCAAGGATCTGTGCCTCCACAAAATGGCCAATTCGAGCCTTAGCCATGACTGGGATGGTGACCGCCTGCTTAATTTCCTTAATTAGCTGCGGATCCGACATACGCGCCACCCCACCTTGAGCCCGGATATCGGCCGGCACGCGTTCCAAGGCCATGACAGCACACGCACCTGCTTCCTCAGCGATACGGGCTTGCTCAGCATTAACAACGTCCATGATGACACCTCCGCGGAGCATCTGCGCAAGGCCCACCTTGACGGAGAAGGGAGACTGTTTTGCAGTCTCCGTGATTGCGCCGTTGCCATAAACGGTGACGACTCCACTTCCGGACATTTTTGTTCGACGAACCGAGGATAAAATTGCAGTGGCGGCGCGCAAGATAAGGGAAGAAAGGGCAAGAATAGAGATGAGGAGGAGGCAATTGCAAAGGGAAATTGGGATGATATAGGAAATTGAACAACGAAAAGAAGAGGGTGGTGTAAAGTAAGGCGGTCGAATGATTGGGACTTTTCGGGGCTCATAAATTAAATATTGCTTTGCCACTCCTCTTTTTAAAAATTATTTAATAATCATATTTATCTATTTATTTATTATGGATCTCTGTATTTCTCTGTATTTCTTATTTATATTTATATAAAATATCATTTTCTAAAAACTATATTCGCGTTTCGATAATATCACGTCAGATAAATGAAACCAGGAGATTCTTGTATTTATTTTACCTTATTTACTGTAATTTTATTGTAAATATGAACATGATTATTGATCCGTTTAATAAATAAAAATTCGTAAAAATGTCTCACAAGAAACTTATTGTAATACTAAAAGTACAACAAATATGTCATATAATAATATTTACAACAATTATATGGTGAGATTTTACTATTATGTTGTGATATTTTGATATTATATTGTGATATTTTGTATTCCATGAATCATGATATTTGATATATAAAATTTTTGTATTGAATTTTTTATGGTGTAAAAACATTTGTACAAATTTTGTTATAACTAAAGCATTAATCTTTTAACTAAATGATTAAAAATGAGGACATAAATTTTTTATTAAGCTAAATCATTTTATTGAATGTGATAATGAACAATTATATCATAAACAAAAGTAAGTGATACAAAATCAGCGCTCCTAACTAAGGGACGAGTAGCCTAATTTGCAGATCTTTTCACTGCAATTTTTTATATTGTCCAATTTATAAATTTTTCTAGAAATTTCATTTTCGTGCTTATTTATATTAAGTGGGCCAATACGAAGCTACTGGAGCTTGGAATAAACTTTTACTTTTCATTAACGCACGATTCATTGAATTTCTTATTTTTTTTATATAAAAAAAATCTAGTGTTTTGGTATACACGTGACGTATTTGTATAGTTTTTCATTTTTTGTAAATTTTTTTTGGATCTTAATCAAATTATTTTTGTAACGTACCGTAATTTTTTTTTTTTTTTAATACTTCAAAATTTACGGAAAAATTTAAGATTTTCTTAAACATAAAATCTATAAGGTCGTCACTCATCATTCATCATATTAATATTTGAAATCAACATCACCAAATAAATTTTTCAACAACATACTTGTTTCAATTGTCTCACATCCAACATAAAAGCAGAGTATTTTAAACTTTTCATAAAAACATAAACTTAGTGGTCCTCGGGTTTAGCCTTCCGCTCAGTCCAAGCCTGCCCCTTGGTCGCCACCTCCTGTCTCCTCTTCAACATACTCACCTGCATCGATCAAGTCTAGTGAGTCTAAAGACTCAACACGTATAAACTGGAGATAGCAAGTACTACATAATAAAACAACATAAAATTTCAAAATATAAAATACATACTTGAAAGTTGAACCTACATCATAAACTTGAACTTACATACATACATAATTAGACGTGCCATCAACTTAAACTTTTCATAAACATACTTGCATACTTGAACATACTTGAACATACATAACTTCAATATTTTTCGTAGAGGATGTTTCAAAGCAAGTGACCCATAACATAATAAATGCCTGATCAGACAAACCACAGTACTGGGCTGACAGAAACGTATCCACTGCCACATACATAAGATCCCCGTTCATAATTTAACGGGCTGGTTGGTCCCCGTTCATAATTTAACGCTTTTCAACCTCGATCTAACCCGTTCATAATTTAACGGGTGGATTGGTCCCCGTTCATAATTTAACGCTTTCCAATCCTAAACATAATTTGGTCACAAGACATTTAGCATACCTCAAAAACTTAAAATATTTTCTTTGCACGTCATACATACTTACTGGGTGTCGAGGGATTCGTTGGACTTTGACTGGGGCCGTTGCTGCAACATACTACATGAAATTTCATAATTACCTTGCATAACTTAGACGTAAATATCATGCTTACTCTCAAGCTCAATAATTTCTTAGGATATTCTATAATTTCCAATAACACGACTTTGATAAATCCTTGCACTAAACCATAACATCAAACCTCAAAATCATAAATAAATTTTCCTAAAATACGTGAGTACACCGACCCCGACCCCGGGTCCATGTACAGGTCCGTCTAGGTACTGCCAAGTAATACTCAAGAGGAATAGGAGGCACGGACCCCGTGCCTAGGTCCGTAAGGGGTCCGTGTTGGCTCGCAAAAATGGCTACTCGAAGGAAACAAAGGCACGGACCCCGTGGAGAGGTCCGTGTCCGGGTCCGTGTACCTGCGGTGGCATGAAACTTACGAAAATTCTGAATGTGATATGCTTAACTCCCTCGACTCGACTGCACAGACCAAGAATCAACACCACGAGCTCATCTTAGGCTACTAATTCAATGACCCAAGCCTAAACAATTGTTCCAAAACAACCAAAATCACAATCAACCCAACAAACCCGTGAACGAGACTTTTTGACAACAAACGGTTCTATACGACATTCAATGTCCCAAGCGCCTAACGACAAGAAACGAAGCTTCATTATACATCCCAACA
>NC_133319.1:3126402-3135203 GCF_012295235.1 Primulina huaijiensis | reverse complement strand
AGAACAATAAAAACGAAAATTGTAGATCTAAAAATCGTTTCAAAAGCTGTTCCAACGTATTTGCTCAAACTTCTACACATCATACACATGATTTTAAGCATAAATAACAACACACGCATAATATGACATGATCGATACAGAAAAGAGAGATTATACGTGCCTTTGACGATTAAATAATACCGAAACGACGACACTGAAGCGGAGACGGAGCGAGAGACAATCCGGGACGAAGGTGGCTCGATTTTCTTGAAATAAACTCAACAAAATATTGCTGGAAATTTCAGAGGAAAGGAACGATTGCTGAAGAAGAAGTTGGAGAGGAGAGAAATGATATAGAGGTTGATGGAGGAGAGTTTAAAGAGAAATTCTCTTCTCTCCTTAGTCAAATAAAATAATAAAACATGTGTGTTTTGTTTATAACGAAGGGGTGTGTGTATACGTGTATGAGTGTGTGTGAAAAGGTGTTGGAATAATTGAATATTTTAATATGTGTGTGTGGTGTGTAATAAACCACCTAATTAGTAATTATAAAGTGTTTTTAAATAAATAAATCATGCTAATAAAAATGTTAACAAATCAACAAATTAATAAAATTCTAATCCCATAATAAATTTACTAAAATCCCCTAATTGATAAACTTTAAAAGTTTAAAAATCCTAAAATGACTTAATATTTAAATTAGGCTTTAAAAATATTAAAAATTCATAAATTATTTAAAATATCTCAAACCTAACTTAAAATAAAATACCACAATTAAAGTCACTAAAAATCATCCCGGTCTCCTTTCCTCGATCCCGCCTCGAATAATCGTCTGAAACATAAAACTCAAGAAAACATTTTAACGTAGATCAATTAAACATAAATATTAAAATAATGAAATTTCATAAATTAAATAAATGCATAGATTTTACGTATACTGATTTTTGGGCTTTACANGTCCAATAATTATTTAAAAGAAATTAATAAAAAAATAAATCACAATTATAAAAGTTTACAAAAGTCGACAAAAATCTTGAAAAAAAGTCTATAAGACTCTATGAAATATGTTTTACAATTCCATGAGATTCTATAAAAGTCAATCAAAATCCATCAACTTCATAAAAGTCCACCTTTTAAAAAAAGTCATTAAAAGTTTAGATTGAATACAGCCCTGAAACGGAAAAGCATTCCAAATTAATTAAAAAAGGAAAAAATTGAAAGAAATGAAAAAGACACAATTGGACACAATTCAGATAGGGCTGGCAAAAATCAGAAAATTCCCGACACTTTCCGACTTCCGACCCGGTCCCGACCCGAAATTTTCCCGACCCGAATTTTTCCCGACCCGAGTGGTCGGGATTTTTCCCGACCCGCTCAGAATCGGGAGAGGGATCGGGAATATAGAATATACCCGACGGGATTCCCGACCCGACCCGAATATATTAATAAATTTAAATATTTAATTTTATTTGAAAAAGAGACTAAAATACTAATTTTATTTATTAAATTAAAAAATATTTTTTAAATTTAATCTAACAACTTTAAAAATCTATAGGTCCAAAACCCACCCCATAACCCTACCAGCCGATAAATATTTGTTGTTTTTTCGTATTTTATAAAAAAATTGCTATATTTTGATACAAAATGTTCGAAATAAAATAATCGAAGACTATGATTGGTCAAAGTCATCACATTTGATGAAAAATGCACTGTTTTAACAGCATGAGTGATTATTTTAACTTATATTCGACTTTTTTGTATGTATAGAATAAAATAATTTATCGGCTGGTAGGATCCTAGAAATGTCGATTTCCTTTCATTTTTATTTTGTTAGATAAATTTTTGGACACCCTTCCGAGTACCGATGATCACAGCGATGTTTGTGTCCATGGAAAAATCCACCGTTTAATGAGGCAATAACCCCTCAACTCTGGAAAAAAATCCTTAAAATTTTCAGATATGTTAGTTTATTTTATTTTGTTCTTTCGGTTTTGTTGTAGATTTTAATTTGTCCACCTTCTAGAAAATATAATAAAATTGATAAAATAGGTTGAAATTTTACTTGAAATAAAATCGATTGTTTCAAAACAATTTTTATATTGGTAAAACTAAATTCATGTACTTAAGTACATAAAAAAATGGAAAATGTTTTCGTTTCTAAAATTCCTAGGCATATTTAATCTCAAAAAACTGTTTTACTATTTTTATACTACAATTGCCAAATTTCGTGATTTTTTTTTCCAACTATCCCAGATAATTATTTTAAAAGGTAATTAAATTAAATGAAATATATCATTTCTTTCTTGTTTGGATACATTTCTTTCTTGCTTTAGTATTTGAATGTCAGTTTGGACAGATGTTTGATGTTTCTCAACCTGTGATTGCTTTCTCAGAATGTAAATAGTAGTTTGATAGAAGGTAGATAATTTTCAGATTGAACATTCTTGTTACATTTTAATTTGGACATACAATTTCGGCACTTGGTTGCAAAAATGTTCTGGTTTTCGTTGCACGTTTTCATGAGTGAATCCATTGGAACCATAACATTTTTAAAGGGTTAGAAGTGTAATCCAAAAATTGAGAAAGGAAGCCACATCTCTACTCAATCTCTTATGCTAGTTTCACATCATAAGACATGTGGTTTCATAGTTTCAGGTTCCGAATTTTTTAAAAAATATTTATCGGGATTTTGTCTCCCTTCCCGACCCGATCCCGAACATTCGGGATCCCGAACATTCGGGTCCCGATATTTGTCGGGTACGGGATCGGGAAACTTTTTTTATTCCCAATTCTTATCGGGACGGGGATCGGGTTTGGGGGTTACGGGACGGGTCCCTACCCGATCCCAGCCCTAAATTCAGACACGTCGGGTAACCTTTTTTGGCATGGTTAGAGTCTCTCGATATTTTTTTTCCTTTTTTAATCATTTTTAATGATAGATTATTATTTTATAATTTAATAATAATAATAATAATACATTTGATCAGAGAATGCAAAAATTTGTGTGAGATGGTTTTATTGATCGTATTTTATGAGACAGATATTTTATTTAGATCATTTATGAAAAAGTATTACTTTTTATGCTAAGAGTATTACTTTTTATTGTGAATATCGATAAGATTGACCCGTCTTACAGATAAAATTCGTGAAACCGTCTCACAAAAAACCTACTCACACAGAATACATGCTCGCCATTTGTTAATCCATCTTTTCAGTGGGCCCACCCGCTTAAATTCTAGCTGCCTTCTTTGCCCCTTCTATTTCATGTTTTTCGACATAATACCACAATTTTGTGAGTAAAGAGTTAACCCAAAGAAATATTTTGATTGGGGATTTTTCACCGACTTCTCCAATATAATATAATATAATTTGAAGAATATAATTCAGCCAAAAGGGTAGAAAAAACCATTCTTTATTTTTTTGATAAAATTTTTAAAATATTTACATATTTTTTCGGCTTAATTAATTTTCTATACCAGCGAGGATATTTTTATATATATTTAGTACGGATAAGTTCGCCGGCGATGCCTCGCCGGTGAGCGTAGCACGCCAATGCTTAGCGGAGGAGGCTGCGGCTACTTATGATGACGCAGTCGCTGTGGCTAAGCGACGGAGCCATGCGCAGACCACGTCGTTACATGCAATCTCTGCTCTACTAGCTCTACCATCTTCGAGTCTCCGGGCAGTATGTACACGCGCCAGGAGCAGCGAGTGCTCGCCACATCTTCATATCCGGGCTCTCGAACTCTGTGTTGGAGTGGCCCTCGACAAGGTTTCAGCTTGTAAATCTTCCGGGGAGGATCCGCCGGTTTCGAATTCTTTAATGGCTGCGATCAAGAGATCCCAAGCCAATCAGAGACGGCACCCCGATATCTTCCATCTGTATCAGCAGCAAGTGAATTCGAATTCTTCGACTCAGACATCGATTTCTGTTGTGAAAGTTGAATTGAGGCATTTTATAGTCTCCATTTTGGATGATCCGATAGTTAGTAGGGTTTTCTCTGATGCTGGTTTTCGAACCAACGAGCTAAAATTGGCCATCATAAACCCGCTCACCATGTCGAGATTTTCGACGATTCCTCGCTGCCCGCCTGTATTTCAGTGGGGTTTGAGCGATTTAGAATCAAAAGATATCGGCCCAAATTTTCTATTGTACAAGACTGCTACAGAAATCGGTGACGAGAATTCATAACGAGTTGGGGAAATTATTGCGAAGGGAAAGAAGAGAAATCCGCTAATGATTGGTGTTTGTGCTAAAGATGCGTTAAGGAACTTCATAGAAGGTTTGAAAAAGGGTGAAACGGGATTTTTACCCAAAGAAATTGATGGGCTGAGCTTGATCTCAGTTGGCCATGAGTTTTCTAAGTTTATCAACAAAGATTTAAGTGAAGAAATGATGGAATTGAAGTTTAAAGAGGTGGGTGACATGAATGATATTGCCATGGAACCGGGATTATTGTGAACTGTGGGGATCTTAAGCCTTTTGTGGATGCTGAATCTGTAAATTCTGTGAATTTTTTGATTTCCCAGCTGAAAAGTTTATTGAGCTGCTCAAATGGGAAATTGTGGTTGATTGGTTTCTTGGCAGGCGACGATTATTATAAAAAACTACTACAGCGGTTTCCTTGTATTGACATAGACTTGGATCTGCATCTGCTGCCCATTACTTCTTCCAAGCCTTCCGCAATTGGAGGAAATAGTTTTAAATCCAGGTTTGTGTCACTTTGTTTCTTTAAAACACATGTTCAAAGCTTATCACACTTCTAGATATCAATGCGTTTCATGAACTTCAACCACTATTAACACTCCAGGGAAGGCAGCAATTGGTCAATAAGGGACCTAGGGCTAAAACTATGATTGTGAAAAGTCACTTTTGTGATCAGAAATCCAAGAAAAAAACGAATCTTCCTGCTGTAAATGGACAAGTAGAAAGGAGTAGATGCATTATTGTCGATTCTCCCTGAAAAAATTGGCTTTCAACATTTGCTTGTTTACTAACTTGATTTTTGTTTATTATCTTTCATGGCTCAGTGTGTTTAGTTCATTCTAAGGTTTGATTGATGCCGAGTGCAATAATTTATCCTTCGTGCGTGTTAAGATAAATTTAATCAGCGTGTATAATATAATTTTATTGGTTGGTTAGGAGTTGAACTGTTTACACTAGATTAGCATTTGTTCCTGATAGTAAAAGTGGTCAGGATTTGCTCTCTTATTCTTCGGCATATGTGTGAGATAGGCAAAAGACAATCAAATGTGCTTTGAAATGATATTTTTCATGGGTGATATATATCAGTTGAATTAGTGATCTTTCTGGTCGCATTCAGAACATAAATTTGACTGGTAAATTTTGAACTCAAATTATTTGACTAGTGCATCTTCTGGATTTGATCAGCCATTTTTACCTTTTCTCTCTAATTAGAAAGTAAATGACTTGTTTTTGCCATTTTTTTCCAGTTTCAGAGGATTGCTTAAATTTCCTCGGGCTCCATATTATGTTTCTGATGCATTAGTGTTTCATTACCTTCTCATTGTTCATCTACACATTTTTACGTCCGGCTCATCGTGTTAATTTTCGAACGTATGCTGCAGTTTGATGGGGTCATTTGTTCCATTTGGTGGATTCTTTCCCATGCCATTGGAACGAGAAACTCGAGGCTCGCATTTAACTCAAGCCGCAAGCCTTTGCTACTTATGCGATGAGAAGTATGAGCAAGAAGTTTCTGTTCTGAAGGGAACACCCATTGATGCAGATTATCACTCAACTACTCTATTTTCTTGGTTGCCAAAGGCTGAATGCGAGACGAGCAAGAGATCGGATACAGTAGAGGTTTGTCTTCCATGAAATTTAGACTTTTTTTTTTCAAGTTCATACAAGTCAAAAACGAATTCAGAATTCAGACTATGTTTTTGAGTTGATACTAGGTTTTTTAAACACGTCTCTGTCATTTCAGTGCAGGCTCAAGATGACAAAACTCTATTGGAGTTTAGAGTTATGGCTTTGCATAGAAAATGGAATGACATCTGCCAGCAGCTTCATCGCACTCGTACATCTCAAGATACTATTTCTGAAGCCAAGTTACAAACTTCTAGTAGTCCACTGTCTCATAATGTTCCTACCAGGAAAGACAGTTTCCAGGTGAGTTCAGTATTAAGTAGAAGCAGACTCACTAATCTAAGACCTGTCATACCTTCAGGATTGCTAAACGGCTCTTCCTCAAAGCCAAAACTTTCTAATCCCAATGCACTGGAATCTGGTGCGAATGTACTAGTTGAACTACCAGTACAAAGCGTGGAGATGGATGATCTTCCAAACCATTCCCGTTCTCAGCAAGAGACGACCATACCTGCCTCTGTTATTTCTTTGACCACCGATTTGGGGCTTGGAACACTTTATGCTTCGAATAGAGGATTTAGAAGTGGACCCAACTTACAAGAGCATAGTTTCTATGAATTGCATAGAAACCCAGAGAAAAACCCTAGTCAAGCAAAGCAAATGTATACAAAAGACCTTGAATACCCTTGGAAAATTCTATCTGAAAAGTTTTGCTGGCAGTTCGAAGCCATTCAAACTATTGGTCGAACTTTATTCTGTTGTAGAGATGGAGATTCAAGACATCAATGTCCGAAAAAGGGAAATCATTGGCTCAGCTTTCTGGGACCTGATAAAGTGGCTAAGAGAAAAATAGCCACCACACTTGCGGAGATAGCTTTTGGTGGATTGGAACACTTTCTATCTTTGGATCTGAGCTCTCAGGATCCGGCTAGCCTCCCTAACCCTAGCTCAATTTTTTATAGTTATGATTCAACATATCACAACATGATGTCTGATAGGCAAATGATAGTTGATTGCCTTGCTGATGAGTTAAGCAAGCGTCCTTTTTCTGTTATACTTCTTGAAAACATAGAAAAGGCAGATTTCTTGGTCCAGAATAGTTTATTTCAAGCTGTTAAAACTGGAAAATTTTCGGATTCCCATGGTAGAGATGTCACTATCAACCACGTTATCTTTGTCGTTGCTTCAAGGGCCGTAAAGGCTGGTGAAGATGATCTTATTTTTAGCGAAGCGGTATCTGCATTTTCTGAAGAAAATATATTACAGGCCAGAAATTTGCAAATGCAAATTTTGATTGGATCTGTCCGTGGAAATATCAATAGTGCGACAAGTGTTTCAGTTACTCCGAGCAATGGTATGCATAAACGGAAATTGACGAATCCCGAGTCTACCAAGTTTGTGAGTGCGACAAGTGTTTCAGTTACTCCGGGCAATGGTATGCATAAACGGAAATTGACGAATCCCGAGTCTACCAAGTCTGTGACATCGAAACGCTCATGCCAATTTTCAAGATCCATTATTGATTTAAATTTACCGGTCGAGGATACGGAAGAGGAATTTTTTATTTGTAGAAGCGACGGTGATAGTGGTAACTCGGAAAGTTCGGAAGTATGGTTTGAAGAATTGCTTATTCATGTTGATGAAAACGTGGTCTTCAAACCATTTGACTTTGATTCTCTTGCACATAAAATCTTGAAGGACATTGATGTAGGATTACGGAGAACAGTTGGAACCAAGATTTTACTGGAAATTGATCAAGAAGTGATGGTTCAAATACTTGCAGCAGCTTGGTTAATGGAGAGGGGAAACGCTTTGGAAGATTGGATTGAACAAGTTCTTTTCTCGAGCGTAAAGAAAGCACGACAAAGGTACAACGACTCTTCAGGTTTTGTATTTAAATTAGTTGCATGTGATGGCCTTGTTGTGGAAGAGCAAGCTCCTGGAGTGTGCCTCCCTGCAAGAGTAATTGTGAACTGATGTTTTTCGGATACGTGTTTTGTAATGTATGCATAATGTTTTCAATTCTCGAGTATATGTATTCGAGATAAGTTATCTTTGATATTAATGGTGTCGAGGTTAAAACATACTAGACCTCAATGGTTCTTGCAGCATTCTTTGTTGACTAGTTTTCGTCTTTTCGAGCCTCGTACTCACCTCTTTCACTCGGTTTTGGCTCTCTTACAAGGTCGATAGTGATAGTAATGTTTCACACACCATAGTCGATCCCACCATGAATCGAACCGGGAATGGCTACCACAGATCGCAGAGGCATAAGATCTGCTGCACGAAAGGGGTATAGTTATTGTTAGATCATGAAGCACAATCTGGGATTTTATGATCAAATATTAACAAACTCAATTAACACCAAATGTATGTGGTATCTAATCTTTGGAAGAAGCTTATCAGTTAATGACATTGTACGCTCTTTACCACCCACAATGTCTTTTCATTCTTCACTACTGGAGAAATTTATTGCATTTATATGCTTATTTAGTTGCAGCAGATGGATACAAAACTTCTCTTTTAATGGCACTACATTATGGTTATGTCTCCAAATAGTATACAAAATAAACTCTTAAGTGTAGTGGTGCTAAGTTTTTATTTATAAAATGAATCAAATGTAGCATTAAAAAAAAATACCCCTCTGACTTATTATTAATAAAGATATGAATAAAATAGGTTAGTTATGATCTTTAGGCTTGCCCAATTAGGGCGTGTACAATGGGCGAAGGAGTGTTTAATTTTTTTAACATTGCTCCGATCATGCGGGCGGGTCTTGCGTAGTGCAGCCTAACATTTATTTTTTTTTTCTTTTTTTAATAAAAAAAATGTGACCAAATCTACGATCATATTAATTTGTTCGTTTAAAATTATTAAAATTAATAACAACAAATTTAAAAATTTAAAAATAAAACATTTTAAAAAATATAAATTAAAAAAAAAAGTGAATGAGATGATTTGGCCTTTGTAGATCAATGACCAAAATCAT
>NC_133319.1:3111085-3124647 GCF_012295235.1 Primulina huaijiensis | reverse complement strand
ATATATTGGTAGGATGGACCCGTCTCACAAATAAAGATTCGTGAGACCGTCTTACAAGAGACATATCATGAATCTTTATCTGTGATACGGGTCCACCCTACCAATATTCACAATAAAAAGTAATACTCTTAGCATAAAAAATAATACTTTTTCATGGATGACACAAATAAGATATCCGTCTCACAAAATACGACCCGTGAGACCGTCTCACAAAAGTTTTTATATGTGTGTATATATATATATATAAAGAATAATTAATAAAATTAAATATATCTGATTTCTACAAATTTGGTGACGTGTTAAAAGCCGCAGATATTATTATTTTGACTTCTTTTTTTAGATTAATTGATCCCAATAAACTGGGTTTTACGATAATACTTAAGTACTCCAAAGCATCAATAATACAAATAAACAAACAATTAATTACTAACCTAAAAACCACCCTTTCACGGGATCTCAATTTCAGCCAGCCAAGCGCTGGAATCTATGATTTCTTTCTTACACGGGATTAACAGCCTTATAACAAACAAATTAAAGACTACTTTTTTATCCTTTTTTTTGTTTTGTTTCCAACACAAACCCTTTTCATTTAGCATTCAAGCTTTTACCACTCCTTTGTTCCATTATGGCCCATTCATTTATCTTCTTGATTATAATTTGGCCATATTAACATCGAATCCATGTGCAGAAATGTTACGCACACGGCACACGATCTCTCATTCAACAGCACTAGCTAGCATGATCCTTTTTGTGATTATGTGTTTGCTTTTAGTATTTCTGTTCTTTCTTTTGTTACGCTTATATGTCGAAAAGTTCTTACCTCAAGTACTTGATGAAACAAATCAAAACCCTCGAATACTTCTCGCAGGGGTTCGACTACATCTACGCCGCGGCTTCCCTGTAAATGCGAACAACAATGACATGAATCTCAGAAAGGGTCTCGAGTCTTGTGAGATATCAAAGATACCTCAATTTGTTTTTCAAGAAGAAATGCAAGAGGAGGAGGGGCAATGGCGGCGGCATGGCTTGGAATGTGTCATTTGCTTGAGTTCGTTTGAGAACGGACAACTTGGTAGGAGGTTGCCATCTTGTTATCACTCCTTCCATGTCGAGTGCATTGATATGTGGTTGCACACGCATACAACATGCCCGGTTTGTCGAGCCTCGGCCGTGCAAGTGTCATCGCTGCCGGAGGATGAAGTAGGTCCTCCGCAAGAATCAGAGCAGAGGCCTTCATATTCGAGGAAGATGAGTGGTGAGGTTTCCAGTAGATTGGAAGTAATAGTTGAACTTCCGAGTGTAGAGAATCAATGAAACCATAAGCAGTGTTGGAGAGAGTTATGGTTTTATATAAAATTTATCCCTTTTAAAATTTTAATTATGTACATTTTATAATCATCATTATTAATATTTTTTATACATAAAAACGAGAAGCACGAGGGAGGAAAGTTTAATCAATATCTAAAAAATTTTATGAATTGTTAGAACTACGGTTGTATTGAGATTAATAAATTTGAAGTTATGGATTTCAAATCCATAATAATAAATTAATTGATTTGTTTAGACAGATCTATCATATAATGAATTTTAAATCACAAATAGCTTTTTTTGAATTAGTTCGATAAATTTCAAATTCATCTGAATATAAAACTATATCAAATCATCCCTTAAAATATTTCATCAAATCCAAATCTTTGAATCAAAAGCAACATATATGTAATAACACTGTAAATGATTTGATATATATGCATACATACATATATATATATACATATATATACATATATAATGTATATATTATGTATATATATATATATACATATATATACATATATAATGTATATATATGTATGTATATATGTGTGTGTATATATGCATATTAGCGTTTATATGTTTATACTTTTAATTCTTTATTATAATGTATTATTTTTTATGTCAAAATAATTTATTTTTAACTCTAAATATAGATCGAGTTAATCTGTTTTCACAAATATAAATCTGTAAAAACGTCTCACAAAATATCTACTATTGAAATTATTAATCAAATTTTATTGTTATTATTATTTGACAAAAACTTGTATGAGACGGTCTCACATGTCGTATTTTGTGAGATGGATCTCTTAGAGTGAGTCTCATGTGAAACCGTCTCACGGATCCCAATCTGTGAGACGAGTCAATCATACTCATATTCACAACAAAAAATAATGCTCTTAACATAAAAAGTAATATTTTTTTTATGGATGACCCAAATAAAATATCCGTCTCACAAATACGACCTGTGAGACCGTCTCACACAAGTTTTTGCCGATCTCTTATTTGGATTATCAATGAAAAAATATTATTTTTTATACTAAGAGTATTATTTTTTATTGTGAATATCGATAAGGTTAACCCGTCTCAGATAAAGATTCGTGAAACCGTCTCACAAAATATCTACCCTTATTATTTTGAGTCGTGGAGGGGTCTGTAGCGATTTCTAAGCCGTGACTCGTTTCAAATTTAAGAAATAAATTATATCTACGAAATTAGATAGAATTTATGTATTTTTCAAAGTTTGATTTATTTGAGTCAATCTCGCCTAAAGAAACCCTTGCACTCTATATCAAAAGACTTATTGTCACTCACCCCACCTCGCGAACAGAGGTGAAGTTTCGAGGACGAAAATGGCGAAAAGTACCTCAATTCTTCTGCTTTTAAGTGCTCTACTGTTCGTCAGCTTTGCAGTCAGTCAGGTTCTTCTTTAATCCATTAATATTTTGAGAATTTTTCGTCCGTCTGCGTCCGTGATGTCCATGAGTTGATTAGAATTCGTTTTCATGTATATATATCTTGGAATCGCACATTTATTCGATTTTTATCATCTCAGTACCTTCCAGAAAGTAATTTGTTACTGATCTGGTATTAGATATGAGAATTATATCGTAAAGGGGAAATTAGGTTACAGATCTGATAGATTATCATGGATCTTTTCTTTGTTGTAATATGTTGCGAGCGCGGATCTATGGATTTATTGAGGTGACGATACTTCTAATAAGTTTTAAGAAAAAAAAAATTACACATGGCTCTTCTCCCTGTGTTGCTTGTTAGCTCGGGAGATGTTATCTGGTATTTTTACTCCCGCAGGCGAAGAAGTCGAAGGAAGATTTGAAGGAAATCACTCATAAGGTTTTCTTTGATATTGAGATTGATGGGAAACCCGCTGGTATGATCCAATTCTACAAGGGCGCAATTTTATTCCAATTTCAATGAAATATATGGTGTTTATTTGTTATTATTAGGATAATGGTTGAAATATTTACCAACTAACTTTCTAAAACGCAATTTGAAGCCACTATCACTTTTGATGTCTATTGATGGAAGAAAAACTTCTTTTTAATTACATCGAATTTGAATGCAGTTGGAATTTGATAATATTGGGTTTCAGTCATTCATATGATGGATTATGTATATCCATTGCAATTTCAAAACTTGATGTTGTTTGTTTCTTCTTATGTTTCTTACTAGGGAGTTACTGCCACAATCCCCGTCTCTTGTATATTTTATTGTTTTCAAATATAGATTTTAGTTTCAATAATATTAGATATTTAATATTAATATTAACTTCTAAATGGAAGATTAATAACATTTTTTTTCGCTCGCTGTTGCTTTTAAGTTTTAAAAAAGTTATTAAATTCCTATTTCCAGGGCGTGTTACCATGGGTCTCTTTGGTAAAACTGTTCCTAAGACCGCAGGTAAGGTATCGGCATTGTTAAATTAACTGCTGCAGAGGGCTTTCCAGCACCACTGACCTGTTTGTTTCTCATTTTCACTTCTCTTGCAGAAAATTTTAGAGCCTTGTGCACAGGTACTTTGATTTCAGCCTTCCATGATTTTTCTCTAAACATTGTGAGGTCTTCAAAGAAAATGAGATGGAGGTCAACGCTGACTTGTTATGAAGTTACCATGCCTTGAGTGATTCTTAGATCACTGAAACTTGATATCGAATAAAGCACAATGGATGAAGAGATCTGTGTGACTAATGCAGTATTATTACCTTACCAATACTTCGATGATACTGATAAAAGGGCATGCATTTCATGGCCTGGTGGAGCTAGATAATCTGATGATTTCAAGTGTCATGTTTTTTTTACGACCGTTGAATGATTTTGCAAACCAGTGATAATATTGAATTTGATTAATGAAAGAATATGCAGAGATACTAGTGAATGATTTAAGTTCTGTGGGCTACTGCTTTTTTCTTATCGCAATTATGCATGAATGCTCTGATGGTTTTTTGAGTACTTCATACATGGGAGTTACGGAGTCATGGTTATTCTATTCTGAATGCAGGGGAGAAAGGCGTTGGGAAACAGGGGAAGGCTCTGCATTACAAGGGAAGCACAATGCACAGAATCATACCAAGCTTCATGATTCAAGGAGGTGACTTTACTCTGGGTGATGGAAGAGGAGGGGAATCAATCTATGGGGAGAAGTTTGCTGATGAAAATTTTAAAATAAAGCACACTGGACCTGGTATGTTAAAGCCTATGCTGGACCAACACAGAACGAAAAACATGTGCACATATTCATTTGCGTTTAAGGCATCAAATTTACCAAGTAAAAATTAGTAGCAATGATTATGATGACACCCTTCGTGGGTTTTCAGGACTTCTGTCAATGGCAAATTCTGGGCAGGACACCAATGGCTCCCAGTTTTTCATCACAACTGTGACAACCAGCTGGTATTTACCTACTCTTTTGTTCTTGTTCATAACAACACTCTTTCATCTCTGATATTGGCTGATAGTTTTAACTTCATCTGGTGCTAATTGAGACATTATCCTTATAACTAGTTCTGATTCACTTTGCACCACCATTTTGATAGTTTATCTGCATCATGTATTTGAAGCTAAAATGCTAATTTCTCGTTGGTGAACAGGTTGGATGGTCGTCATGTTGTCTTTGGAAAGGTCCTATCCGGAATGGACGTGGTGTATAAAATGGAAGCTGAAGGTAGGCAGAGCGGAACGCCAAAAAGCAAAGTTGTAGTAGTGGACAGTGGTGAACTCCCCTTGTAATTTGCTCATATGCGTTCTTAGAAGATTTTACTGTCTTTTACTTACCAAACAACTTGA
Organism: Primulina huaijiensis; assembly: GCF_012295235.1. NCBI lineage: Eukaryota > Viridiplantae > Streptophyta > Magnoliopsida > Lamiales > Gesneriaceae > Primulina > Primulina huaijiensis. The sequence continues at coordinate 3,119,532 of NC_133319.1, read as the reverse complement.
ACTTTATTTATCAGAAATAGGCAACTGAACGTTAATAGAACATTGTTTCGAATAAGTTGCGACATTTGTGAGCTTGAACATTTAAATTCTTAGCCGTGAACTCCTTGATTCTCTCATTAGCTAGTGTACAACTTGTCCGCAGACATAGTGGGACCCAGACACGACAGTAGTTAAAAAATTAATGAGGAAATGTAGAAAGGATTTCGAAAATGTGCTTGCTGAGAAATGGCAACGGCGTAGCTTCGAAAATTGGAGGCTGAGACAATGTTTGAAACATCTTGATTGCGAGGGCATGTAGATTTTGGAAATTAAGACTGCCTTGGATTGTTCTTTCATCAGTTGCACGCAATAAATTCCTGCGTTTTTGAATTTAGCCAACCATCGAAACCACATAAGCTCACGGGTCAAGATACTCCTCATACAACTGTTATTACAGATGCTTATAGTGGGTCGTGACTGGTAGGAGAATTTGAGTTATTTTATTTAAATTGTTAACAATCTCAGATGATATATTGAAACATTGAAATATATTTGATTTGATTGAAATAAGGTATGTTAATTCTTGAAAGGGAAAATGGATTTATCTGGCAGAATATGAAGTTGGGAGAATATTTGTTTTTGATAAATGATTTGAAGGTAAATTTAAAACGTTTTTTTTTTTTTGGAAAATTGGAAATGGACCCAACCATGGGCCATGTGGGCTTTAAATTTCAGAATCAATTTCCCATAAATAAAACCAAACATTATCAAATCACTTTTATGTCTTCAGCATTTATAAACATTCTTTTTATTCAAATTTTCGTAACTTCCTAAAATACTGTTTAACATTTAAATCAATTCAATACTGATCCCAACATCAACTCAGATGTTACTTGTTCACCAACTATCGCCAAAAAAAAAATATCTTTACTTGATTTGACTCAAAGTAAAACCTATTCCGTTGACATAGTTTTAAATGTTATATTGATCTCATACGATAAATCCACAATTATTTTCCAAACATCACTTCGATTTTCCACGAGAAAATTCTGCTATTTTCTCAGGGTGTGCACCATGAAAATTTTCAACTGTTACAAAAATTTATACATCATCATAAACTAAGTTAGAAGTTTGTCGGGCTCCGATTTGCCTATTTGAAACGTTGAAAACCGGAATCTGGACACCACTACTAAATTAAAAGTTATAAACATTGTTCAAAAAGCTTCTTCAGCCAATGAACATGCTATCCGAAATTCTTCTAGTTAAAACTAAATCAGCCTGAGTTGGGCACGGGGACACATGAAAATAGATACCTTTTACTCGCTATCACTAACAGCATCTAGGAAGCCAAAATCTCTCTGTCCATCGAGCCTTATGAACAACATTCCCTGGTTCAGTTCTGACCATGCTATCCCTTCTTTCTTTAGAAGATTAACGACCTGCATGCAGCAACCCAAAGATGATATCCAATGGCAAAGGTAGCAAAGGTAATCCTAAGGTAAGAGAACACAATTTCAGACAAGAACGAGCATCTGTAATGTTAAAAGTAACTACTGCCTGTGAAATGTTTGGGAAAATATGCGTACAATGATAGAAACACATAGTTCACTTCAGCCTGCACACTATCAGTCTATCATATTACAAAATGATGGAAAGAGGCCAAAAAGTTACAGAAGCCTTATGATATCACTTCATGCAAAGTTGCTGTGATAGTACATAAATCATAAATCAGAGTGGGAAAAATCTCCCAGATGCAAGAGCTAGACAAGATGATGGATAAATGTCAAGGCTATTGAACATACCGAGCTTTTCACCTTCGATTTGCCCAAACCATGGCTCCCACATCCAGTGATAACTTTGAATAACCGCACAGCTTCAAATTCAGGAAAAACAAGAGAGACAAAAGAAACAAAAAGAAATTCAGATAAGAAATTTCAACAAGCTTGTACCCATACAACTTATATTATATGACATTGCAATAGAATTTAGTCAAAATGACACAGATTCTTACAGCGAACATATGCTCCAAACAGAAGGTGGAGCTTCAAAAGCCTCATTATTTGTTTAACGTGTTGTCCATGCAGATCAATTGTTATCACATTTTCTATACTCTTGTTTCTGCAGGGCAAGAAATCAACAGGGCAACAATTAACTTTGGACCAGAATGAGTTTTCACAATTTCAATATCCAACAGCCCCCACCTAGCGGTAAATATGTCCTGGCTAGCTTTCTCATCTGCCTCGCGAGCCATTTTATTATGTGACCTCCCCTGGAACAATTCAGAGGGAAATCTGTTAGTATAGCTATTTAATGTAAAAGTACACCAAATAACTGACCACTCAGACAAATCAATTCTATAAATATAACTACAAAAAAAGATAAAAAGAAGCAAGCAGCAAATAACTTACTAAATCTTTCAGTTGTTACAAACAACTGTAACTGAAAACAACCGCGATTACCTTTAAAAACAAAACTAGAAGATAACCACCATAATTCTCATTATGAAAAGGTATATCAATAAAGGCACCATCGCACAGATACAGACACACACCATCACTAGAATCCCAAATGAAAATATGTTAACAGACTATTTCAAGATGTACAAACTTCCAATAAAAAGCATCAATAAATCTAGGGAGGTAAACGACCAAACCGTTCGCGAACTATTCGGAGCTCGACTCGGTAAAAAGCTCGTTTGAGATTTATCGTTAACCTTACTGAGCCGAGCTCGAGCTTAATGATATCGCGGCTGCTTGTAAGCTCGAGCTCGACTCGTTAACATGTTCGTTTATACGGCTCACAAGCTCCAAATAACTCACGAGTGACTTAATTTGTTTACTTACCTTAAAATAAATAAATAAATAAATAAAATATGATTCAAATCTTATAATGATATCGCAATATTTGCATATCTAGAAAAATTAATTAAATAATCATATATAATCAAGAGAATTCATAGAATAATAATATAACTTTATAAAATATTTAGAGTAATAAAATTAGACTTATCATTAATCAAATAAATTGTAAAACCAAACCTTAGTATGATTTATGAACTATTTACATTAAATTATTTGAAACTGATAAATTTGTTACAACTAAGATATTAAAGAATATAGTATTTTAAATAGAGTACAATGAATTTATATTGATAAAAAAACTAAAATATAAATTCTAGGATGATATTTTATGATGGTTAATTAAATATTATATACACTAAATTGACACGTCATTCGACATTAATAAATATTTAATGATATTGAACTTATTATGATTCAAACTTAAAATAATGAATTCATTCTTGTTTAACAAGTTGAAGTTTATTATGTGATTATTGAAATGAATAAGAAGATAAATGATAACATAATAATATTTATTTGTTTAATATGTCTAAAGAATGATGATTCGATCAATAAACTTTCTAATAAAATGAAATAATAATTCAATTTCAAACATCTAAAAAGAATTAGAACTATATATGATGAATGATATTTTAGACTTTTAGTTAAATAAAATTATCTAAATGAAACTTGTTAATGTATTAAAAACTTAACTATTAGGATCATACTTATATTTTTATTTGTGATTGAAATAGCAATTCAATTTAAAATATACAAAAAAAAAAAATTAGAATCATATACGAGGAACGATTATTTTAATAATTAAAATTATATTATCCCGTAAAAATAGTTAAAATACTAAAAACTAACTTAAACAAGTTAATTCATTATTTTTAAAATATTCTTGAAAAAAAGACGAAAATAAGAACTAGATCAGAGATTCACTATTCAGATATAACTTCAGAAACCTACCAACATAGAAATAACAGTTAAAAATTTTTTAGTTATTAGGTTTGTCGTTTTGACTGTTTATAATTAATTACTTTTCTCTGTCTTAGATTAGAATTGGTTTATAGAGATATGTTCAATTAAACGCTTTAGCTCGATTTTATCTTTAACGAGCTCGAATCAAGCTCAAACTCGAGCTCAATTATATGCTTGACGAGCTCGAAAACGACCAAGAAAATTTATACCAATTATTCTTTCATAAAGTGTGCAAGAGAGGTTGAATAAAGCATTATGATTTAGGAGGCGTATAAATGTTTTGAAGTCATTATTGAATAGGATTTTTTCCCAAACCTAATCATTTAGCATTCACAACAAAGAAATCAACTGTGTCAATAGAATGGTGAGCTTTAGTCATTTACATGTCAAAATCTCATTAAAAATGATGATGCATTATAATGAAGAAAATTGATCTGAAATACATGCTAACTAACAAGTGATAGAAAATACCACAACTCCAGATACGTTTCCCAAGTAACAAACCTGCTCAGAGAGATAAGCAGCATGTTCCTTCTCTCCATTTGCAAAAGCAGTTGTAGCCTGAAGCAAACTACTTCTCAGGCTCACAATCTTAGCGAAGGAAAACCAAAAGCATAAACAGACACAAGCAATAGACAAAGGCCACAGTATGCACTACCTTCTGATAGTAAGATTTCATTGACTCCCAGTGCTGCTTTGCAGTAGCTCTGAGTGCCAAATATTCGTCTCCATTAGCTGCAGAAAAGAGATAGACTATAATACAACATTTTACACATGACTGGAATTCAGGAGAGCGTAATAGAAACTGAGAGAAAAACTGCCACATAAAAAAAAACGGTACCAAATTAGTTTTGTAAACTGAGGAATGAATTGATGGTCATGTATTTCCTATAAAACTAAAATTGATGCGGCATTCTAAAAATCGACACTTTCTCCAGAAAGCACAGAATCGCAGATGCAAAATTTACCAGAGTTCGTGACTTGCATGTACAACGCGAAAGCAAAACCATGGGGGGGAACATGTCAGCGACATACATTTGAATAATTTAAGTACCTTGGAGAGTCTTCCGTTGTTCACCGTCACCAGTTTCAGACCTTTGACTGAGGGATGTCAATTTCTTAACAACATTTCTCCAGTTCATGGTGCTTGGTTCACATTCAGTAGTCTTGGGAGCGGGCATGTTAAACAAGGACTCCAACAACTGCTGTGGAAGCTCTGGCTTCAAATATTCGATCTCTGATGAAATCTGAGATTCACTAGATCCAATAATTTTTGAAAGATCCCTATTGAAAACAAAAATGACCAATCAACTCAAGCAGCAAAACTTACCTCCATGCTCTAATGTTCTAGATATAATATACACCACCAGATAACGAAACTTGTTAGCAGGACAATAATATTTCCTGGGATAAACAACTTCAGTATCCCTAAAGATGAAACTTAAAAAGTGCTACATGTGAAAAGGTGTTCTTGATCCCCTTCCAAGGAACTAGGTCCAGTCGATAAGCATTGAGCAATCTTTATTCAATCAATGTTAACATGTGAGCTGCATTACCTGCAACGATTTCCTGTAAACCGAGGATTGTCCTTAAATTTAATGTCAGATGAATGGAAATGTGAGTCAAGTGTTCTATCAGTTAACTGCAAAGAAAAAATATACTAAATGAGAACATTGTGACTTCTAATTTAAGATTTTATCATCGACTATAATAGACATATTCTGTTGCAATTACAATAAAGTAACAACTTCAGAAATTTTTCATATGATACGTTGGAAAAAAAGAAAAGAAACATAACGGATACAGGTCTGCAGCCAAATCCCTTTTCAGAATTGAAAAACTACTTATCTACAACTTACACTAGTGTCTAGTTATGCTCTCCTCCACCATATACGGTATTATACACTCGAACAGTAGATTACACGAAACTATATTGTAAAACAATTCAACTAGCATTATTGGGATTTAAGAAAAATCCATTGAACACTAGTAGAAATAGCATACACTGTCATTTGATTCTGGAAGATACAGAGTATCTTCTCTGATGGCAGACTCATAACCACCATGGACCTGCTCTTTTGAGGTAGCTGATAATTCAAGCAGCACATCTAAAGCCTGTAAGAGAGAGGGGGGGGTGGTGTGGGGGAGAGAGTCAACAATCGATATAAAAAAAGTTGATAATAAAGCCTCCTCTTTCCCAATATCCTAGCAAAAAAGAAAAAAAGAAGAAAAGGACATTGCCAAACACCACTAGAGACATAAAATCAATGTGAAACAAATGATTGTAACTTAAATGCCAAATATATCACTAATAAGTCAGCAATTGTGTGAATTCAGTTTACCAAACTCTGAAGGACCATGAGAAAGCCCAAAATAACCTACTGGTACTGGTCCAAAAGCATTTTTAGAGAGAGGAATTAACAAAAGAAATGTATTTTTTGATGATGTTCGCATCCTAAGTAAGAGATCAGTACACAAATCACTTTTTAACACTATGACGTGGCAAATGCTTAAATGTTCCTTGGGCTATTTATGCTATCTACATTGTGATGCCAACCACCACAAAAATTATTTGTTTCAGGAAGCTCATCAGAGAGAAAGCATACAGACTAATATAATCATCTATTTCTGTTTTATTCCATCCTGGGCTAATTATTTCTGGAAAACTTTAACAGCCTCGAATTTGTATTTCTTGATAATACCTCTTACTTTGTATATGTACTCCATTGTCTCGCGACTTTAGTTTGGATGCTAAAGAAGATATTGAACTAAAAGAAAAGGACAAATATAAATTGCTTAAGTTCTGATCAATTAGGATCCAAAAGAAAAGAAAAAGGAGATTGTATTTAGCTGACATATTATAACATTCTTTTGAAATACAGGGTAGCGCAGCTATAAACTATAACTCTTAATCGGAAACATAATAGTTTTCACGATCAGCACTTTAAAAAAAGAAGCTACATTAGCCTCGTTACCTTCTCCAGGTCGTCCCCACATTGACCTGTTGAAAGTAAAAAAAGAGTTAAGTCAAAAAGATTGCAAAATATCCACCACAATAAATTGAATTTAAATTTACCACTCAACGATATACACAAAGCTCCCCAATCTACAACAGCAATCCAACCGACCAAAAACCCCCGCGAAAGAGTACAAGTTTGGACAACTATTCATCAAGAACGATGACAAGCAACTTACCTAATACATCACGAACTACAGCCAAGCTTAGTTCACACTCTTCTCCAAGCATCGAACATAAGAACTGTTCGGCTTCCTTCCAGGTCAAACTCTCCTCGTGAAACCCCTTCAATTTATATGAGCCCTTCTTGGGAGTAGACCTGACATAGTCTTTGCCCAACACTGTCGACACAGTGCCTGCAGCAGCAATGACTTTCTTCCACTTGGGCTGACTCTTCCGGTTAAACCCAACCTGCGGGAATTCATTAGCATCACCAAAAACTTCTGATGCAAATGAACTCGAGCTTGAACCCACGTTGTCATTCCCACTGGAACTCGAGCATGTTGTGCTCTGATCCTGCCTAGCTGCACTCTCAACAACATTAACAAGAATTTTAGCAGCCACATCAGGATCCCTCTTCGCTTCTTTGTAAGCTGTATGAACTTCTTCTGGAGACACGGAACTAACCGATTTAAAAATCGGTTCGGTTAATTCAGTTTCTATGAATATTTCCATTGGTTCGGTTATTTGAAAATAAAATCGGTTAAATCGATTATAGGTCTATTCGGTTCGGTCGGTAACCGAATAGACCGATTGCACATCCCTGATGATGAAATTCACCTTCGTTAATTTTTTATGTGTATTGAGTAAACTTTTGTACTAATGTAGTAATCTGCAAACCATGTTAACTAAGTAAATAATACTGGACACACTCTGTGCGACTAACTCGTCCAAGAAAATGTTAGTAAAATGAATCGAACTTCTAATCATTGTTCAAATAATTACCTACTCCATTAACTTATTAGACACCTTCAAAAATCCTTAGAAACCAACATTGTATTCTATTGCAGTTGATTTTAAATATTTTATATCATAATTACATAATTACAAAGTTAACTCTTCATAATATCAACATGAAAATAAATCCCAATACTATCATTGAAAGGCAAAAACTTGTGTGAGACGGTCCCACGGGTCGTATTTTGTGAGACGGAGCTTTATTTGGGTCATCCATGAAATTTTTTTAATTTTTATGCTAAAAGTATTACTTTTTATTATGAATGTCGGTAGAGTTGACCCGTCTCACAGATAAAAATTCGTGAGACCGTCTCACAAGAGACTTACTCTCATTGAAATACAATGTATTAAAATCTTTTAAGATTCTTTTGATTAGTTTGATGACCTGACAAAAAATTATAATATAAAGATGATAAATTAATATATAAATAACAAAATTGCATTTCAATTTCTTTTATCTCCCAAAGGGGGAGTTTATTTATTTTTTTCAAAATCAAACTTTAAGATAAGTCATCATGAAAATGAAATGAGATGAAATGCCCAAAAAGTAGAATAAAAACAAACCAACGACATAATACCAAGTACAGATTTCGAACACTACTAGTCAGTCAGAGGCATTGTTTTTTTTTTTTTTTACTGAAAAACTTGTATCATTTTTATTAAGAATAAAC
>NC_133319.1:3101715-3104536 GCF_012295235.1 Primulina huaijiensis | reverse complement strand
TATATATATATATATATATATGTGTGTGTGTGTGTGTGTGTGTGTAAAATTCTAATTACTCGTCTAACATATAATTAATAGCTAATGAATTATCACTACAATATACATGGATTGTAGTATTTTATAGAATAAAATATAACTCATATATTAATTTTATAAAATAATTTATCTGATTTTATCTTTAAATGTTTTATCATTTTAATTTACTCTCTATATTTTTATTGAAAATAATTTCTTAATTAATTTATTCATCTAATATGACAAAAGATTAAGTTCAATAAAATAACAAAATTATTCAAATTGTTTTTTAGAAAATTAATTTTCTAAATTTTTATTATATAATTAATATTTGTGTGCATCACACGAGCTTCATACTAGTAAATTCTTAAAAGTCTTAAGAATCGAACCTTGAAACACTTGACTGCAGCAAGATGTCTTTTGCAAGCAGAATACATAGTGTTGGTTGAGACTTGATCATATTATTGAATTGATTCTTCATGTCCTGATGTTAATTATTGGAAATTTTCGAACTTCATCTTAACTCAGCGTAGATAATCGTTATTGAAAAGAATCTAACTTAAAGAATCAAAGATCATGACGATTATGATCCAAACAAAAAGTTGTCTACAGATATTATGGATCCTAAAATCATGCCAGAAAATGGATTTCTTTATATTGTCCAATTCGAACTGCAAATGTGGAATGGGACTTTCAAGATTCGTGGAAACATTAAATTTTATATGGCGTTCTGAATCTTCGGAAAATTTACATCGAATACACATCTTACTAGAGAAGGCTTAAATCTTGAGCTTCCTTGTAATTTCAGCAATGTACTTACCTTGATAAAAGGCTTGCTGAAGTTCAAGCTCTGTGGGCTGCCGTGATCCATCTGCTGCATAAGTTCCTGACCCATATGAAGATCCACCCTTTACCTCATGCATCTCAAACATTCCGCTGCCAAAGGTATATCCAAGAGGAACATATATCATGCCATGATGTGCTAGCTGAGTTACTGCTGTCAATCTGCAAACATTATCGAACAAAAACCAATTGCTATAAGAAACGATATTTAAATAGACCCTGTAAATTGCAATAGTTAGACATCAGTTAGTCAATATAATCAATCTGTTGGCATTAAATCGGAAAATGGTGGTATATTGGTTTCGTTTTTCCTTTCTGAACTGCAGATGTAAGATATCGCAAAAGCAACAACAATTAATATAAAAGGCTTCTAAATTTATGATACTAAGAGTTGAGAACTCCAAATATTTCAGTTAATCAACTCTGTATTGTAGTGTCAACTCTTCAGGGTAATTCTTCAGAAATATAGAAACATACTATTACTGAGTAACATGTACTGGCTCAAGAGAGTACGATATAACACTTGACAGCGGATGCTATGTGTTCGGTCCCAGCCTCATTCAACAGATTATATGCATCTACTTACGTTTCAAAAAGGCTATTGTTAGTCCTCTGTGCCACTATGGTAACAGGTGACTACAAAAGCTAATATATATATTGTGAAAGAACCTTAATTAGCACATGACAAGAGTCATTTGTGGATATTCTTTAAGAGAATGCAAAGGGCCAAAAGAAGTTAAGCTAAACAGGACAGAATAGTGAGACCATCCTGTTTTTTAGGCCAGCAACTTTAATCAGTTTTAATGATCGATTTGGGAACCTTCCCCCACCATTTCATAAAATTAGGAAAAACATCTTGCTTTGCACTAGCGATGTTCAGTTAAAATTCCATACCACCACTGTTGATGATGAGTTGATGGATAGTCGCTTGGCACATACAAGTGATCGATTATTTTACTCAACATTAGTCAACCCACAGACACAAAATTTAAGTAAAACAAATGCCGACTAGCATATACAAAAAATAAAAGATAACAGAATTTCATGCTGCCTACTGACTAAAATTTCTTGGTTGTGCATAGCCCTCTTACTTCTTTCAAAGGGTAATTATGTTCCTTTTTTAGTTTCAAATGAGTTTAGTTCAACATTAAATAAATAAACTGGAGCAGCAAACAGTACAGAAACTTCCACTGCACAAAAAATTCTCAACAAGACTCTAAAAACTGCAATCTTGAGCCAAAAGAATAAAACAACTTACGCGCTTAGTTCTTGACCACCTCCATGAAAACCAGTGCTCCAAAAAATTCCTGCAGGCTTCCCAGCAAGTGCTTGTGCAGCCCATATGTCGGCAGTGGCATCAAAGAAAGCTTTGAATTGCGCTGCCATTACCCCAAAACGGGATGGAAATCCAAAGATAAATCCATCAGCCTCCAAAAGCTGTTCTGGACTGATCTCAGGCACATCGTCGGCTTTGTGAGGAGCCTTCATCTTTTTCAAAATCAGATCAGGTAGCGTCTCTGGTACCTACATGTTGAGCAAAACAACCAACAAGTAATAATGTTTAAGTTTCTGTTAAATTTGTTGGTGTTACATTTGAGCATCCTTTCCAACTTAAGATCCCTCTAATCAAAAGGTGGTAGGATATGATGACTACACTATAAACTTCGCATAATTATAATCAAATAAACAATACAACCAATTTGTGCCTGAATTCATTCAAATAAAACCCAAGCATTAAGTACAAAACACTAATGTCGCATGTTTTCTAAAATGGTGGGTGACAGACAATTGTAACAAATTAATGACTTTCCTCTCTTGATTTTTAATAGTTTTTAGGAAATATTTACAAAGTTTATGATGTTAGAATCCTTCTCAAATGTTTAAAATGCCATCATAAAACCGAATTAAAAACTCACAACTATTACCAGCAATAACCCCCAAAAAAAAAAAAAAAAAAAAA
>NC_133319.1:3055457-3101297 GCF_012295235.1 Primulina huaijiensis | reverse complement strand
TGTCGTGTAACGATTCATTTTAATTTGTTATATAGTTAATTACTCTAGCATTTATTTCGTTCTCATTCATTTTTTTAATGTGTATCACAATGAAAATCTTTAATTCAAATATTATTTTTCTCTCTCGGGGTAGACTTTGAAAAACTATGATGATGTAATTTTTTTTATAATTTTGTTTTTTTTTTTTTACAATTCAAAATACCAAAATTATGGCCTGATATATAAAGTTTTACGTTCGGAACACCTTATCCAAATTTTGCGTGGCCCAATGGAAAAGAGAGTTTCATCCGACATTTCCTTTTGAAATAAGTCTATTATGATACAATTTCACAAATCTTTATCTGTGAGACGGATCAATTTTACCAATATTCACAATAAAAAATAATACTCCTAACATAAAGAGTAATACTTTTTCATGGATGATCCAAATAAGATATCTGTCCCACAAAATACGATTCATGAGATCGTCTCACACAAATTTTTGTCTTCTTTTTGTTATTTTAGCACTTGCACCTTAGATATATTTATTTTTGGGAAAAAAAAGAGTGGGATTTATAATCTAATGTTCTCTCCATAATCATTCAATAGTCAAAACACACCCAATAAAATTTTTAAAAAGCACTAAAAGGTCTTTTTCTTGTAGTAAAAAAGATGACAATAAACTATTTCGGGCTCAAGACTAGCTAAAATCGATAATGGAAAATAGAGCTCAAGAGCTGTATAATTTTAAGAAGAAAAGAAAAAATAAACTATCCAGGCCGGATCAGGTCATTCCATATCACTTTTCAATGAATGAAGACTCCGCTAGATCAATAGCACGAGCAAGAGCAGCAGCTTTGTTGTGGCACTCTCTGTGCTCGTCATAGGGGTCACTGTCAGCAACTATACCAGCCCCGGCTTGGAGATGGGCGACCCAATCTCTTCGGTGTGTAGCATCCTTGTACGAGTACATTGTGTCATGCCGGATGTTGGTTGGGAATACCATAGTTCTCAGAGATAAGGCGATATCCATATCTCCAGTAAAAGAAATGCCACCAAATCCACCACTATACGGTCCACGTCTTGTAACTTCAAGCTGATCGATCAATTCCATGGCTTTTACCTGCAATTTAAAACAAGTATAAGGGCACTTATCTGGACAAAACGCTTGCATCTTTCACAATATACATATCGATCACACATATACTTCTCCTAAATTGGACCAAAACCTGCATCATCTAGATAGAATATGGGCATCAGATCCACCTCCAAATAAGGGACTCTGCAGGAGGCGGCCACGTGAGCACCTCGAATCTCAAGTTACCAATCACATTTGATCAAACAAATCCGATTGAATGATCAAAGAATATTTCAGATCAAACTCGAGGGATTCTGGAATCAAAGCGGAAATTCCTGATTTCTATAGCTGATTGCAACAAATCTATGGTAGGCAGCACGAGAAGATGTTTGGAGACTGAATAGAATCGTCTAAGATGAGGAGTGAAATTCCTTATAATGGTAATGTCCCCGTTTAGGCAAAAGGGAAGTCCACAGGGTGTAACGTGAGCCAGGTTGTGCATAAGATTCTTACTACCAATAATTCAAGTATTAGCATCACACCAGAAAACATTATAAAAAGGAAAGAAAGATCATCCCAACTATAGAAAACCATTATCAAAACATCACAGAACGTAGAGAAATTTAGGCAACTGAGCAAACGAAGCAAGAGTGAAAAAGCAGATGTCCAACAAGGGCCAAGACCCATTCGATGTAGCAAAAGGTTAATCCCTAAAAGCTTTTTGATGCATCAATTATTTAGCAATCTTAACACATCTTGATCTCACTGTGAATTTTTTGTTTCTTATAATCGATAAATAAATCAGAATAGATGGGATTGAGGATTCAAAATAGGTGGCTTTTATAGATTATCAAAGTTAACTGTCTGCTCTATGAACATGACAGGCAATTACAAATTTGAGATTTAACTCGGAAGATCAAAGCTACAAGCACAGAAACAGAAAAGGAGAATGTGAAAAAGTGAATCACTGAACTTCAAGAAAAAAGTTAGTTGAAAAACCTTTGGGGCTCCACTGACTGTACCGACAGGTAATGCTGCACGCAAAGCATCCCAGCTGGTCAGACCATGAGATAACTCACCAGTAACCTGCAAAATCAATTTCAACCAATATTGAACAAGAGCATGTTTAAAATAAACGGGAATACATAATAACTAAATCTTGATGAAAAGTGTGAGGACGAAGCAGTAATCAGCTTAAGCCTTCCTGATACAAACAAACAAGAGCATCACCATTTTACTTGAAACAAATGTTTCTTTTCCTCTTCTATACAAACCAAACATGCTCAGGATGCTTGTTTTTTTCCATAAAAATACTGAATTATATTGGCAATCTCCAGCAAAAAATACGTACAGTCGAGCTGATGTGCATAACATGAGAATAACGTTCAATGTTCATGAGTTTCTCAACCTTCACAGAACCAGATTTTGACACCTGCACATGCAAAACTAGTCAGAGAGTCATGACAATTGACAAGCAATGAAATATACTCCATCGCCCTTAATTCAAAGTACAGTTTGAGTTAGGTCTTTTTTTTGTTACGATTTGAAAAGAAAGTTAACATTTTTTTATATGATTAATTAATTCTTGAAAGATGGAACAGAAGCATTTGATAAATTATGAACCAATTGACATTGCTTCACCAAGCTTAGATCTCTTCAGTATCTTTCTAGCATCACCCTAAATTTACCTTTAACTCTCTACCACCTTAATAAAAAATTCATTTCACAATTCATCTCAAATTACCTAGAAAATAAGCTTAGACAAGTACAAAACCGGCAAGACCATGCCTGCAGGACTGGGTATCCATTGGAAAACAAAAACCATCCCCTTAAACCCAAAATGGGGTAAATGTTCTAACAGCCTTGCCACTACCATAAAACAAACTTGGACACAGGCATAAATATAGATATGATAAAGAAAATAAAGCAATTCTTGAACACCAATTGCATTTTGATTACTATCCATGACACCTTTAAAACCAAAATTTTAACCTCAATATCATGCACATTTGTGTGATCGTACACCATAATGAGTGAAATAATAAGAGTTTGACTTGTCATCGTACACCATGGTGAGTGAAATAATAAGAGTTTGACTTGAGATCATAACCATATCAAGTAAGAAACGAAATAACGATAATTAGTATAGCTAGAATCTGCTGCGATCTTTACTATTTTCGTTTTTGTGATTCTATGCATCTGAAATGCAAAACCTGCGACCATTCACCCTCATCCAAGTCTCTCCACGTTTATGTGAAATAGGAAATGAGTAAAAGATCAAATGAACAAGCTTTTTATTTAAAATGCAAAGAGGTGTCAAGTTATACTTTGGTTTAACTTCACCCCAAAAGTTAGCTCAAGGGGAAAGATAGTACAAGTCTATATATATAACTCTCAAGAATTTAATCCAATCGATGTGAGACATTTAGCATTCTCTCACACCCAGGAATGAACAACTGAAGGGTGAAGTTTAAAAGACAGTACTGGGTGGCCTATAAAGCAGTCCAACACATATCAATGGGTCTAAGCTCTGATACCATGTTAAGATTAGACTTGAGCCTAACTCCGCTCCAAAAGCTAGTTCAAATGGGGAATTGTTTAAGTTCATATATACAACTCCTAATAACTTAATCCAGTTGATGTGGGACATCTAACAATATCTATATTTGACTTAAAAATTCACATAATTTCTTTCAGTAACTTTATTGGGTGAGTGTTGCAACCACAATTTATATATAATAGCAAAGATAAACAATAGGAATATGATATGAATTATACTAAAATGAACCCAGAGATAAACTCTGTACAAGAGGAACTCGCATCTTTCTAGCCTAAGCTAGTATACTACTCAACAAATAAATATTGAGTGCTTAATTCAAAACAACGCTTTCTTATATTCTATTTTCCCTTCCCCAAGTTATCATGTCTAGAATTTTCTTTCATATATAGACTATGACTTTGGCCCAATACAATTCAGTCTGTAACATTACCACCCTCTTTAAGATTAGCCTTGTTTGGGACGGCAACGGGGTGGGTTTGGCCAAACCCGATACCCGCCCCGCCCCGCCGGTGAACCCAGTGGGTCCAATCCGGTTTGGATCCATGTACCGCCAAATTTATTATTTTATATATTTTTTTAAATACAAAATAAAAAGGTTTAAAAATTAATTAATCATTAAAACTATTTTCAAAATTTATATTAATAATGTTCAGTAACAAAAAATAATATGCCAAGTTAAAATCTATAAATTTCGATTCAGTTAAAAATTAATTATCAATTCTTATTCAATTAATAATTAATTAAAANAACCGTTTGGGACCCGTTTAGACAGTCTAAACCCGCCCCTCAGGAGTGGATTTATTGCAGGGCCGGGTTATTGCCATCCCTAAGCCTTGTCGTCAAGGCTAAGAGTTGAAAGTTGATCTCCAATTTGAGAATCTCTAGTTGTCAACTTGATATTCAACTTCTATGCATGGTTTGTGAAAAACCTTCTGGCTAGAACATCAAAAGAATTTTGTGGCCATAGAAAGATAAAAACTTTGCAAAGAAATGTGCTGCCTTCCACCATGATCTGCGAACACCATGCTCCCACTTCTCCAAATACATCCTCAATAGAATTATAGATTTCTCTCCCTCTATCTCAATTCTTTTTTGCGTCAATCATGCTACCAATTACGATGATAGTGAAAGAATCCAATTCTAAGGATTCTTAGAATTGGTGACTTCTCTCCCCCTATTGGTGAAAGAATCCTTAGAATTGGTGACTTCTCTCCCCCTATCCCATTTCATGTTAGCATCAAGTATCTCGCCAATTATGATAACAGGGAAAGAACCCTTTCCATCTTCATTAGAATTATTAACTTATCTCCTTCTCCATGCTTTCACCACAGGCTCTTCCCGCTTTTGTTTGAACAGCCTTTTTCTTATCCATTGCCATAACGGATCGGCTTCTTCATTCTTTTTTTTCGCTTGCACTCCACTTAACCTTGGCCTCGTCAGTAAGCAAGAAAGTTTCGATTTCCAAGGATAATATGTAGCCCCAACCACTGCATTTTCCCTAATTAAGCCATATCACATCATCATCAAATAAATAATCAGGCCTCTCCCCAGCTATCACAACCCACAAAAAAACACACTTTAAACCTTATTTGTTAAAGGCGAGTGTCTCTCGCCCGTCACCAGGCGATCCCTCTGCGCCTGGGTACAAATGTTTACTAAGGCAAGCCCAAGCCTTGAAGCCCACCTAGGCGCGCTTAAGATGAGAGGCATCACCAGGCGATCCCGCTGCGCATGGGTATATGGCGAGCCCAAGCTTTGAAGTCCACTTAGGCGCACTTTTATGTTTACTTTTCTTAAAAAAAATTAATTGACTCTTTATTTCATCAAAAAGATTCGAAAATTAAATATATAGATAGAGTTATAAACTAGGCTAGAATGATTGACTTGACAAATTTGTGGAGAAAACCCATACGCTTACTATGGTAAGAAGGATATTAAAAGTAAAGAAAAAAATATGTCAGCAATAGCAGATTTCTTAGCTACACAACATAATAAAGATAAAATATTAATAATCTAGATCAGAAAAATAAATAAAAGTAAAGCAAAAGTCTGCCCGTAATGAAAGATAATAGTAGCAGAAGATAAATAATTAAATATATTTTTGTCAAATAATATATTTTTGTTTAGCTTAATTATTTCAATAATATTGTTTTGTAATAAAATACTAGTATATAAATATATTATTTTAAAAATTAATAGTAAGCCTTGCTTCGATAAAGCGAGCCTCGTCTTTCGCCTTGCGCCTCAAATAGAATTGTTTAAAACTCATGTAATGAACTTTTTTGGTTAACCCCCAAAATGGGATAAATCGATGCGAAATCTCATCCACACCAAAAGAATTTATGAGCCGTATGAGGTAGGGTGTCCGATCCTTATGGACTAACAGGAAAAGTACAACCAGTAAATCCATCATGGGGCGTCGAAGGTTTTGGTCCGGGACCACTTTGCGCCTTTAACAACTATGCTTTAAACATAGGCTTACCAGTAATAAAAACAGTAAATTCATGGACTACCCCAGCAGCGCCTCGGAGAGAGCCTGTTACTAGTTAATGCCCTCCATACCTGCGATGACCTTCTTGTGCTACATTCAGCAGTAGCTTTAGGGATTTGGATGTACAATCTGCTTTTCTTTCATACCTTTTCCTCATTACTGTAGTTCGGCTGATTTTAAGGATTTGAAACCTGTCGTACTGCGCCAACCGTGGTCGCCTGTCGGCCGTTCACCGACCACCCTTCGCTGACTGATACAATCACCCCGACGTCTGCCCGATTTTTCAGTTTTGGCGCAAAGTGTGATACACACTGATTTGGTTGGTCTATATAATCTGTTTGGGCCCAATCAATGACATAGCCCAAATTCCCTTGTACAACCCTATCCACTCCTGACATACCAAAACCCCAAGCCCCATAGCCTAAATATGTAACACCAGGTCACAGGAAGAAACATCGTCGTTCTTGGCATATTGCCCAGCCCAATTCAACTTGCTCCAAAAGAATAAAAAACCAGTCAGCATGCACACCTTCAATCCTCCACCCTTGCCATAATAATGAAGCACAAACCTCGTATGGTTTCACCATGTTTCGTCCATTGTACCGTCCGATTAGCTCCATGGCGCTGATTGTTGGGTATAGATCAATCCTAGATACCCATCCCATTGTGCCCCCTTCCTCGAACTCCAGTACTTTCATTCGTCCAACTTGTGTCCGATCGTCGATAAAATATGAAGACAACGCGGATCCCTCCATAACTTCTTCCTCATCTGAATTTTTTAATACTTTGGTTAAATATGATCTAAGCTTCTCCCTACAATTCTGAATAACACTCTCAGCCAATATTTTGCATTTGGCAAAGCTTCCTCGTTGTATCTTTTCACGGCAGCCGTAATGAGAGTGAGTAAAGCTGAATTTATATCATCGCTTTCTTCAAAAACAAGACTCATCTCGCTGCCTCCATAGACTTAAAGATGATTTCTGATGAACCCTTATAGCTCTAAGGAAGTGCAGGAACATCTCAATAATTTTCTGATCCATTTTCAAATCTAACATGATTACAAAGTACCCAACCTTTGCCATGGTTTTGAGAATAGATATCCTATTATGATGAGATCTGCTGCTAGCAGTGTTGGACAAATCCTCAAATTCGATACTATTAAATGAAAAACCTCCTTCATTGTCTCATCATCATAAGGAGCATCTGGTGGAGTAATTCTTATGATCTCGCTGATGCAAGAAGTTACTCCTGCTCTCACATCATCATCAGAATGTTTCAAGAAGTTTTCTGCTATCAATGCATCCATTAGCGGTAAAAGAGCAGTTAGCACAAGTTTGTCTGGTGATTGCTCCACTCTTGATAGAAGTTGCTCAATTCGATCGAGAAGATGCAGCAGTTTATTCGAGGACGAGAGAGGCTGAAACACAGCAGTTTATTCGAGGATGAGAGAGGCTGAAACAGAGCGTTCACAGTTGTTGTAAGGCGTTCTTCCAGCTTCATATGTGAGATTGGTAGCATCATCTATTCACACTCTACTCAAATTGTGTGGTTGCTCTTTTCTTCCCGACTCAAAGATCCGGCAGGTCAAACCAATTGTTGCAACCACGATTTATCTATAACCGCAAAAGATGAACAATAGGAATATAATATGAAATTTTACTGAAATGAACCCAAAGATAAACTCTGTACAAGAGATACTGCGATACCCGGAGCAGAAATTCATAGAGCTGTACATGATCCATAATATAGGTGGTTAATACAATAATACCTAAAAGATGGAAACCCCATCAATGATCACATCAAAATGACAAGACATAAAAGATTTGATAGGTACTGCTCATATCAACAAAATGCATCTTCTATTCTTTTTTCGGGAGCTCGTAATTTAAAAACTTCAAGGTAAGTGTGCTTGCCTTGAGAAAATTATGGAATGGGTGACCCTTGGAAAGTTTTTCAAAGCGTTTGAGTAAGGACATAAACACATTGGAAAGACCTGTATTGATACAATGAGGACAATCGTCGAATTTGGAGCATTACAGAACTATAATCTTCCCTAGCCTAAGCTAGTAAAACACTCAACAAAGTAATGCCTAATTCAAAACAACTCTCTCCTCTTATATTCTACTTTCCCTCCCATTTTATTTTGGTCCAATAAACTCGATCCATAACATAGAGACGTTAGGCATGCAATTTTGCATTGATGATTATACCTTGCGATATTATAAAAGGAAATTGTCACCCAAGATATGGTCTATTTAAACTACTGCCTGAAAAATTTTCTGTTTCATGCTATCAAATGCATGTTTTGTGAGAAAAGACATAATGGGTGTGGCCAAAATACAAATGTTAAAGAGGAAAAGTTGTTTAAATTGGTGGATATCATAAGAAACGATTTTTTTAGAGATTAGGCTGGGGTGACAGCTCGAATGAGGGATTCGAATGAGGGATTGGGAGCATAACATAGACAACTATAAGAGAGAGGAGAAGGAAGAGAAATTTCACATGATGGAAAGTAAATGAACACAAATCAACTGACTTGGAGATTAGTGATATTCAAGAAAAGCTCAATGGAATATAGATGCATAAAACCCAAATGGTTTGGGATCAATGGTTGCCTGACGGCAAAGCCAACGATGATGATGATGGTAATCAATCACATAAATACTGCCCAAACAGTAGAATGAAATGAAGAAATGCGACCTTTCCAACATCATTTCTTCCCAAGTCAACAAGCATGATGTGTTCAGCACATTGTTTCTCATCATGCAATAGCTGATTTTCCAACATGTAGTCTTCCTTGGGAGTCTTGCCTCTACGAACAGTTCCAGCAAGAGGTCGGTTAGTGATCTTTCCCTGCTATAGAAGAAAAGAGCAACATAGAAAAATACTGTCAGAACTACTAAAAGTAAAACGAAAGAATACTCAAGGTACCTTTACAATTTCTTTAATTGAAAAAATAAATCATAGCATTTTGTGAGATCACAAAATAATACCCACAGATATCATGCATTTTACCCATACGCTCTCATTTGCGCATATATGTTCAGATTTGGCAATTCTTAGACGCATTAAAGGAACTATTAATCCACGAATGAACATGATTAGACTCAAACACGGTTCCTTACAACTGTGAAATGGAACTGTATATGTCATTTAAATCTGTTTCAATTCCAAAATAAAAACCAGAACCGAAGGCTTTTCAGTTAGGTTTTGGTTTGTTAAATAAGGAACCAAATCCAAAACTGAAATTGTAAATCAATCTTAAGTCTTAAAGTCCCGGGGTATAAGAACAACTTAATTTACATAATTTAAACTATTTGATTTTTACTTTAAAAAATAATAAAAACATAATATTTGTAAGATAACAGTTAAATAATTAAATTTAATTAGTTTTATTACCATATGAGTTGTACCATGATTTATTGTCATTAGAATTTAATGGAAAACACTTCGGTTCAAACAATAATATACAGTTTGAACAATGAAAAAACATATTAATATTCTCATTTTTCATAAGAAACGAATACAAAATATATAGCAGCGAAAATCAATAATTGATCCACCAATTAGAGCAATCAAAACGGCACACTTGAGTTGTTGTATGTTTTAAATATTGAATTGCGCTGTTACCACGATATATAGTTTTTGGTAACCGACAAGTATTTAATCCTACAATTGTTTACAATTGGTATCAGAGTATAAGATGATTGAAGAAAAACAATTATTGCCCATGTTAGGAGATCAAAAGTGGTACTTGGACTGGTGTATGACCTAACATATTTGAGTTGCACTATTACCGGCAACCGTAGCTTTTAGTAAAGTGGCAGTAGTTCGATCATACAACCCAAATTAGGAATTCCACCAAATCAGGAATTCCCTCAACCAGCACATTAAAGATAGAAATTAGGAAACAAAGTAAACATGTGTTCCTTTCTTCACAAAGTAAACATGTACATAAATACAGAATCCTGATGAGGATCTCTAGTCAACAATTGAAGCAGCCAAATCTATGATTGGGTCAAATGAACTCCCTATTTACCGCTAAAAGATTGCAATCGATACAAAATAAAGATAACAATACTTGCTAAGGCTAAACTCAAGCAAAAATAAATAACTTTTCAGCAACTTGGGGGGCTTCCATATTACTGAAGCTTGCAGTACTCATATAAACACATATACAAACACCTGAAAGTTGCTGTTGTTCACAATTTCAATTTTGTAATTTCTAATTCTAATTCTATTTCTAATAAATTAAATATGAGACTTCCTAATTTAATCCTTTCTTCAATTTCCAAATTTCATAACAATTTTTTTGGGATAAATTTAGAAAATAAGAGGCCTCTTAATATTTTTCTTTAATACACATGTTATAACAGATAAAAAAAAAAAAAAAGAAATGCAACAAGAGCAGGATAGGCGTGATAGACAAGATCTTGCAGCTTAATCATGAGAAAAAGTGTAGAATTTACTATGCAGAAAGTATTTACTTGCCTTTTTAACTCGAGTTAGAATTTCAGGACTCGAAGCAACCAGGATACAGCCTCTAGCCTAAAAACCAATACCCATTTGAAGATGGTAAGAAATTAAGCAAAAAATGAGTGTCATGATTGAACAAACTTCATGAATGCTTAAACGAACTTGTAGATAACCCATATATGGACTTGGATTGACAATTCTTAGTGCTCTGTAAACTTCAAAAGGATCAGCAAATGTTCGACGTTCAAATCGCTGGCTTAGCACAATCTGGAAAATATCCCCGGCAAGGATGTGGTCCTTAACTCGTATAACAGCATTCTGGTAATCTTCACTTGTCATGTTCGACCTAGTTAATGATGGACCAAAAAGGCTAGTATGTAATTTAATTGAACCAGCAGGAAGCCTAGGACTGCAATTAAAATCAAAATCATAAAATTAATAACAAGAAACTGCCAAAAAAAGAACGAGAATGTTTTCAAAACCAAACTGAATCACATACGGAATTATATCGTGCACTTGCGAGGCCAAAGCTTCTAATCTGTTCATTCCATCATCATAGGCCTCCTCAACAGAAGAAAACCGATCCAACCTGACCCAATGTATTATATATGCTTTCTGAGAGTAAAAAAGTACACGGACGAAATATTCAAAAAGAACATGAAGTTTGAACATAAAGTACTCGAAATGAATTCTGTAAATAAAGCATTGTGAAAATAAAATTTGGTTTAAAGTCAAAATGGAGCAGTTTTTGCATTAATCACTTGCAAAAAACTGTGTGAAGCCAATTCAAAACAAGAAACTACGGCAAGTAAATAGCATGGTAAAATTAATTAAGAGAAGGTTATTGAAAACTCAAGTTTCTCTTCTTGCCGGGCATACTATCCAATTGACCATGTCTAGTAGTTGACAAAAAAATTCTAACAAATGCTAGTAACAAAATGAGCTAACAGAATAGTGTATCATGATGCAACAGAATAGTTGTACTTGATGCAGCTTATGTTTATATGGTTGTTGCAACTAGCTAAACCAGAGATGCATTTCTAACTACTAAACAATTTATATTTATGATTGTGCAAAACTAAAAACAGAAGAAAATTTCCAATACCTTCTCCACATGATCAAACACAATAACATTGTCATAAAGGCCGAGATGAATGTCAGGAAGGTTTCTGTCATCCTCAGGAGCTTTTGAAAATGGAAGCTTTTTCTTTTCGACATACCGCATTGTATCATACGAAAAGTAACCAACCCAACCACCTGCTTGAGATAAGATTACAGTTCATGAATTTTATGGCTTATTAAACCGAAAAAAATGAACGTGGAAGGGGCACAACCATCTCCAAAGAATGCAAACCCTTCTTATTCAAGATCCTAGCAAGAGCATTCACTGATGGTGAGTGAAAAAAGAAACAACAAAGTACAACTACTTCGTGGAATCACATGAGCTACCAAACAATTGAAAAATGCTCCATCAGTGCCATCACCCATGTCCATTCCATAAAGAGGCTTCTGGATTCAAGTAACAATGTGACCTTACTAACTCACAACAGTAGTTTTAAAGGCAAATAGTAATTTGAGATCTAGACATTATACTTGAATTCTGACAGTAAGAGGAATCTTTCTATCTTCCATCGTAAAATTGCAGAGTATATTACCACAGAATGCTTCAGGAAGCTCATCAATGCCTTGTGGTTTCCACTTCTCCATAATCCTACGAGGAACAATCATGGGATCCTCGGCAAACTCTTCTGTCCTTTGTCCAGCATGGTGGTCAACTATGGTTACCATGTTCTCTTTTGCCACAATTTCCATGCTGGGCTGAGATCCAATAACACTGTATCGTCCCTGGGATATTGAATCAACAATAGTTAAAGCAACAAACCTGACAGCAGAGGAATGGATTTAGAGTTTTGACATAACCATGTGATGCTACTGGAATGATGTTTGCTAAGCAATAACAACAAATGACAAACATAACAAACAAAAAGACAAAACCAAGGGAAACATACAGATTAATCAGCTATATCAACAAAGGGTATTGTAACTTTATGTTTGCTTTTTATATATTAATCGTGGTTATGCAATGGAATGAATGGATGATGAGCTAACTTTAATACACTCCAGATAAAATGAGAATAGTGCATATTTACTTCATTTCAACTAGCTGGATTATTGTCTTCGGGATGAGGGTTTGAGAGGAGCGGAGTGGTTTGCCACCGACATTCTACACTGAACAAATCTTGTGGTCAATTCTTCACTTATCACCATGTTTCTCTTATTTGGGACATAGAGTTCGTATTTGTCAATAAAATTAGGTAATTAGTCTCAAGTTAGTGAGAAGGTATGGAAACTAGGTCGCTCCAATGCAAATGCTCGAGAGAGTGGATGAACAGTACTCTCTCTACAGTATTTCCACCAAATTTAGGTCACCAACACCCAAGTAGTAGCTCCGCCCAGACGTTTAAAATCAACTATATACATGCAACTTTAATACGAAACATAAGATGAAACCAACGAAAATTAAAAATAGCACACAACTTACAACACTGGAAACTTTGAGACCAGGCTCAACAGACTCGAAAAGAAAGCTGGGAGCATCCCTTTCATCTTCCTTAACCAAGCACCGATACGCAAGCACGGGAGTCAAGTGATCAGAAAATATGGATCTGTACAAGGGGATCAAATTCCCATGTTTTGCAGATTCCTTGAACTTGGACGAGTGGTCCGCTGCAGCCATGAAAATCGCCATTGTCGTGAAACTAACAATGAATTACAAATTGAACTAATACGGATAACAACGAATTGAATTCAATAAGATAGGAAGCCTCACATAATGATGGCGGCGAGATGGAACATTTGAGTGCGGGAAGAGTCCCGACAGTGTGGCAGGAAAGGCGAGGACGAGGAGAGAAGAGTGGACGAAGAGAGAAGGTTAAGGTTTCCATCTCGCATTCCGAAACTTTAATCGACGAAAGAACTCCTTCAGCAGCGGCGCAGCCAGCCCGCCGGAGTGCGAGTGATTGGTTTCATTGTTAGGGTAAATTGTTTAGAGATTATTATATTGGTCAAAAACTCGTGTGAGATGGTCTCACGAGTCGTATTCGTGAGACGGATCTTTTATTTATGTCATCCATGAAAAAGTATTACTTTTTATGTTGATGGTATTACTTTTTGTTGTGAATATTATGATCTGTGAGACGATCTCACATGAGACCCACTCATCATTATATGATGCAAAATAAGTTGTAATAACATTTACTCACTTTGTTAATTTATTAAGTAGTAAATCAAATAAATATTTATTTGATAAAAATTTGACTAAAAAATTTAATTATTTTTTTTAACATTTTAACACTTATTTATATTAAAATTATTATTAAATAATAATAATATTGATGTTTGGACGTTTATATATCAAAAATTTATGATGACATTATTCACTAAAAAATTGAATGTGTGATAATACATAAAAATATTTAATTTATTTAATTTTGTAGAGAGTGTGGAGAACTAAATATATAAAAGTAACATAAAACCTAAAACTGTAACTGAAATTAAATGAAATGATACTATCAATACAAACATTTAAGATATTATTATTTACACTTCACTTTTTTATCAATTTTTTACTCTAAAATATCTAAAATTTCCTCAAATGATTTTTAAAATATTGATATAAACATATAGTGTCTTTTACACAATTTTTTTTATTAAATATAAGAAAATATTAAAATCAATTCACAAAAACTCTTATGACACCGTCTCATTACTCAATTTATAAAACGGATATTCTATCATGTCCGACTCGTGGAAAAAATATTATTTTATGTCAAAATTGTTGTTTTCATCCAAGATATAGATTTAGTCGGCTCATACAATGAATATAGATCCGCGAAACCGTCTCATGTGAGACTTATGCATATATAGTCGTGTACACTTCGAGCCATAAATCATTGATGGTCGAACAATAGTCTTATAATAATTTTATTTCAATCTCGCATGTATCATTCTATCGCATAAGACTTTTGATGTCATCTTCCATATTATCCACCTCCTTAATCTTATGGTCTACATCATCTCTAGTATCCATAGTCTTTTGAATAATAGATCCTAAATCGTGAAAAACTCCACACTCTGAAACTTGTTGATCGTCAATCTCAATTGGACTACCCAATCGTCTAGATTCAGGACCAAAATCACAAGCTAAATATTCTGTTTTTGAGCGACTAATTCTAAAATGTTTACTCTCAAGAGCTTCACGTCATCTATCTAACTTTTGATTTAGACATTTTTTAGTTTCGTCTATCAAAACGATATCATCTGCAAACAACATACACCAAAGTACCATATTTTGAATATGTTTCGTCGGCTCATCCATAACCAAAGCAAAAAGGTAACAGCTTAAAGCCAATTATTGATGAAGTCCTACTGCCACAGAAAATTCACATTACATCCCTCTGATAACCTAACACTGGTTACGACACATTCATGCATATCTTTACTCATCTCAATGTAGCATTGAGACACAAGCTTCCTTATAAATACCCATCAGATTAATTATCTAAAGACTCTATCATAAGCTTTTTCTAAATCAATAAATGACATATGCAGACTATTCTATTGTTCTCTATATTTCTCAATAATTTGTCTAATAAAAAAATAGCTTTCATTGTAGACATATCCGACATAAAACTAAATTGATTATCTAATACAGTAATGATACTCCTAAGTCTGCATTTTATCACTCGCTCCCATAATTTCAATGTATTGCTCATAAGCTTAATCTCTCTATAGTTTGATCATGCATATCATTTATTCTTATAATTTGGTACTACAATACCAAGTCTCCAAGATTTGGCATTTTCCTATTATCTAAAATCATATTAAATAGCCTAGTCAACTATTGGATATCGACTTTTCTTAGACATTTTCATACCTCAATTGATATCTTAACCGATCCAATTGTCTTCCACGATTTCATCATTTAGCACTAGCTATAGGATGAAACACTAGATGCCTTACTTCCTATATCTCATCTCTATTCAGGCTAACTCTTCCATACATGATTAATTAATTGAACGAATAATTATTGGGAAAATGGATTTGGGAAATTTAGAGGACTGGCCATTGATGTTCGAGAAAGAGTCGCGGAAGTTGCAACGTGGAGTGTTGGAGGATCGACACAAATCAAAAAAAAAAAAAAAGAAAAAAAAAAAAAAAAAAANAAAAAAAAAAGGAAAAAAAAAAAAAGAAAACGTAGAGAACAGACACACAATCAATGTAATTCCACTTTATTATTTATTAATTAACAATATAATGATCCAAATAAAAAACGAAGAATAATAACTATTTGACAATTTCCTAGAGCATAATATGCATCTCACAAATAAAAAATAATGTCCCCGAGAAGCAGACCTCGAGAAGAAGATTCATCGGCTTTAGATGCAGCACTTTGTAAATCTTTGGCAATTCAAACTCGTGCAAATTCGTACCAGGGCCTTCCATGAGAGTGTGTGGCTAAGTCAAGACTTGATTGTTAAAGCAGACCTTGATTCTTGAAAGTGTATCAAACTCGCCCTGAATTAACTAAGAGCAAAATTAGATCCCCCGTCCAGTACATATTCGGACATTTATTTTGTAGTTGTCAGCAGGACCGTGTAAGGGCCCAGCCACGCCCGCTCTGATCTTGTATAGGTATGCCGGAATGAGGCGCTCCTCGGAAAATGAACTTAAAATTGAGAACCAAGGGGGAAAACTATGTATAAATGAAAACCGGGAGAGGGATCAACCTAGTTTCTAGAGGTGCTCAACATCTCCTTTCTCCCTTCCAGATATTTTATGATACGCAAGGATTTTGAGTAAAGATTGGTCAACAAGAAGCTCAGGTGTATCAAGAACTAATCATCAGTGCTGAGATCAGGAGAGTCGAGAGGAAAACAAGTGTCTTCACCACCAGTGTTCCATAAGAAATGGGCGTAATTCGCAGCATAATATGAATTCCCAGGTTCTGCAGAAATGGCTTCCAAATACATCTCTTCTGCAGCCCAAAGGTCCTTCCTCACCAACCATAGAAAGTTGGCATATTTGTTCAATGCTTCTGCATCCTTTGGCTCCACTTTTGTGGCTTTCTTGAAGTACTCTTCTGCTCTGTTTCAGCCAAAACAAAATGACAAGTGAACAAACAATTTGAATGAGTCAATCACAATTCAACGAATTTGTCATCAAAATCCAATCATTTAGCAATAAATAACTATTCCGAGTGCGTGGTCAGCCAATTAGGTCAGCGGTGAAATATTCGGTTATGAGACAAGTATCACCTTCACAAGAAAATATAGAGTGAATTTATGTTTGAGAGAGAGTCCACCTAACGGATAGACCAATAAGAACAACGACTTTATTGGACTCGATAATTTGAATTTTCAAAGCAAAGTGAAGTTGACAACCAAGTACAGGCCTAAGAGAAAACTGCCAATATTGGATGATATTTTCTTAAGTGGAGATTTAAGATGTGTCCCACGTTATTTTGGTTCACTCATGTCAGTTTTTGACATTAAATGAAAGAAAGCGAGCCAATTATTTCCACCACACACGACTCTATCAAAAAATACACACCTGACCCAACTTCATATGAACCCTCAATTCTGCCATATAAATCACATTTTTTGGCTCACGGCTAGAGCAAACACAATACATCAAATTTGTCTATTTTGATGTTCACAACAAAGAGATAATCATATCGCTAAGATAATATCTCCCAATAACGTCTAACTGCAATTCTCACAATGGAATTCTTGATTGTTACTTAAAACAGTCTAAAACATAAAAAATGATACACAGGAAACATAGAGAGAATGTACCTGTCGAATTCTTGGGCGACAATGTAAAGAAATTGAGCATAATTTGCTAACAAAAGGGGATTGCTGGGATCTTGTGCCAACCCAGTTTGGTATTGCAGCTCTGTTCTGAAGAACTCCGCATAATCTTCACCTTCAATCCTTGCATCCACGGGAGACACGAATCTTTGCACTGTTTCATGATCCAAAGCTTCAATTCTTGATAAACTTTGAATTTTTGAGGCCTCGTCTACTATTGAATTCCACAAGCTCATCTCTTCCGCATCGGAAACTTCCCTTGAAACCGGCTCTTCTCCACAAGGCATCGTAGGGTTCTTAATAGACGACATTCCATCGGGAACAATATTCAAGTGATAATTCGACTCTTCAAATCTTCCATCTCCATCTGTTCCACTGGCAACTGGTCTTTGTTTCCCTCCGCCATTATTTCCGCCTATTGAGGCCGTCTTCCCATTCAAAGAAGACAATTTCAATGTTCTTATAGCAGACGAATCAAATTTCTGATCGACTCGACTCTTATCCTCCACCACCGAGACCGTTTCTGTCTTGGGTATAAATGCTTTTACTTGTGTTGTGGATGCTAAAGCAGTATTATTTGCCACAGAATAAACACTATAATTCGCAAGGAGTATCATCACATAGACCATTAAAGTTGGTGTATGGGAAAATACTTGCTGAAACAACCACACAAAAGACTCATGCATCTCCTTCTGAACTCGAGCCAAGATTCCTGGTAAATCTTCATATAACAAATGCTGCCGCATCTGCAGAGAGTAACTATGAAGCTCTCGAATTATGAACACCATTGACGAAAAGGCCTTTTTCATCGAGCAGTAAGCTGTCTGTCCAGCCTCCACGAACCCTTCTTGCCACTGTTTTCTTCTCTTAATCATCCTAAGAGACAGCGGAATGTCGACACTATTTGCCTTCCTCTCAATATTGGCCAAAATAATCTCATCCATTTCAAGAAATTCAGGCACCTCTACAGCATCAAATGGCTTCAGATTTTCCAAGAATCCAGCCTCACTATCGTTAGTATTTCCGCACGAAGTTTCCGCAGTATCTGACCTTTTCTTATCTGCGTCAAACCCACCACCGTGGGAACCCATATCGTCGTTCGACGATTGAAATCTAAGCGCAAGCTCTTGAATATTCTTGGAGAATTCTTCATCGGAAAACGAATTCAGGCTGGCGGAAGAAGCTCGTCGGATGGTTCGAACCCGGAATCTAACATTATCACAAGATCGAGACCTGTGGAGCTTAGAAGATTGGCGGCCGCAATCGAAGAATTGGTACCTCTCGAAATATCTACAGAACAAAGCTCCGTTACCACTGACAAAGCTACATCGTTTTGAGGATGGGGAGGAAACTGCAGAGGCTAAAGTCTGGGATGATGATGGTGAAGGTGGAACAGAAGGTTGCGACCAATGTAAAGGGGTTGTAGCCACTTTTAATCCCATCACCAAAAGCAAGAAAAAGTAATCAACAAAACAAAATATAGATTCAGATCCAAAGTGTAGAATCGAATCAAAGAGAAAAGCTTTTAGCTTTCCAAAGAAAGATCCGGCAAAATCTCCGATTCGGATCCAACAAAAAATACTAATCCTCCATGCTCTCTTACTTCCAACCCAAATCAAAACCCCTGCAATGGTTTAAACAAAAACCAACCAATTCAAGCCAGTCCCATGCTCATCAAATCATTACAGAAAATAGTTCTGCTTATAATCATAACACCCGCATTAAATTCGCATCAGAAACACACAATTCAAGAAAAAAAAACTCAAGTGGCCCAACAAACGAATTCCGATAACACACATACAAATAAATCGAATCCCGAAAGAATAAGCGAGCACTCACCGTGGAGATCCGCAAAGCGAAGAACGACCGACGTATCTTCACTTATCGATAGGAAACCAAGTGGTGTGTTCAGTTATATACAACATTCTGCATAAAAAAAATAAAAATAGAAAATAAAAATATAAGGCAAGTCCAAGGAAAGTACGACAAAAGAATCAAACATCCAAGTGAACCCCACCGCACTTGATTTTATTATATTATAAGACTTGGTTTATTATTATTACTAGTGTTATGCCGTGTTATATTAATTTTTTATATATTTTTTATATAAAAATTATATATTATTTTATTGTGATATGATATTTATAGATTAATGATTAAATAAAATTCATTGAGATTGTTTGAATTTTTAGATAGATTAAATAAAAAATACAAAAATTACTAATAAACTCACAACTAGGGGTGGGCAATCGGATCGGGTTTTTCGGATTCCACCCGACCCGAACCCGATCGGGTGCAATTGTCGGGTAAAATCGGGTAATTATTCGGGTTCGGGTACGATTATGTTTTTGTCGGATCGTGTTCGGGTATAGAATTGCTACCCGAATTATCCGATCGGGTACCCGATTGTTTTTTAAAAATAAAAAAAACATATGGGCTTATAATTGGACTGGTCCAGTTTAATAAATTGGAAAACCATGATGATGTTCATTTTTTTTAAAATAAATTTACATTTTTATGCAGGTGATGAAATATTTTAGATGATATTTTGAAAGTCAAACAAGAAGTTGATTCTGATTTTTTTTTGCGAAGATCTAAGTTGGATTTCAAGATTAGACTTGTTAATTTCTTATATATGCATCTAAATAGTTTATGCTCGATTTTTTTGTGTTTAACTTTTGTAGACATTCACGAGACAATATTATTTTGATAAGCATATTTTCTCGTTACATATTATTTGATAGGCACAAAATGATAAAATGTTATTTTGTCGAAAAAAAAAACCCGAACCCGACCTTATCGGGTACCCGAAAAGCGGGTATTGTCCAGAATCGGATCGGATTCGGGTAATGAAAATGCTACATGAAAAATCGGGTACCCGATCCGAACTACCCGAAACCTGAAAAACCCGACCCGTGCCCACCCCTACTCACAACAACAAAATTAATTAACAAATATTATGAAAGATAAAACTGTAAGAGCAGGTCTCTTGTGAGACGGTCTCACGAATCTTTATCTATGAGACGGGTCAATCCTACCGATATTCACAATAAAAAATAATACTCTTAGTATAAAAAATATCATTTTTTCATGGATGACCCAAATAAGAAACTCGTCTCAAAAAATATGACCCATGAGACCGTCTTACACAAGTTTTTGCCAAAATGAAAAAAAATTTTAGTGTCACATATCAAAGTTATTTAATATGAGATGTTAATTTAATAATAGATTATAGAGTAGGTCTCTTGTGAGACAGTTTGACCAATCTTAATCTGTGAGACGGGTCAACCCTACCGATATTCACAATAAAAAGTAATACTCTTAACATAAAAAGTAATATTTTTTTATGGATGATCCAAATAAGGTATATGTCTCACAAAATACGACCCGTGAGATCGTCTTACACGAGTTTTGCTTAGATTATATATGATATAGTAATAAAGAGAGTATCTGAATCCGATTCGATATTCTGATATAAAATAAGGACGTAATTATATAATTAGAGATAGGACTATCAATATCATATTATATATTCTTAAAAAAACTAGTAATAAAGATATATTTATGGGAGAAAATCTGATCAATTTTGGTAACTAGAAATAGTAAATAATAAAATATCTTATTTATCTTACATTTGAAATCTTGAAAAAAAAAAATAATAATAATAATAAACTATTGGTTATGTTCCACTCGACTTGCGAGTCAATGAACTTCTTTCATGAGTAACACAGAGTTTAGTGAAAGCAGGCCATGTCCGAGTCACATGCCAATGCACCGCTGACTATCGAGAATTCACGGGCCTTTTGCAACCGTTTTAGGGTTAATAATGGTATCACGGATCTAGCATCCCAAAATAGAATTTTTTTATATTTATTTATTTTCAGAAAAGAAAAAGAAATATAGTAAGATATGAGATATGACAATCTTCCCCCCTGTTTCATTCACAGGTTAATCAACTTATTCACATTTAAAGTTGATTATCGTTTAGTTTATATTCTTCACGAATTATTTGTTTTGTAGATGATAGATTATTAAATGACAAAATAAAAACTATCAAAAGGGGTGGGTCGATATATANAAATTATAAATTAATAATTGTTGATTTTAAAATATTTTTTTTATTTATTTTAATTATTAATATTTAAAAACTAATTCGTTTTTATGATTTTTAATTAATATAATTTAATATAAATACAAAAAATTAATATAACAATAAAATTCATAAGTAAAATAAAAAAAATATTTCGAGAATATTCTTTTTGGGGTAAGATTTGAAGTAAATGTGTTGGAGATGAATGTTGTATTTGGTGCAGAAATCGCACTATTTTAGTATAAAATTTACACCAAAATAGATTTTGTGGTTGGAGATGGCCTTACAATTTAACTTTCATACTACCAAAGTTTATTTACAATTTAACTTTCATAATATTTGTTAGTTAACTTTGTTGGTTTAATAATTTTCGTATATTTATCTATCTTTTTTCAATTTTTTTCTCCAACTTATCTTTAATTTATATAAAGCTTCAAATTATCTAAGTAAATCTTATCTAATTTGTAAGTATCATATCTTAATAAAATAATATATATTTTACACACAAAAAAGTTCAAATGCAAAAAAAAAATAATATGTATGCACACATAGCGTGTGAATAGACATTTATATAATTTATTTTTTAGATAACTATATAACTCTTAATTAAAAAAATGAAAAATTTATTAATTTGTAAATAACAACAATCATGTTTAGATAATTATTTTAATTATTGCGTAAAAGGAGCACTGTTTTTAATGTAGTTATGGATAATGAAGATTTCTATAGTTTCTAACTTATGTTGGTAATTGATTATTAATGCAAAATTTAAGAGTATGGATTTGAGTTAAACTCCGGTCATAAGATAGTTCGATGAGAGAAAATTAT
This sequence comes from Primulina huaijiensis, assembly GCF_012295235.1. Classification (NCBI taxonomy): domain Eukaryota; kingdom Viridiplantae; phylum Streptophyta; class Magnoliopsida; order Lamiales; family Gesneriaceae; genus Primulina; species Primulina huaijiensis. Next base: position 3,078,923 of record NC_133319.1, on the reverse strand, counting down.
TCAAGTTCATATACAAAACTATCGATAATTTAATACAGTCGGCGTGAGACATCTAATCTAATCTAATCTAACAAGTTAAATATATGAATGTCCTAGATAAAGATGGATTATTAATTTGGATAAAAAAACTGATTTTAAAATTCTTTCAAATTGTGTTTAATAATTCTTTGAGTAGTTTTTAATTTTTTAAAAAATTTGTGAACTACGGATTTCTAAATATTTCATAAATAATATTCTGAGTATTTCTATTTCAGTTGTATCTTCAAAGAATAAAAATATAATTTTTTCCTATTTTTTCCGCCATTAGTCGACATTGATACATTGATGTACTGTCATCCACATCCTATAAAATCTAAAATATATGGGGGGTTTGACTCTTTTAACCGGCAAGAAAGATATAGAAGGCTGAATTTAACATTTAAACTAACTAGTAGGTTTTTTAGGGTTTTTTTTAAAAATAATTTAATTTTAAAAAAAAAATTCAAAAATAATGTAAAAAAAAAAAACATTTTCAAAACTACTGCAATCCGCGCTTATGGAGAGCAGTGTTTGCGCTTCGTAAGCACGGACGCTGGTCCACGTAAGCAACGGAATATATATAAAAATCGTCGCTAATAAACCGTCGCTAAAATGGAATCCGCGACGGTTTATAAATCGTCGCTAAGTTTAGCGACGGTTTATTAAACACGTCGCTAATTTTAGACCGTGGCTTTATTGGAATCAGCGACGGTTAATAAGCGGTCGCTAATTAGCGACGGTTTTTGAACCGTCGCTAAATGCCAAAATACCTACCTTCTCACACACCACGCATAATTGTATCAATAGCGTGCACATGTACGTCGCGGATAATCTTGAACTTTCAACGGCTTGCAACTTTGCAGCGTGCAATATACGCTGCGGAAAAAGAATTTGCGCTCTGCGAAAAGCAATTTTTGTTGTAGTGAAGATAGAGAAAAAAAAAAGACAATAAGCTCATCAAAAAATAAGTTTTTTTAGGAACCTCTACTATTCAACCTAGTTTTTTCAGTGATTCAAGGGTGACTGACTTTGGTTTGTTTGGTCAGCAGGATTTTAAGACTCCGTCTTGGTCGAACATACACAGTTTTACAAATTTGCTTAATGTTGGTCCGCAGCATCTTGTACATGACATTCGACCACAGAATGATGTTGAGGAAAATGAACAACATTCAATTGAGATATCTCAGTCTTGATGAATTTCTTGTTTGTTTTTTTCTCTGTCTTCACTACAACAAAAATGGCTTTTCGTAGCGCATATTGTACGTTGCAAAATTGCAAGCCGTTGAAAGTTCAATATTATACGCGGCGTACATGTGCACGCTTTTAATACAAGGTAGTATTTCCAATTAGCGACGGTTTTTGAACCGTCGCTGATTCCATTAAAACCGTCGCTAAAATTGAATCAACGACGGTTTATATTCCGTCGCTAAAATATTACGGCGCTTACGTGGAGCAGCGTCCGCGCTCCGTAAGCGCGGATTGCAGTAGTTTTGGAAATGTTTTTTTTTTACATTATTTTTGAATTTTTTTAAAAATTAAATTATTTTAAAAAAAACCCTTCTTAACCATTTTCCTTCTCTCAAAATTCAAATAAAATTTTATCTTCTTATTTATCCCTCCTACAACACACACATAAAATACCATTTACTAACGAGTAATAATTTATTGATTTTGAACTACATTTTTTCTTCCCAAATAAAAGTTTAAAATGCCACTAAATCGTTTGCTATTTAAAAAATTGTAAGAACGAGTGTTTGTAATTTTACCAAAAACTATAGCGGGTGGTAATTGTGCAATTAAAATCTTTTAAATCGTACAGCATTTCAAGCACCACGTTTCGATTGTTCTATCCGGCAGAAACAATTATTGCATCCAACAATTTTTCTGAATGATTACACTTCTTGCAATCAATGAGAATCGAACAATTTGGCTCTGATACCAATTATAAGACCAGGTGTTTGTCGCTTTACCAAAAACTGTAGCTGATGGTAACGGTGCAATTCAAATATTTGAAATCATACAACAGATCAATCACCACGTTTCGATTGTTCTACCCAACAGAAACAATTATTGCAATTAACAAAAACTATTATGTTCACTCATTCAAAATAATGTGTTTAAAACTATTAAAAGAATGGTGGATTTAACATTTAAACTAACTCGTAGGTTTCTTATAAGCCAGTTTCACGAGTCTTTATTCATGAGATATGTCAATCATGCTCATATTTACAATAATAAGTAATACTTTTGATATAAAAAAATAATATTTTTCCAGTGATGATCAAAATAGAAGACGTGTCTCATAAATTAACTTATAAGACTGTCTCATCAGATTTTTTTTGTATAAACTAAGAAGTTTGCGTGGCAAAATTTTTATTTCTCATATATAGATATTTTTTTTGGGTCACACTCAATGAAAGAAATGAATCCACCCATGTCTATACCAATAATCTATACTATACGATAAAGGAGTAAATTAAAAAATTTATTTTGGTATGAACATTTCAAAAATGTAATTGCCATCATTATTTTTAATTAATTTAATAATAATTTATTTAGTTAATTTTAAAAATTGTTGGGAAAACAAAATAAAAAAGAGCCCTCATAAAACGGGTGCTTGGCGTGTTTATCAGAGTATGCTGCATTTGGATTCGCAAGGAACACCAAGTTACAGATACAAGCACTTATGTGTAGCGTTTGCTTATGCACCGACGCACATGTTACGTGCGTGTATAATATTTTTTTATAATTTATTTGATTTATATTTAAATGAGAATCAAAATATAATTATAAGAAATAAAGAAGGACTATACTGTAATTTTGATATATAAATTAAAAAATAAAAGAATAAAAAAATGATGTCAGTAAAAATTGAACTTATAACCTAAACCCAAAAAAACAATGACTCTATCCGCCGAACTACATATAACTTGCATTAAAATTTTGACATTTTATTAATATATATAATTATTAAAACAGATAATGACACCAAAATTAGTTACTCCAGGTGTCTCAATCTTAATAAAATAGTATGTATGTATATATGTATATATATATATATATATACACTGTTTTTAGTAATATAATATATAATAATTTGATTTATCGATATAAGAAAAGGTTCGGGGAGGAAAGAAAGCAACGGCTCGGCATGGATTCTTCCAAACTGGAGATCGCAGCCCAACTTGCTTACTTCTCTATCGACACGATGTGGGGGGCAACACATGTTTCCGAATTACATTTGTACCCCTCCAAATCAACGGTTGCTATGTTCCTCTCCGCACGTTTTGCATACGGTACTTACGATAGCCTGTGACAGTTGGCAAATTAATTTACTAATATCACAATAACGACAACAACGTTATAATTATTTACGAGTGGTCGTATGTATCACGTGTCATGTTATGGTCCGTATTAAAAAATAAAAATATATAATAATTTTAAAATGAAAGTTGTCAATTTTGAAATAAAATTTTTAAAGAGAAAATACGTTGAAAAAAGAAATATAGAACATAAAGTTTAGTGTGTGTGTCTATATATATACATATACATATACATATACATAGGATTTGATATGCTGCACACCTATATTAGTACCGATGAGGTGTTGCTCACTCATTGGATACATAATTTTTCTATATTTCATCGCATCCAATGGGTGAGTGACACCTCATATATATATATATATGGATTTGATATGCTGCACACCTATATTAGTACCGATGAGGTGTTGCTCACTCATTGGATACATAATTTTTCTATATTTCATCGCATCCAAAGGGTGAGTGACACCTCATCGGTACTCACATAGATGTGCACAGTAGGTGTACAGCGTATCAAAATTATATATATATATATATAATATATATATATATATATATGTGTGTGTGTGTGTGTGTGTGTGTGTGTGAAATGAGTCCAAGTCTTGGAATATGAACCACGTGAATTATTTGACGCCATTTTGGAAATGCATTAAATGTCTTACAAAATTTTATATAAAAATGTTATCCTTTTCCATTAACCCATACTGTTGAAAAGCAATAACAAATACATACAGAAATAGAGTTTGGTAGAAGCTACTTACCTATATGGGGTAGTGTTCTCGTTATGTGTCGAGTGATGTCTTTTATTTACATGTTATGATTGAATGAATGATCATAATTTATTTATTTAATATATGTTTGTTACTATCGAAAATCATAAAAAATTAAGTTAAAATACTGAAAAACGCTGACGGAAATTATTGACGCAATTACTCGATCTTACAGAAAATACATGAGATTACCGGAGACAATGTATCAAGCTTGTATCTAGTAAGGAGTTGACATCTCTTCTCAAAACGCATTTGAATCTACTAAACGCCATGGATTTTCAATGCGAAGGAATATGTCGAAGTGAAATTTGAGTTAGCTAAGATTCTCCAATTGAAGAATTTATCCTCACAAAATATCTTTTGATATCATATTATAAGTGAGCGAAATAATAAAGTTGAAAATTTGTTGTTTTGAAAGAACGAAACTCCCCCTGTCAATTTTATGCTGAAATATTTACGTGAACATTGAATCAAAAAATAATAATATGTCACTGAAAGAAAAATTAATCTTGGTTTCCAAGATATAATTTAGTCATTGAAATAAATTTTTTCTTAAATTTAATTTCTTTATTGATAAGATTGTGTAAAATATTGAATTAAGGGTTTTGATTTTTCTAGATATGATATTTATGATAAGGATTTTATGATATGATATTATTGATTTAAAAAGAGTTTATTTTTAATAAAATTATTGATTTCCATACATTATAGATTTCTTTTTAAAGATAAACTTAGGACATGAGGAAATTATAAATAAGATAATCAAGTTAAGGAAATAGATTCTTCGATTATTATCTTCGACTTTTGACCTTTGTTGTTTTTTTTTACTGAAGTTTGGACATTCGGTGGCTGCTTACGTTTGCACTCTTGCACGTCGTGGTTTTCAGAGAAAAATAATTCTCAAGGACGTCGCTGTTTTGAATATAGATGTTTCACGTGTTGTCCTGATTGTTGGAGACATCTGCAGACAACACATGTGGGATTGTTGGCTGAAGATCACATTTTGTTACTTTAATTTTTGGCACTGTGTTTTTGCTTTCTTGAATAAGTTTTATTCTGATTGTTTGTTTTAGAAAGTAATTTATTTTCTCAATTTATTGAGAAAATTGGTTTTTGATTAAATCAATATTGTAGATTTTTATAAACTGAAATTGATTTTTTAGTGATTATTTTGACCCGAGACACCGCGCAAGTGTTTATACTTGTGCACAATTAATCCTGAGTTATTTTGGTTTAAGTTATTTAGTTGTGTGTCATATTATTCCGCTGCGTTTTGTCACTTGATGTTATAACATTTGAGACAATATTTAAATCTGATATGCACAACTTTTTACATCTTTTATACACTTTATGTTAAACAAAATATACCCAACATCTACTGTCTCTAACCGAATCAACCATGATGTTACCTTTATGAAATGATAACAAGAATCTAAGCTATAGTTTGGTACATTTGATAAGAGAGTAATTGATAAATAATTCTCCTTATCCCACGTTTCGTATCTTTTTAGAAAGCCCATGATATTGTGATAAATAATTTTATACAAGGATAAAATATCTCTTGTATGAGATGTGATAATTTTAATTTAATGATAAAAACACCACAAATGACTTAATTACCTTCAATATATAAAAATCCTAAACCTATCAAATATTTTTATTTATTTTTATATATTATCATAATAATGGTGTTTTGAACTCGAAATAATTATATAAATGATTTTTATAAATATTTATAGTTTCCTCTTGTAAAAAGCCCATGCCTTTCGACCTCAATATAAAATTAAAATCAAATAAAAATTTTTATTTATTTTTATATATTATATAATATGATAATTATATAAATGATTTTTATAAATCTCAATAAAATTATTAGTATTACTCGATTAACCTTAAAAATTGATATTTAACTTGATTCACAAAATCAATGACTCAATTATCATATTTATATAATATATAAAATTAGGTAAAAATAAATAAATCATACCAGCATTGTCGGTACATGAATAAATAAGAAATATGAACTCAAGCAACAACTTTGAAATTATAAAATTTATTATGATAAAGTTAATTTTGTCATTACAATCTAATATATAAATTTAACCACTCTTATTAAAATCATACCAAACATTAAATATAATATCATACATCTTATTTATCCTTAACTTATCCTTATATTATATATCACATGTTTATCCTATCATGTGTACCAAACTATGCATAACAGTATACGACAAGAATCCCAATGTGTTCGTCCTTTTTTAACAACGGTTAGGAAACCATTAAATCCATCTCATCTGTAGGCATAAAAGGAAAATAACTAATTTTGTTGACAAAGCTTCATATGCTTCATAAAATAGCTAGCACCTCAGCAAACACCAATGTAAATCAAATGTAATCGGGAAATATTTAAAAAATAACTTTGATCAAACTTAAATTTGACAAACAACTCTCTCCAAATATATTGAGTATTTTCAAATGCACTCGAGAGAATTAACACACTTCCCACATAGTCAATGGCCAAATCATGCAAGTCTTTATTTGATGATTAATTTTTGCAACAACATGGGGGTACATAAAACAAATAGCATGGAGACAAAATTAACTATGGCTTTGCAGTAGTTTTCAAAGAAATGCTTAAAGATGTCTGAAAGTGTTGCAATGATATACACAGTGGGAGACTTTTTCAAAAGAAAAATTTATAGTTTTAATATATAAGTAGATTTTATGAGCTAGATATCGAGAAAAGTATCCAGATTGAGTTGGCTCGATGTCTAAGCAACAAGGCTAAGGCTCTTTCCTAGGATAATATCATCTGTTGAGAAATCTGCTGTTTTCCTGAATGTCCCCCTACCAAAATCCAGGTTGTAGGAATCTGTAAGACCTTCAACTAGATTGAATTCCGGTACAAATCCCAGCACACTCTTCGCCTTTTCAACCGACGCAAAGAAATGCTGCATTAACATTATGATGAAACCAAGATTTTAAGTATGCTTCAAATCAATAAATGTTTAAGATTATTAGTATGATCAGAATACCTGGTCGCGGAATGGAAAAGCTTTCTTTTTACCAAAATCAAACCCCTTGGGGTTGTAGTGAATAATCTCAGGTTCTGGGAATCCACCAGCCTGTTTCCAGAAATGCATGGAAATCAAATTTCTTGATATAGTCATGATCTATTTTGATATGAAGAATTTTACCTTGGCGCATGCTCTTGCTAATCCATCGAAAGTAACGTATTTTTCTCCAGAGATGTTGAAAACCTCTTCACTTGCTTTTTCATTGCCAAGAACTCGAAGAAAAGCAACAGCAAGATCCTGGAAGTAATTGTCGAGAGACATAAATACTCATTTTTGGAACGATTTATCTTCGCTCTTTTTTTTGGGGTCAAATTTGATGTGATTTTTGCTAACCTTCACATGGCCAAGTTGTGTGACCTGCATTCCTGAATTGGGAATTGGTATTGGCCTACCAGCTTTCAATCGATGGAAGAACCACTCTTCAACTGGATTATAGTTCAACGGTCCATAAATGTAGACTGGCCTGATAGAAGTCCAATTTACGCCCCGCGACTTTAATAAGCTCTCCGTCTCTAGCTTGCCCTTGTGTCTGCTCTTTGGATCAACTGCATCAGTCTTCAATTATAAAATCAAGAACAGATGATTCAGAACAGATACATAGAAAAGAGATAATGACGTGCAGACAAACGATGCTTGTCAAGGAAATTTTCCACTAAATTCCCCATTTCACAATATTTTCAAGAATTATATGCCTAGCAAACAGTAGTAAACTCAATTATTTCTAAGTTTCCAACCGGAAAAACATCCCAGTTTCATGTTACAGTTTTGTGTAGGGCTCTTGCTCGTGGATACTTGAACTAACTCCAAGATTTATATGATATATATTAATGCTGACCTCAAAATGTGGTAGATAATCGGTTTTGAGGTACACTCCGGCTGAAGAGCAGTAAATGTACCTAGGAATGAGTCGAACCAGAAAAGTAATCATATAAGAGTGATACATACTATGACAAAACCACAAAAATAAAACATAAAAGTAAAGCTGGTGTAAAGATTTACTGTTCGAGGTTTGGTAAAGCGTCTAAAATTGGTTCCACTTCATTTGCTTCACGACCTGAGAAAGCGAAGGAACAATTTTTCCCGGTAAATCATTTTTCTATAGCATCCGATCATGAACTTAAAAAGAAGGCACTTCAACCAAAAACAAAAAAAAAAAAAAAAACTTGCTATATGGGATATAAAGGACACATTCAAAGATCTCATGCACACCATTGATATCATATACAACATCAAATCCTTCCGCCGAAAGGCTGCTCTTTACGAATTCAAAGTCCATTCTGTCTCCCTTCAAGTGCAAGATCTACAAAAGGAAAACTTTTGAGAGCTCCTCCTATATCCCACACTCGTGTATCATCAAGTGTCGTACAGAACAAAACATACCTCGGATGCAAAATCGTTAAAGTCCGCGTCTGATTCACCCGGTAATTGCGAGGCAATGGGTGCTTTTCCTCTGGTGAATAGAGTAACCTGCAATAGATACAAGTGCATGTAAATCTTTTTGGAGACAAATTTTGAGCAAAACAGACTCAAATTATGGACATAACATGAATGGGAATTAAAAACAAGACTTGGGAAAGTGTTTGATTAAACCTGGTGGCCCTCTTGGACAAGGAGCCTGGACAAAAAAATACCAATGAATCTGGTGCCTCCCATTATAAGAATTTTCTTGGCACTTGATGCGGTAACGCACAATGCTCCTTTGGACTGCCATTGTTTCTTCTTATACTGCAAATATGTCTGAATATTTTATCTTCTTAACATTAAATAACAACCATTTCCCAACATTCCACATAGATTTTGCGAGCTCGTAATCAAAATTCTAAAATATACAATAATTTTTCCCCAAAACACTCTTGTTTTTTTTTTTTTAAATAAATAAAATAGAAATTCAAATACGAAATGTAAATTTACCTGATGCCCAACACTCCCGAACCTTGAAGTTGAGCATTGCCCCAGCTGAATCAACAAACAAGCAAATTAACTCAGATAATTAAAAAAAAAAAAACCAAAGAAACATATGTAATGAACAGAAAATATCTGTATAAAAATGGGACAACAATATTATCATTGTGATATTAGAATACATTCTTACAGATTTTGAAAGTGAACATAAATCTGGCTTGGCTTTTTGTGTAGAATAAATTTGAGAGCAGGGTCTGAGAAGTGTGAACATGGCCATGTTCCAATAACGAAGAGAGGAATGGTGAAAGGCCGTTGGATTGCCATTCTTCCCTTTTGCTGTGTTTTGGATTGGATAAGACAAGTCTTTGTATCCACACTTCCCTTTAATTAAGATTTTATAGTATACATGAACATGTTAAATTATGTAATTAAACTATTTGATTCATAAATATTAAATTCAACCAATTATTTTTATTTATTTTCAAATAAAAACTAAATATTAATATGACATTTATTATTGACATGGATGATATTATAAAATTCCATTGTTATATTTATTTATAATAAATTATACTAGACAAATCATACTGAAAGTAGAAATATCCTCCTAACAGACAAGCTTGTCACACAAAGTTTGTCCAGATTAGTTAGAAGATCACTGTGATTGTCCATGAGTTTATCTAATGTACAATAGAGGATTCGGGTTCTCATATAAAAAAATAAAAACTTTCTTAAGGATCATATCACGATTAAAGTTTTTTTTATATGCTTGCACTATATTTAATAGTTAAAATGTCACCAAATTCATTTTGATGAAAATGTTCAGACTTATATTACAGAACCAACTGAAATAATACAGATGACATTTATTTTTTTGTTGAAAATATCAATCAACTATAAATCTAGAATGTGTATGGAATGAGCGAATAGTTTTGTATCAGTAGACTGATTGAACAAATTACAACAATACAAATTATAAGTGAACACCAAAACAGAAAAGACCACTCTTCACGTATGCAGATGACCCTTTCATTGTGCCTATTGCAAAGTTATGGCAACCTCACAACCAATGCATATACATAATCACCCTCACACAGACACTATCACCGGTAATTCACGTGGTTTCAGGTAAACTTTGAGCCCATTCTTCATGAATAAAGTTAAAGACATCTTCTGCTCGACCCGGTGGCCCGGAACTAATGACAGCCGGTACCGGAGGAGAACGGCTGATGCCACAGACTTCATCTGGAGATAAGCCAACTCCTTCCCTAAACAAGTCCTAGGTCCACCATTAAATGCCACAAACTTGTAGTTATCCTTGGCCGGTTCGAAATGGTCACCGTTCTCTGATAGCCACCTCTCCGGTTTAAACTCCATGCAATCGTCACCCCAAATATTCTTCATCCTCCCCATGGAGTATATTGAATATGTCACCGTTGAACCAGCAGGTAACTCCGTCCCATCGGGTAAAATGTCATCCGAGACAACGTATTTGAAGTCTTCAGGCACGGAAGGGTACAAACGGAGAGTCTCGGCTAGTGCTGCCTTTAGGTAAACTAGTTGGTCTGCTTCATCAAATGTCAGCGGGTCTTCAATCCATTTCTGGGTGTCTTTGCCTCTGGTTTTTTGGAGAACATTCAAGATTTCCTTTATGATCTTTTCTTCGACGTGGGGTGTGTTCATTACGAGCCAGAAGAACCAACTTAGAGCCACCGAGGATGTGTCGCGGCCCGCAAGAACAAAGTTTAAGGCTATCCGTTTGAGTATTGAGTTTGAGAAGAGGCTACCATCGATATCTCTCTTCTTCATGAAACGGGACAAAAGATCATCTGATGGATTTTGTTTCCGTGCGTCAAGTGCTTCTGTCATGTAATTTTCCACAATATTTAGGCTTCTCCTCAACCTCTTTTCAGATCCCACATCAAGAAGTTTCTTCAATCTCCATAGAAAACCAGGGTAGAGTAGCCTCTGCAGAGTTGCTTCGGTCGCAGAATCAAACGCAATTGCAAATGGATTCTCAGGCATTTCAATTGACAACGTTTCAGGGTCCTTCCCAAAAGTAAGCCCACATATATTATCAAACGTTAAACGAAGCAACAAATCTTGTAAATCCACTGGTGTGTGATTTTTAGCGGCTTTCTCCAAGATAACCCAAAAACGTGTTCGTATTGTTCGGTTCACCCAGCGAGCCATCGCTTGGCGAAGAGTCCTTGTAGTAAACTCAAGAGCGGCAGTTTTTCGCTGCAGCAGCCACGTGTCACCATCACTGTTGAATATCCCTTGTCCCAAAAGATCATGAAAGGCGGTTTGCCAAGTAGGGCCTTTCGGATAGTTATAGAACCGGGTCCGAAGAATGTGTTCTATGTTCTTCGGGTGACATGTGACTGTGTAGAACCCTTGTTTCCTAGCCAAGAACGGGATGGCTATGGTGCATGTTTGATACGTGGCGGCGCTGCCTGTAGAAAGGAGGTTTCCAGCTATCCAGTCGTGGATTCGACTCCGATTGATGAATAGATGCGGAAGGCTACCGACAACTGGCCACGCCTTCGGGCCGGTGAGTTTTCTTGCTAGCGGCCAAAACCATAAGCCATAAGCTGATATCACCGCTGCAAAGCAGAAGAAAAGTAATAGAGTGTCCATGTTCTTCTAGTGAATGCGATAGGTGAGGTTGATACTCGGTTACTATATATATCTGATGTCAATAGAGAATTAGGAGAGAGTTGTTGGGAAATTTTTATAGGAAAAAGAAGAAGTTGGTTTGATAGTGAACTATTTTTTTTTTGCTTTCGAAAATTCATAAGAAAGGGAAAGACATGCAACACTTTTTCTTTTTCTCATTTATTTAGAGTTTATACATCGTGAAAGATACTTTCTATTTATTGGGGGCAAAAAATTATGTGAGACGGTCTCACGGGTCGTATTTTGTGAGACAGATATCTTATCTGAGTTATCCATGAAAAGTATTACTTTTTATATTTAGAGCATTACTTTTTATTGTGAATATCAATAGGGTTGACCCGTCTCACAGATAAATATTCGTGAGACCGTCTCACGAGAGACCTACTCTTTATTGAGTATATCAGTGTCACATTTTTTATCGATATATATTAATCGGGATCAAGATTTAGCGGAATATGATTAATATTCCCTCCATTTCCCTTCGAATAAATCTGCAGTTCAATCGACAGAAATATTATGAGAACATAGGCGAACGTCATAGATTAATCGGCATTGTTTTTTGTCTACACTTATGCTGACATCGTATAGATTGGCATTTGCTTGAGAAATGGGCAATTCCTTCTATTTCCTATACATTGGGACAAAGTGTAGTTAGTTGGAAGCAGTTAATTCCAGTTGAGAAATTATGTTTTTGTCACAGAAATATTAACTCAAACCAAATGTCGTAAATTTGAAGGCTGAAGAAACTTCATCACACGAATTTGACTCCACACTAATCTTAACCATCAAATTAAGACAAAGTTTAGAAACCAAACCATTACTAACTCAAGCACCTACAAAGTAGACATAAACCCATGTAAATGAGAGGATTCAGTAGAACCAATCAAAATTATATACAAGAACCAAACTAATTTAGTGAAGCAAATTTTTAAAAATTCCAAACCAAGGTATAAAAAAATTAAAAATGTACCTCTCGAGTTCACTCGATTTAGTTTTGAAAAAGAACGAAAAAATCAAACCGATGAAACCGATTTTTTTAAAATAAGAAATCGATTTTTAACTACATTTCTCTTTTTTTATGTGAAAACATGAGGTAAGGCAAAAAATAAAAAGGGGGAAAGGTGATGAATGCAAAGGGAAATGAGTGTTGCCCATAAATTTCTCTATCTGCTGGTTGCTGTCGCCTGCCAAAAAAGGTGGAAAGGAAACTGGAGAGCTGTGTAAAACATTCCCTTAAATACAGGATCAACTGAACTCGTGCCAAAAACGTAGACAAATATAGAAAGCATATAAAATAATTAACATTTCTTTGGAGGGAGCTGAAAATTTAGAATTTCACTATTCCATCTGCTCCAGAAAAATCATATCATATTTTATCTTCTATTAATGTTTTTCTTTTTCTTTCTTTTTTGGTGAATCTTGATTTCTACATCAGGATCATGAAGCCGTGTAGATAAGAAATAGCTTACAAAGTTAGTAAACACTTTCGTAAATAAATATGGGTGTCGATGCATTTGATGTTCAAGTTTATCTAGGGAAGCTATTAAGATTTTCATCAAGAATTTGTGTTGCATTCTTGATAGAATATCCATTTATTTCATTTCCTTTGCTATGCTTATTTCTCCTGTACATGTCATTTCCGTCGGTTTTCTGGTTTTTGCTGTATAGTTTCCCCATTCTTGTCTCTACAGCCATCATTCTCAGAATCTTTTTCAGTATTGAAAATGGAAATAAAAACAAAGAGGATGAGCCTGGTAATACAAGCTCTGCAGAGATCAAAAGATCTTTAAAACATGCCCGATCTGTGAGACGAAGACGGGCTCAACATATCAACGTGGAAGAGAATAATGATAGTCATGAATGCAACATGGAAGAGAAAAACGCGGTTTTCTCAACGAGTTTCAATCATGATATGGTTGACAAAAATGCACTGATTGAAGAAAGCCCAATAGAGATTCGAGAGATTGAGATGGATTCTTCATTTACGAAGGGCATCACAGGTGAAGGGCCTAAAAGATTTACACGTTTAGGGAGTTTGGAAGATGAAGGTCAAGAAGAGAATAGGATATGGAATATTGGTGATCAGAAAAGTGTAATTGATGTTGGCATTGAAAGAACGAAGCGACTAGAGAGCATGATTGCAAGGCGTAGGGCGCGAAAACTGCTGTCTCTTCAAGTTAGGAGAACGCTGATGAACATGGATAGAAATGATCATGCAACTGCAAATCTTTCTTCCCTTGTTATTCCCAAACACGATGATACCTCCATATTTTCTAGTAATGGTAGTGGTCAGATTTCTCCAGTACCTGGTTCGGCACCATCTGTTATGATACCAATGCGCAACCCCTTCGATCTTCCATACGATCCACAGGAGGAAAAACCGGACCTCTCAGGTGACAGCTTCCAGCAAGAGTTCATGCCTGCTAACCAAAACGATGTGATGTTTTGCAGGCATGAGAGCTTCAGCTTAGGGGCTTTCTTGCCTTCAAAAAAGAAACAGAATAGACTAGAAGGAACATCGTCATTCCAGGATTTTGGTTTCAGGCAAAAGAGTTGTTCAAAAGAGTATCAGGTCTCCAACCTGGGAAACCCTTTTTGCAACCAAGAATCTTGCACATGTATGTCTTGATTTATGTTTCCTTATTATGATGCTGATGTTTTCGACAGCTAACAGGACATCCTATGCTATACGGTTTGAGACAAACTGCGTGAACTAGTTATGTAACCATGTCATGTAATTTTCTGACAATATGGTTAATTACTCTTGTAAAGCAAGGATAGATACAAGATAGATGCTGGTAGAGTCTATTGTGTAGAGTTTTACTTGCGCAGTCTGTAGGCCAACAGCATTACATGATTAGCTAGCTTACTTGGTGCATCTCAATCCATGCATGTGCAACAACAATCATCCATGATATTCCCTCTTGTATTTTCACTTCATTTTAATGGTTTCTTTCTTACAGAAATAAATTAATCTGATAACAGGTAATGAAACTAACAAGACAAAAGAAACAGAGTCAGAATCACCTCAAGTGATCGAACCTGAGTCGATATCTAATAATGCAGATGATCACATCAAAGAGGTCATTCAAGTATACGAGAATGGTGATCATCCCCAAGAAGATATTGACAGAGCACATGAAGGATCGATACGAAATGACAATTCAAGCACCATGCCGAGTTCATCATCTTCATCACAAGAGAATGAGCCATACTTTAAAATAGATAAAGGAGCAATATTAAAATCTCTTTCTTCTATGGCTCGAAGAAACAATGATATAGAAGCAAAGGAGAACACTGACCGGATAGGAGACCATCTGAATTATGGAGCTTATATTTCTGATAAGAGTAGCTTGGACGATCACTTTTATTACGCAGGTAAGATTGTGCCACATCACACTCCTTCCTTCTCTATTGCTTCGGATATGCAGGTCGAAGTGTCAGAAATTAGTTCTCCTCCTCTAACAATCAACGAGAACATCTCATCCCAAGGTGAGGATGTTTCAACATATGATGTTGACATGGATAAAGAGATAACTGGATGCGGCCACGACTTTTGGGAAGGTTCATCCTACCTGTCAGGAGTGGAGGGTGAATTATTATCAAGAGAAGTAAATGATGACAGTGAACAAGACATTACAGAAATTGAAATTTCAAGAATTCACGAGTATGAGAATAGTCTTGTGACTGAATCCATGATAGATCACGGGGAAATGATGAATATTTCTGCACCACCTGAGACCGGAGAGATTCTCGAAGAAATCCACAGTAATGAAGGTGGGCAACGGTTTGCTGAAGTTAGCATTTTTCAGGTTACCATGGATTCTAATGATCCTCAAACATTAAATTTGACGGAAAATCTTGGGGTGCAACAAATTCCTGAAATCCCAAGCTCATTGTCTCCCAACTCTGTATTACAACCAACATTTTCATTGGATCAGAGTATTTTGTCAATTGTTGATCAAGACATTGAGGAGATTCAGCAATCCGTCACGCATAATGGAGAATTATTGAGTCCAGTTACCTCCAGAAACTCAACACCTATGACAGAGCACTCAGTGGCTCTTCCACAAGCTGGTGCAGATATCGAAATTTCACAGGTTTGTAATTGAAAAAAAATAACTTCTCCTGACACTAATATATTGATCATCTTGCATAACTACTTTTTCAGGCTATAACTTTCAAAAAAACCATCAAAAAAAGAGTGAAATTTTTTAATGACATGAGATACAATGATACCCTACCCTTTTCTCTGCTTGTGAAGACATGGTTGCTTTTTTTCCATCATATTCTCTTATCGTGTGTACAAACTCTGAAACTAAAAGAACAAGAATGTAATGATTAAATCAATTAATGACTTCTACATAGCAGGAATCATCTGAAGCTTCTGGAATGTCTACCGTGGAAGGTGAGGACACTGCGTCGGTCGATAATCAAGAAACTCTTGAATTAAATGGCCTAAACTCTAATGGGGTTGAAAGTGGTAGCTCACAGATGTTGGGGAGTGATGAACTTGCAGAGTTGTTGCAGCCAGAGGAAACTGGACTCATATCTCTCAACAAGAACGCCGAAGTCTCGCGGAAAAGTATTGAAGCACGACATATAAATTATGTCAACAGCCCAAATCCATCACTATCTACTGAAGAGGTATTTGTTTAAGGTCATTACAGATTCCATTACTTTGTACTTTTGATAAAAAAAAATAAAATAAAATTTAATTACATCAGTATCTCTTACTTCATGCATGCATGTGGTAATGCAACCAGGAATTGACAGAGGATCAAGAAAATGTTACAAAAGAAGTTGTTACACACGGTGATAGTAATGATTCAAGAAGCTATGAAGATCAGAGAGAAAACCCAGGTTCAGAAAACAGTATCAGAGAGGAGCACCATTCCAATAATTTCATGAATCATATATGATACACAGGCACTACAATTTAAACTGCTTTGACAAGACAAAAAACGGGCATCGAAATTTTAATGCAGATGAAATCCTAATTGCCGAATCAGATAGATATTGGATAACGAAAACATGGAATACGGACCATAAGAAGATCAGCATGACAGGAAAGCCAAGAGGCATAAAAATTCACATGAACTGACATCATGAGGCAATGAAGACATATTAGACTCACCGTGGCAAGATTTTGCGATGTTTGTGTAAGAACCAAGAAGTTATCCGTTCAAGCAGCCGACATGACTCCGAGTTCAGCTAAAGTTCCCTTGTCTCAAGTTCAACATCTTCCTGTTTATTATTACAACAATAGGGTGTCGTCTCTCTTCCCTCCAAGGGGAGAGGTTCATGTCATTTAATCCAAGTGATGATGGCTATTCAACTTCTGCTATAAATGCACATTTGAAACTAGACGTATTTTAGAGGTCAAAAAATATAGCTCTTGTATTTCTTACTTATATATATTAGTAACATATTATAGAAAACTATATAATATAAATATTCAAATATATGAAGTCAAAAGGAAAAAATATAATTTGGAACATGATTTTTTCTCATTTAATCCCTAATATATTAATTATTAATTTAATTAGTACTTTACTCTAATTAAATGTGAGACGCATAAAATGTTGAAAGCAAATTATTCTGGTTAACAAAGACGATCAAGATATAGCATTCAAATTGTTGTACAAATTAAAAAAAAAAAATTAATTCTTAAGACACCACCATTCTTGATCGGTAAGGTTGATCTTTATATATAGGAGCTTAGATATGATATTTTAAATGATTTAGAATCAGAATGTTGCCTAAGAATTGAAGGAACCAATTGGACGACCGAAAGCAAAATGCATGAGGTTGTAATTAAATTGAAGGGGTTGACAGAATTTGGAATAAAGTTCTTTCGGGTGCAACTTGCTCCTTTCCATAAGAAAGAATATACTACACTTCATTTGAAAAAGCAATTGCTTTACTCAACTTGTTGAATATATGTACACACTTGCATGCAAAATTCCATAATCTATTATTGTGTTCATAAGTTATAAGTTGTATTTCATATATGCCGAATCAGTATGTTTTTTTTCTAGTTTCTATAAAAATTTGAAGTCTTTTTTGTTTTTATTTGAATAAAAGATGCACGTTCGCTCAACAAGAGTTACACATATGCTGATGTTGGTCAGTTGCACGTTTCTTTAATTTTTGCCACTTTTTCGAAAAAGTGCTTGGAGTAGATACCACTAGGCTTGGTCTTCTGAAAATTTCCATCCATTTTCTTTTCAAAAAACAGAGAAAAAAATTCTCTTTTCAAAAAAGAAAAAATTGTAAGTGGCTCCAATGAGCAGCATGAATGTTAGTGAGCTAGTCGCTGGTCTAAAAGACAAGTATCAGAAACAATCGTTTATATGAAAGTATATCCATTTTAAGGTAAACCAATATCTTGAGTGAATCTTGATACAAGAAAATCTTGAGTGAATCTAATATTGCTTCATAATTTTAGGGATGAGAGGTGAAGCAGAGTAATGAAACAAGAAGAAATTTGTTCCAATAGAGGCACAAGAATATAGCCAAACACACAACTTTTAAGACAATTCCTATGATGATAGCTGCTATTCTGTGGAAAACAAGGATATTTCTCATTGACATGTCCCCAGTCCATTTCAATTTTGGCTTTCTGGATTCTGCAATTTAAACTCAATACCAACACTTTGCAGATACCTCAGATGCCAAACAATATATTCACAAAATAAGATTAAGAGAACCACAAACAAGCTAGACCTTGAGCTAAATTTAACATGGTGTCGATCTTCAAGATAAAGTCGTATTTGTTTTTAATCTTTTAGCTTCCAAGGTTTCGAGTATTAGGATAATGAAGCCCAGATTGCATCTGAAATATCAAATTTTGAGATCCCAAATACGATTCATATGCTGCACTTCTTGATAGGTTCTGGCCCAGAGCTTTAAGTCCATAAGAACCAGCAGCATAAGGGCGGATACCGCCTGGGTTAAAGCCAACGATTGTGTCACGATTCGTCTGATTCCACTGGAAGGGAAGCTCGTGAATAGGAGAGGCCGAATTTGGCTGCTCTGGTGAAGGTGGTTTTTTATTATCTGGTGGAGGCGTTTGATTGTCACAGAGGTTTACTATTGTTATGTCATGAATGCTCGCTCTTCTTTTATCTTTTCCACCGGAAAGTTGCCT
This sequence comes from Primulina huaijiensis, assembly GCF_012295235.1. NCBI lineage: Eukaryota > Viridiplantae > Streptophyta > Magnoliopsida > Lamiales > Gesneriaceae > Primulina > Primulina huaijiensis. Next base: position 3,059,998 of record NC_133319.1, on the reverse strand, counting down.
GATGAAGTACTTCTGAGCATGGCTGGCGACCTGAGTTGGTGTTCGAGTAATCACGAAATTTCGAGATATGTTTCTCCAGTCTCCCTTTCCATATTTCTTCAGCCCCATCAAGAACAACCTGTTAGCAATCAACCAAAACTTTCATCAAAGAAACTCCACAATGAATGCGTGAAGTCAGACAGCAAGATATGCTCAGTAACATAACAAAGATAGGATTCAGCACGGCCTTAATTTATATATAATATATAAATTAAAAAGTAAATTTGATCTTCCAAATATTCCACTTCCAGGAACCATCTCCTTTTTCACCAAGACTTTATTTCTCTGGATGTCAAATTTTTTAAATTCTCAGAAATTATACAATTCGTATTTCATCCTTGAAATTGACTATTTCACAAGTGGAATACTTATATACGATCTTTCGAAACTAATGGCTTTCACAGTACTTATCAGAAACGTGGAAGAATGTAATATAGAAGCACTGGACAATCAAGAAAATGTAAAACTCGGAAAGTGTGTAGAAAACTAACTTGTGCTCTTCTTCAGTCCATGGGACACCCTTTTTCCGCTCTTGATCGGAAGAGCGAACCAAAGAACCCGATTTTCTTCCCCCGGAAACGTGACAAGATTGCTTAAATCCATCATAAACATGGCTACCACCCCATTCAAGTGTAAAAGGCAATGATGTAGTATAACCAGGAACTGGGATCAACCCCGCCTCTATACTACTAACATCATCTTCCAATTCTTTGTATTGCCTTATCACATCTCCAACGGTTTTTCCTGGAACCATTTCAGCCACTCTTTGCCATCGATCGGGTGTATTTTCATCGAATATAGCAAGTGCATTCTCAAAGGCCTTGTTCTCCTCTGGAGTCCAACCTGTGGCCCTGCTCTCACCGAGAAACCAGCTAGAGTTTGAAAAGCATGAACTTGGTGACAAAATCTCCATATCCCACTTCATGAAACTTCAGTTACAGTCGGAAAATTCACAGAACTGTGTGTTCTAAAGCATCGGTTGAAAAGGGTCGTCTTGAAATTTGATGACACCGAGAGAGGAAGGAAAACGAAGAGTGGTGGAAGCTTCACAAGTCACTACTGCAACACAAGGGTTAAATCAAGAAGCATTTGTTTGGAGGAATCAGAATAGCTTTTTTATCAACAGCCACCTCCCCCTTTAAGAATATTAAAAAGACCCCACTTATTCAAAATCAACCAAAATCTAAAGATTAAACAAATATGCAATTAAAACAATGTAAAATCTATCTCTCAACTCACTTAACCAAGATCTGAACCCACGCAGCTCACAGACCAACTTAAAAGGTAAAACACTGGCTTAAATCAAGAAACCTTGTCCTGATTTGGAAACCAAGAAAGTCTGAAAAAAGAAGAGACAGTTGATGAATAAACACGAGTGAACAAAGACAGCCAGAAAAGCTGAAAGATGGACACTCCAACTCCCAATTCCGAGAGCAGCCTGGGGTTCTGTGAAGTGGGAAAAAGGCCTTTACTTTGTTACTTTTTCTCGTCTGGGGTGTAAAAGCAAGAAAGATTATGACAATGGAAAGCTCAAAAAAGAGCAACTTAGCCAACAGTGTTCACGGAATGAATCTGAAATTTTACTTTGTCAAGAAACATTGAAAGAGAGAGGAGGGAGAGGCATTGAAGGCGGTGAAGTCTGATTGGATGGAATGGTGTTTATGGATACTACAACTTTTTCCTCATTATAATGTAACGCACTCTCTTCTTGTCTCCTTTTTTTTTTAAATTTAAAAAAAAAATCAAATCTTGCTCACTCTGCTCTTTCCTTCTTTCTTTCTTCCTTTTTTTATGCAGAAAATACTAGATTAGATGTATGTGCTGGATTTCCAGCTAGGTTATGGAGGTGGAGTGTGCTTCAGAAATGAATATCTTGTAATGAAATAAATTAGATTTTTATAATATTTCATATGTTGAAAAAATAATGAAGTTTAAATATCAAATTGTTAGTATAAATTTATACAATAAATATGGATATTATTATTATTATTATAAATTTATACAATAAATATGGATATTATTATTATTATTATATTCAAGATCATAATGTCTTTGAGTGGGTCTTATGTGAGACCGTCTCACACAAGTTTTTGTCAATCTCATTTGTGTCGTCAACAGGTGAATTACCATCCAATCGCATTGGTTGTAATAAACAAAGTCAACTAAACTAAGAATTGATTAATTTAATGTTAAGATTGACTAATCGTACATTAATCATTGAAGTTAAGTTTGGAACCTATATTATTGGTTTAATCTACCCTTTCTTAGACAACAACATAAGATATTTTCAAAATTAGACCATATTTTATATTTATGTTCAAATCTTACTTGAGTGGATAGTGCAGGTAATTTAGTTAGGGAATCCTCACACCTCTATTATATCTGGAAAACAATAATAACAAGAAACTCTATTTACTTCAACCTTTTTCATTTTAATATAATTAATAAAGTTAGTAATTATGAAATAAAGCATGTTTTAGCTTAGCAAAAGGTAATTACAATGAAACACAAAATTCCTTGCGAGATCATTATTTTTGTGAGAGATTTTAACTAGCTCCACTCATAAAAAGTATATTTTTTATGTCAATACGTATCACGAATATAAATATATTATATCGTCCCTAAAAAATGTAATGTGTCGAATAACTCAATTGGCATATTGTTGTGAATTTGGAATTATGTGAAGTCACAAATAAAGTCATATATGTGAAGTCACAAATAAAGTCATATACGATATTATGAATAGTGTTTCGATTCTAATTTTTTTTAAAATAAAAATATCAAATGATTGTGGTCCATTGTTTTTAAAAATGAAAAATAATTGTAGTCCACGATGTGGTGGTTGACGGTTGTGAATGCCAATTGGCCACATATTATTTGAAATATTCTTCATGGCTTCTGGAAAATTATTTAGAGTGGATATGTTATGATATGATCTTACAAATATCTATGAGACGGGATAATTTTATCGATATTTACAATAAAAAATAATAATCTTAGCATAAAAAATAATATTTTTTTTATAGATTATCCAAATAAAAAATCCGTCTCACAAAATACGATCAATGAGATCTATACCATTTTTTTCAATTCTTTATTTCAATGACTTCTTCTCTTTTACCTCGATTTTCGAAATGTCGATTAAATGAGACAACGTGTCAATAAATAACTGATGTCAATTGGTCATATTGGACCAATAATGAACAATACAATATTTATAAGATCAAACAATAACAAATATTTCCAAAATTAGAACTTCATAAATCAAAAATAAAACTCTGTAAATTTCACTCCAAGCTTAAATTTTCATATAATCAATAGAACAAACTCGAACACATGGTAATATTAAATTCGTAAGCATTAAATTTCTATTATATCGAGTCATTTGAAATTATTTCTCTGATCCAAGTTCTTCAATTCAAACATGAATTTAAAATATCCTGCCATTTTTAAAATTTGATTCACAAGAGATTAAAAAAAAAACAATGTTTATAAAGTATTGTGTAATTTATTGTTGTAGAGCTGTTGTAGTTAAATTTTATTATAATAACAACAAACATAAAGTATATAAATTTTTATTGAATATTGTCGTCTCTCTTATAAATTAAAACCCTATGGTTTGATTATTTCAAAAACTGGCAAATTGACCTTTGATGTACGAAAGAGTCAATAATAAGCGAGGCATATATAACAATGCAAGAGCAACATTATGCCTTGCTTATTATTGACTCTTTCGTGTGTGTGCATATATATATATATATAAAATAACTAAGAGCACCTGCAACACCCACCACTTCATCAAAAATCGTGGGATACACATGTCACATACACATTACTTTGACACATCTACTCTCCCACATCCATTTTAACATTCACACTCATTATTTGTAGGTCCCGCTGTCCACTCATTCATTTTATTCTTATTTTACATTAAATAAATTCAATTTCATAATTTTTAAGAAATTTAAATTATTATTATTTTATATTAATAATATTTTGTTTTTATATATTCAGTACGTAAAATAATTTAATTTTGTGAGTGTTATTTACTTAAAATTAAAAATTTATTATAAACCTAAAATAAAACGGTACAACATATAATAATAAATAACACTTGCATAAAAATAAAAGAAAATAAATTAAATTTAACAGAAGATGCAAATCCGTCGCAAATTTTGTTAAATAAGTAACAACGTTTAGCGACGGTTTATGAAAATCCGTCGCAAATAAACCGTCGCTAAATGTCCAATTTTTTTGGGCGTTCATAAAATATAAAATATAATTAAAATAATTCAAAATACGTGGGACCCGCGTGTCAGCAAATTGGCGACGGTTTCTATAAAATCGTCGCTAAGTGTGCAATTTTTTTTAAAAAATAAACTGACACAGGGACGTTCATACATATGAACGCCCCACACCCTCTCTCATGTGAGTGGCGTTGTAACGACCCACCGTGGGTGCCCTAATAAGCAAGGCATTGAAAATTGACGTTGCTCTTGCAT